>NW_006788568.1:209382-233031 GCF_000442215.2 Lipotes vexillifer
CAGGCCCATTGTCGGATATTTATTTATTCCGAGGCCGGATTTCTGGCTTTCTTGCGAGATCTCCTGGTTTTTAAGTATTTCCAGTCAAAACAAGACTGCCTTCAAATGCAGCCCACCGGCAGCGGATTTGCAAACTCTAGCGTAAACAGAAGTGGGAGGCTGATGAGGCGGGTAATACCTTAGTTGGACAAAGCCGAGAAACAAGGAATTTTTATGTAAGGCGAGAATGAGGTTCTCCGCCGTAGGGTTTGGGTTTGGGGGCCGGGACTCCCGGAAAGACGCTGGAAATAAATGCTGGGTGGCATCAAAGGAGAGCAGGGCCAGGCGGCGGGAGGGCGCGCTGCCGTCCCAGTTGTGGCTGGCCACTCCACCCAGCGCTGTTGGTTTCTCAAGCAGCGTCCACACAATGGTGTAGGGCGGTAGGGGCTGGCCGGGATGAAGGGGATGACTGGCTGCGCATTCCCTCACCGGCTCATTTAGAGCCAAGTGAACCGCAGGAAAGCACCCAACCCTTTCCCCGCTTCCAGAAGACCCTCCGCCTCCCAGGCAAAGCTTCCCGCTCGGCGATCTACTTTCTTTCCCTCCCGCCGACTTCCGGCCTCGAAGCGGCGGGCGGAGCTAAGATGGCTGAGCAGAGGCTCGTGGAGGTGAGCGTTGAGGTTCTGCTTGGTGTCCCGGCTGCCAGGCGGGGTTGGGCAGGGCCGGGCGGAGCGGAGAGTGGGGCTGGCGGTCGGCCTGTGTCCCACGCAGCTGCCGCTGGGGAAATGCGTGGCCAGGGCTGGAGCGCCTCGGGGTGGCCGGGGCGACACGGTCCGACTCCCGGGAACTGCTCCGTCTGGGGCCCTGCTGAGTTCTTTGCAGCTCTGGGCCTGTGCTAGGACTGGGGTCTCTCTTGGGGTGCTCTAGGAGATTTTCATCGGAAATGGCTCTTTTCTTAGCTCCATGTTTTCTGTCTCATGAGGTTTGGAAAGAAAGCACTACCACCCGTGCAGAGTCAGTTTCTGTTAATCCCCTGGATTAGGCATTGAATGAGACAAATCCTGGAAGCTTTCAGCGTCAGTACCTTCTGCGGATGGGGCGAGAGCATGTTTTCGCAAGTTTAGGAATTCATCTGGCCTGAGTTAGTCGTTGATTTAAACTCCACAGAACTGCTAATACAGAGTAACTCAGGTGAATTCGGGATGACCCAGTAGTCGTTATTTTTGAGGCGTAAATTCATAATTGGATCTAATTTCTATAAATTTCCAAGTGTGAAACCTTGTCTACCTTGTTTTAATATTGAATTTCAGAGCATGTTCTGCGCGTTTATTAGAATGACTTTAGTTATTTATTCGGGACTTATTGCCCTTTGAAAACCCCCCTGGAAAACTTAGGAGACAAAATAGCAGCCTTTAACAGACTTTTATAACTTAGTTTTGGCTGGTAGGGAGCAAGGCCAGTATTACCTTGTCAGGGGGCCTGTTTGTTTTCTAGTCTCTCTTCATTTGCAGCGAAATCAGGTTATTATAGTGTAATTAGAAAACTCTGAATACAGACCAGGAGGCCCAAAGCAAAGATTTTTGTTAAGCTATGAATTAAAAAAAAAATTAAAAGCATGATTATTAATGTTTCTAGAGTTTAGACATTGAAAACATACTAAAGAAAATACTTCAGCTACATAGTCTTTTTTTTTTTGCGGTACGCGGGCCTCTCACTGTTGTGGCCTCTCCCGTTGCGGAGCACAGGCTCCGGACGCGCAGGCTCACTGGCCATGGCTCACGGGCCCAGCCGCTCCGCGGCATGTGGGATCTTCCCGGACCGTGGCACGAACCCGTATCCCCTGCATCGGCAGGCGGACTCTCAACCATTGCACCACCAGGGAAGCCCCAGCTACATAGTCTTAAATGTAAGGTATAAGGGTAACATGACATTGTTGCAAATATAGCTTATCATCTAATCCTCACTGCAGGTATAGGTAGGTGTTCATGAACGGAATAGGAACGTGATGGCAGAATTGATCTATACTTTTGAATCCCTGGTAGTGTATTAAAGAGGATGACGTTTTTGTTCTTTTCTAAAATTTATTTTTGGCTGCGTTGGGTCTTGGTTGCGGTGAGCAGGGTCTACTCATCCTTGCGGTGGGCGGGCTTCTCATTGCGGTGGCTTCTCTTGTTGCGGAGCTCGGGCTCTGAGCCCGTGGGCTTCAGTAGTTGTAGCTCATGGGCTCTAGAGCATAGGCTTAGTAGTTGTGGCGCACGGGCTTAGTTGCTCCGCGGCATGTGGGATCTTCCTGGACCAGGGATCGAACCCGTGTCCCCTGCATTGGCAGGTGGATTCTTTTTTTTTTTTTTAATAAATTTATTTATTTATTTTTGGCTGTGTTGGGTCTTTGTTGCCGCACGCAGGCTTTCTCTGGTTGCGGTGAGCGGGGGCTACTCTTCGTTTTGTTGCGCGGGCTTGTCGTTGCAGTGGCTTCTCATTGCGGAGCATGGGCTCTAGGCGTGAGGGCTTCAGTAGTTGTGGCATGCAGGCTCAGTAGTTGTGGCTCGCAAGCTCTAGAGCGTAGGCTCAGTAGTTGTGGCGCAAGGGCTTAGTTGCTCCGCGGCATGTGGGATCTTCCCAGACCAGGGCTCGAACCCTTATATCCTGCATTGGCAGGCGGATTCTTAACCACTGTGCCACCAGGGAAGCCTAACAGGGGGTTCTTAATAACCATGCCACCAGCGAAGTCCGGCTTTTGTTTTTGATATGACTTTATAGCACTTCAGCTGCAAGTTAACTAATCATTTCCATTATTATCAAGTTTAATGCTAGCAGTGTTATATTTATAGTAACATCTTTCAGGTTACCACTGCATGGAAATTTGAATTTTATTCTTTTTGGAAGTGATATGGCATCTTGTAATAGAATTAAAAGGACTTCGCAGTGCCACTCCTAGACCTGTATCCCATTGAAATAAAAGCAAAACATAAGCACCCAGTCCGAGGTACTCATTGCAGTAGTTTATAATGGCAAAAAGCTGGAAACAAAGTGAATGCCCATTAGTAGGGTAATGGATGACTTCTGATATGCCCATACTGAGGAATAGTATGCAGCCATTAAAAAGAATGTTAGAACTATATACGTTGATGTGGAGAGATTTCCATGGTTTACATTTAAATAAAAGCTAGTTGTGGAGTGGGGTGTTAAAAAAAGAAAGTTCAACTTGGCTTTATTCAGTGTTTCACGAATCAGTCAGCATCCAGTCTAGCAGATAGAAAGGAGCTCTGAGGAGCTGTACAAAATAGAATACTTTTATAGGCAACGAGGAGCAGGAACAAGGAAGTTACAGACAAAAAGTGCCTTGGTTATTGCAAGGTCACTTTCCTTTAGGGGTTAGCAGAGGTTTATCACTCATATTATATAACTAGGGCTGATCAGATGACTCCTGATTGACTGGTTTAAAATTCCATTTCTGGGAGAGCTGAAACTGTAATTAAGTCTCCGTTTGGTGACATGAGGCTTAGCAAATATGATTCCATGTTGGGCCTGTTGTCTTGTTTTTAACAAGGGTATATTTTGTTATCTGTTTGTGACACAAAGGAAAAACATGTAGATCTATAGATATGGATATACATAGATGTGGATGAGAGAAGACTAAAAGACTTAGAACTCAGAGAATTTTGAACAAATTCATAAGTAAAAATCTAAGAATTCTGCAGCAAAGGCCTTGAGACTAGGAGACATCCCAGCAAAATGGAGTATAACTAGTTCAAGGTGGGACACACAGAAATTCTAATATGCTACCAAACTACTGAGGATTATTACCTATTCCTTAGGAAGACTAGGGACTGATATTTATGTTTTATTTAAGAATATATAATAAATAGTTTAGAGATCTTAAAAAAAAAACAAGCAAATAACTCTGGTTTCTATGCTTTATACTTACAAACATTTTTATAACTCCCTAATTACTATTTTTTGGTGTATTTGTATAAATACCCATCAATCTTCCTGTAAATTAAATAAACCTTTCAGAACAGAAAGCAAAAATTACTACTGCACTAGTTGATTTGGCTCAGATATAGTGCCTAGCACATATCAAGTGCTACATGAATATTTGTTAGATGAATAAATCATCACAGAATACTTAAAAATGAAAGAACCAAAAAAGTAAAGAACTTATTCTATATATATCCCAGTTATGAATGAGATTGAGTGGGCTAATAGAATCCTTTGTATCTCAGAATGTCCTGGAAGATCTTTTGAGAAAGAGACTCATCAAAAAATTATAATTTATTTTAATTCTACTTTGTGCAGAAGAAAGCATTGCTGACTCATGAAAATGCTTTTTGACCCTTTAAGATTCTTAACTTTTCCCCAAAGTAAAAAAAAAAAAAATCTCAAGTTAGATTAAAAAAAAAATTGGGTTCTTTTGCATTATAAAAATAGCTGAGGGACTTCCCTGGTCGTCCAGTGGCTAAGACTCTGCGCTTGCAATGCAGGGGGCCCAGGTTGGATCCCTGATAAGGGAACTAGATCCCGTATGTCATAGCTAAAAGATTCTACTTGCTGCAACTGAAGATCCCGCATGCAGCAACGAAAATCCCGCGTGCCACAACTAAGACCTGGTGCAGCCAAATAAATAAATAAATATTAGAAAAAAACAGCTTTGTTGAGGTATAATACACATACCATAAAATTTACCTATTTTAAGTATACAGTTTGGTCAGTTATAGTAAATTTATGTAGTTGAACAATTGTCACCATGATCCAGTTACATCTGTCAGTCCAGAAAGTTCCCTGGTAACCACTTGCAGCCAATCTCTAATCCTAACCCCAGCCCATGGCTGATCTGCTTTCTGTCTGCATAGTTTTGCCTTTTCTACAGTTTCATATAATGGAATCACTTAGTATGTGTTTTAAGGTTCATTCATGTTGTTGTATTTAGCAGTAGTTTGTAACTTTTTATTTCTAAGCAGAATTCCACTATATGGAATTCCACTATATGAACATACACATTTTGTTTATCCACAAATTGATGGACATTTGAATTGTTTCCTGTTTTGATTATTTGAATAATGTCACTATTGTTACTGGCATGCAAATCTTTGCATGCATATGTTTTCATTTCTCTAGGAGAGTAATTGCTGGGTTGTATGGTAAATTTATGTTTTAAAAAAAACCCTGCTAAACTGTTTTCTAAAGTGGCTATACTCTACCGTTTTACATTCCCATGAGCAGTGTATGAGGGATTCAGTTTTTCCACACCCTTGTCATCACTTGGTATTGTCAGTCTTTTTGATTTTAGCCATTCTAGTGGATGTGTAGTAGTGGTTATTGTGATTTTAATTTGTATCTCCCTAATGAATAATGATATTCAATATTTTTTAATGTGCTTATGCATCTATATCTCTTTGGAGTGTCTCTACAGATCTTTTGCCCATTTAAAAATGGGTTATTTCTTTTATTATTAAGATTTCTGTATATGTTAAATCAAGGTAATAAAATAGCTAAAAGAACAAATTATGTATTCTCTTTTATTTTGAGGATTTTTTGGTTGTTATGAAATATATCATACTTCTAAAAGAATGAATAAAAGGTTATTTGTAAGTTTTAAAGAACAATGCTGTTGACCTAGGAACAACATGGGGATTAGGGGCACTGATCCTCTGCACAGTTGAAAATCTAAGTAAAACTTACAGTGGCCCTCCCTATCCCCAGTTCCCTTGCATCTGTGGATTCAACCAACCTTGGAATA
Organism: Lipotes vexillifer; assembly: GCF_000442215.2. NCBI lineage: Eukaryota > Metazoa > Chordata > Mammalia > Artiodactyla > Lipotidae > Lipotes > Lipotes vexillifer. The sequence goes on from NW_006788568.1 coordinate 215,102, forward strand.
TGTAGCACTGTAGTATTTACTATTGAATAAAATCGGTATGTAAGTGGACCTTCAAGGTTCAAACCCCTGTTGTTCAGGCATCAACTCTATAATGAAAGCTTGTGTTCCTACCTCACATGTTAAGAAATGAGTCATTAAAATAACTTTGGGGCTTACCTGGTGGCACAGTGGTTAAGAATCCACCTGCCAATGCAGGGGACATGGGTTTGAGCCCTGGTCCAGGAAGATCCCACATGCCGCAGAGCAACTAAGCCCGTGCGCCACAACTACTGAGCCTGCACTCTAGAGCCCGCAAGCCACAACTACTGAAGCTCGCGTGCCTAGAGCCCGTGCTTCGCAACCAGAGAAGCCACTGCAATGAGAAGCCCGGGCACCGCAACAAAGAGTAGTCCCCGCTCACCGCAACTAGAGAAAGCCCGCACACAGCAATGAAGACCCAGTGCAGCCAAAAATAAATAAATACATAAAAAACACAAAACAAAAAAACCTTTGAAACCTAAATGTCTCCCCTACCTCATTTTCCTCCTCCGTCAAAAATGATCTCTTTCCTCAATTTTATGTTATTCTTTTGGTTTCCTTTTTTAAAAATTTTTTATTCAGGGCTTCCCTGGTGGTGCAGTGGTTGAGAGTCCGCCTGCCGATGCAGGGGACGCGGGTTCTTGCCCCGGTCCGGGAGGATCCCACATGCCGCGGAGCAGCCGGGCCCGTGAGCCATGGCCGCTGAGCCTGTGCGTCCGGAGCCTGTGCTCCGCAACGGGAGAGGCCACAGCAGTGAGAGGCCCGCATACCGCAAAAAAAAATTTTATTCATTTATTTATTTTTTATTTTTTGACTGCGCCGGGTCTTAATTGTGGCATGCGTACTTCTTAGTTGCAGCATGTGTGTGGGATCTAGTTCCCCAACCAGGGATCGAACCTGGGCACCCTGCATTGTAAGTGCAGAGTCTTACCCACAGGGCCACCAGGGAAGTCCCTCTTTTGGTTTTCTTTATAGCTTTTATCATACTTAATACCTTTAAACAATATATTGATTTTAAAAAAATTAATGTTTAGTTTTTTCACTTTTTAATGCTGTGAAGTATCTTATTATAGGGAAATGCTACAATATGTCCATTCTATTAGATAGAGATTTGGGTTATTTCTGATTTTTTTTCCAGCTTTAGTGAGGTATAATTGACAAAGTTAGTGTACAACATGAGGATTTTATAAACACACACAGTGAAAGGATTCCCACCACTGAGTTAATTAAATACACTCATCACCTCACATGTATAACTATTCTGTGTGTGAGAACAGTTAAATTCTATACTCTTAAATTTCAATTATACAGTACAATGTTATCTACTATAGTCACCATGTTATACATTAGATCCTTAGACCGTATTCATCCTTAACCCTGGCAAGCACTTTTCTACTCTCTGTTTCTGTAAGTTCAACTTTTTTTTTCCTTCTGGTTTTTAATTTAAAAAAAAGAATGCTGCTATGAACAGGGCCAGGACTAGGGTAAGGCAACTGAAGCGCTTAGGGTGCAAAATTTAAGGAGTAAGAGTATCTCACACCTGGCTATGAACGCTCATATATGTCTCCTGATCTAAGAATTTCCCCAGGGTATTCCTCGAAGTGGATTGCTGGTTTCTGGGCTACGTACATCTTCAACTTTATAACTTATGAGGTTCTGCGGTGATTGTAACAATTTATGCTTCTACCACCAGTTCCTGTTGCTCCTTCATATAGCTTTAAATTTTGTCAACATGGTGGATATGAAATGAGGTCTTAATGTGATAGTAATTTACATTTCCCTGATTAGTAATTAGGTAGAGCATCACTGGTTGTTTCCATTTTGTTTTCTGTGCAATGCCTGGTTCTTATGTTTTGCTTATTTTTCTACCTCATTATTTGTTTTTCTTATTGATGTATAGTTATTTATAGTTGTGGGCTGTTAATTCTTTGCCATTTTTTGGTTTTGTTTTGTATTGCAAATATCTTCTCTTAGTCTTCTGTCTTTATTTCTTCTTTGGAACAGAAGTTATTAATTTTTTTTTTTTTGGCTGAGCTGCGCAGCTTATGGGGTCTTAGTTCCCCAACCAGGGGTTGAACCCAGGGACACTGGCAGTGAAAGCACCAAGTCCTAACCACTGGACTGCCAGGGAAGTCCCCAGAAGTTACTAATTTTAATGTAGTTGAATGTTTAGATCTTTTCTTAATTGGTTTGTGCTTTTATATCTTGTTGGAAGTAATCCTCCCCTACCTTATGTATTTTTTTTAACATCTTGATTGAAGTATAATTGCTTTACGATGGTGTGAGTTTCTGCTTTACAACAAAGTGAATCAGCTATACATATACATATATCCCCATATCTCCTCCCTCTTGTGTCTCCCTCCCACCCTCCCTACCCCACCCCTCTAGGTGGTCACAAAGCACTGAGCTGATCTCCCTGTGCTATGTGGCTGCTTCCCATTAGCTATTTTACATTTGGTAATGTATATATGTCCATGCCACTCTCTCACTTCGTCCCAGCTTCCCCTTCCCCCTCCCTGTGTCCTCATGTCCATTCTATACATCTGTGTCTTTATTCCTGTCCTGCCCCTAGGTTCTTCAGAAACATTTTTTTTTCTTTTTTAGATTCCATATATATGTGTTAGTATACGGTATTTGTTTTTCTCTTTCTGACTTATTTTACTCTGTATGACAGACTCTCAGTCCATCCACCTTACTACAAATAACTCAATTTTGTTTCTTTTTATGGCTGAGTAATATTCTATTGTATATATGTGCCACATCTTCTTTATCCATTCATCTGTCGATGCACACGTAGGTTGCTTCCATGTCCTGGCAATTGTAAATAGTGCTGCAATGAACATTGTGGTACGTGTCTCTTTTTGAATTATGGTTTTCTTAGGGTATATGCCCAGTAGTGGGATTGCTGGGTCGTATGGTAGTTCTGTTTTTAGTTTTTTAAGGAACCTCCATACTGTTCTCCATAGTGGCTGTATCAGTTTACATTCCCACCAACAGTGCAAGAGGGTTCCCTTTTCTCCACACCCTCTCCAGTATTTATTGTTTGTAGATTTTTTGATGATGGCCATTCTGACTGGTGTGAAGTGATTCCTCATTGTGGTTTTGATTTTCATTTCTCTAATGATTAGTGATGTTGAGCATCCTTTCATGTGTTTGTTGGCAATCTGTATATCTTCTTTGGAGAAATGTCTATTTAGGTCTTCTGTGCATTTTTGGATTGGGTTGTTTGTTTTTTTGATATTGATGTGCATGAGCTGCTTGTATATTTTGGAGATTAATCCTTTGTCAGTTGCTTCGTTTGCAAATATTTTCTCCCATTCTGAGGGTTGTCTTTTTGTCTTGCTTAAGGTTTCCTTTGCTGTGCAAAAGCTTTTAAGTTTCATTAGGTCCCATTTGTTTATTTTTGTTTTTATTTCCATTTCTCTAGGAGGTGAGTCAAAAAGGATCTTTGTGTGATTTATGTCATAGAGTGTTCTGCCTATGTTTTCCTTTAAGAGTTTTATAGTGTCTGGCCTTATATTTAGGTCTTTAATCCATTTTGAGTTTATTTTTGTGTATGGTGTTAGGGAGTGTTGTAATTTCATTCTTTTACATGTAGTTGTTCAGTTTTCTCAACACTTATTGAAGAGACTGTCTTTTCTCCATTGTATATTCTTGCCTCCTTTATCAAAAATAAGGTGACCATATGTGCGTGGGTTTATCTCTGGGCTTTCTGTCCTGTTCCATTGATCTATATTGCTGTTTTTGTGCTAGTACTGTACAGTCTTGATTACTGTAGCTTTGTAGTATAGTCTGAAGTCCAGGAGCCTGATTCCTCCAGCTCCGTTTTTCTTTCTCAAGATTGCTTTGGCTATTCAGGGTCTTTTGTGTTTCTATGCAAATTGTGAAATTTTTTTTTTTTTTTTTTTTTTTTTTGCGGTACACGGGCCTCTCACTGTTGTGACCTCTCCTGGCTCCGGATGTGCAGGCTCATCGGCCATGGCTCATGGGCCCAGGCGCTCCGCGGCATGTGGGATCTTCCGGACTGGGGCACGAATTCGTGTCCCCTGCATTGGCAGCCGGACTCTCAACCACTGTGCCACCAGGGAAGCCCCAAATTGTGAAATTTTTTCTAGTTCTGTGAAAAATGTCAATGGTAATTTGCTAGGGATTGCATTGAATATGTAGATTGCTTTGGGTAGTTTAGTCATTTTCACAGTGTTGATTCTTCCAATACAAGAACATGGTATATCTCTCCATCTGTTGGTATTATCTTTAATTTCTTTCATCAGTGTCTTATAGTTACCTGCATACAGGTCTTTTGTCTCCTTAGGTAGGTTTATTCCTAGGTATTTTATTCTTTTTGTTGCAGTGGTAAATGGGAGTGTTTCCTTAATTTCTCTTTCAGATTTTTCATCATTAGTGTATGGGAGTGCAAGAGATTTCTGTGCATTAATTTTGTATCTTGCTACTTTACCAAATTCATTGATTAGCTCTAGTAGTTTTCTGGTAGCATCTTTAGGATTCTCTATGTATTTTTTAAAGTTTTTAAAATTTGCTCTTTCCATTTTAATATTCAGTCTATTTTAATTTGTTTTCATTTTCCTGATGAAGGTTTTTTCTTGAAGTCTGTTTTGTCTCAGTGCTAATACTGCTACTTTTTATTTTTGCTTCTGTTTTCCTGCTGTATCTGTTCTCATCCTTTTACTTTGTTTTCCTTTGACCTTATGTTTTAGATATTTCTTTATACAGATAGCATATATCTAGATTTAAAAAAATCCATTCTTATAATCTTTTAACTAGAGAATTTCATTTTTTCTCCTTCTTTTCTTACTTTAATCTTCCTTAAGTGAGTACCCAGTTTTTTTTTGTTAATACATTTATTCATTTATTTATTTATTTTTGGCTGCGTTGGGTCTGTGTTGCTGCACACAGGCTTTTTCTAGCCTTGCAGAGTGGGGGCTACTCTTCGTTGTGGTGTGCGGGCTTCTTAGTGCGGTGGCTTCTCTTGTTGCAGAGCACAGGCTCTAGGCACGCGGGCTTCAGTAGTTGTGACTCGAGGGTTCTAGAGCGCAGGCTCAGTAGTTGTGGCTCATGGGCTTAGTTCCTCCGTGGCATGTGGGCTCTTCCCGGACCAGGGATTGAACCCGTGTCCCCTGCATTGGCAGGTGGATTCTTAACCATGGCGCCACCAGGGAAGTTCCTTAGCTATTCTTAACATTAGAAGTCTTTTTTTCCCCACAGCCCTCTTTCTCACCCCAGATAGGTTCTAGAAAGCTTGTCAACACACCTGCTAATCAGCAGCATGAACCTGCCAGCCCAGCATCTTCAGAGGGTCAGAGCTTTCTGCGCATTCTGATATCTGCATACAGATAGCATATATCTAGATTTTAAAAAAAATCCATTCTGATAATCTGTCTTTTAACTAGAGAATTTCATTTTTTTCTCCTTTTCTTACTTTAATCTTTCTTAAATGAGTATCCAGATTTTTAAAAATAATACATATTTAACTTAAAGTTCAAACGTAAACCTGAATAATAACAGGGATCATCGAATGTTTTGTTACCCTTTGCTTTCTGCCAATTCATGCCGTTGTTGTTCAGTTTTTTAGTTTTTGTGTTTCTCAGTTCAGCACCACAAATTATACTTTGTTTTATTCAGTAAGTAGATGCTTATAATATATGTCCATATTTTACCAATTCCTTTGCTTGTTCCACTCCTTCCTTCTGGGGTTGTTTTCCTTTCTCCTAATGTAAATATTTCCATTAAAAATTTATTTAGGGATTCTAAAAAGTCAAATTTTATTTGTCTGAAAGCCTTTTAAAATTTGCTATTTTTCGTGAACATTAGTTTTGATTTGTGTAAGAGTTCAGATTGGGGGTTGGCAAACTGTTTTTTAAGGGGCCAATAGTAAATAGTTTGAGCTTCATGGGCCATATATTGTCTGTCACAAGTAAATCAACTCTGCAGTTGTAGAGCGGAAGCAACTATAGGCAATATGTAAACACGTGAGTGTGACTGTTGTGATAAAATTTTGGTGGTAGACACTGAAGTTTGAGTTTTATATTATTTTCATGTGTTATAAAATATTGTTAAAATTTTTCTTAACCATGAAAAATATAAAAATTATTCTTAGCTTGTGGACCACATAAACATAGGCTGTATCTGACCTGTGAGCCATAGTTTGCTGATCTCATGTCTAGGTTAATATTCATTTTACTTAGTACTTTACTCTTGGGGATAGTTATTCTTATAATGTCATATGATATTATCTTCCATTTTTAATTGTTGAGAAGTCAGCTGTCAATCTAACTGTCCTTTTCGTTGCAGGTAATCTGGTGATATTATTTTTCTTTGGTTATTTTTAAGAACTTATTATTGTCCCTGTGCATGTCCCTATGATGTATCTAAAGTGTGGATTTATTTTCATTTAACTTGGTTAGAATTGGTTGAGCATCCAAAATCTAAAGATTAGTGTGTCTCATATACTTCTGGAAATGTTCAGCCATTATTTTTGCTTATATCATACCTTATCATATATAACATGGGAGGTAAATAAAAGAAAAATTTTCTGCAAAGTTATAGTACAGTATAGTATCTATAATATTAAATAATGACCCTTTTAAAATACTCCCTCCTAGAACTGAGTGCTAGAGCATCTCTGTGTAGATGACCTCATAAGCTTCCTCTTATCAAAATTATCACTTTTTTGGTTGGCTGCTAGGAAGTATAGCATTAAGTATAATACTAATATGTTGACATTAATTTGTATACATTATATCATGCATTATAATTAAAATAAATATATACTGTAAGTAATTATATATTATAAATATGCATTATACATTATTAATAGTTTGGACAGCAAAAGTATGACCTGACATTTGTTTTTTAAACCATATTCAAAATAATTCTTTGTACATGTATGCAGGTAATGGATTATTTGCATGATTGGAGAGCTATTGATGATTGTTATTTTAATGCTTCTTTAAGCTAGCAAGATTTATGCTGGTGTTTTAACAGACTTCTTTCATTTCAGAGAACTCAGTTTCCTGCATCTGCTGAATCTCTAAAACCCCGGCTGAAAAAAGGTCTGTATATAATTTCATTTTGTGCGTATATTTGCACAATTTCTCTGTCTTATTGATTCTTCTGTCCTGTATCCACTAGAGCTTTTACAAATATGATTGTTGGGGAAAGCAGTAGTCTGAATGATCTCCCATATCTAGCTTTTATTTTGTGAAGTTGTTAGATATTACGGGATTGATTTTACCTATAAATATGTTTATTTATTTGGTTATGCTGAGTCTTAGTTGCGGCAGGCAGGCTCCTTAGTTGTGGCATGCGAACTCTTAGTTGCGGCATGTATGTGGGATCTAGTTCCATGACCAGGGATGGAACCAGGGCCCCCCTGCATTGGGAGCGTGAAGTCTTATCCACTGTACCACCAGGGAAGTCCCTACCTGTAAATATGTTTAAATGGGGTTTTATTATTATATAAATGTGTACTAATTTTCTACTTGTGGAAAAACCACTCTAAAGTTCCTATAGTACATATCGGGCCTCAAATAATCTCATATATACATATGTTAAATAAGTGTGAGGTTTTATAAAAATTGAGTCTGGGAAGCCTAACTAGGTGAGGACCTATATTGTAAAGAACTGCCTTTAAAAATATGATTCCCTGGCAGTCCAGTGGTTAGGACTCAGTGTTTTCACTGCCGGGGGCCCGGGTTTGATTCCTGATCAGGGAACTAAGATGCCATGCGGCGCAGCCAAAAAAAATTTTTTTTAATAAAATAAAATCCAATAGAGATATATATTTTATATAGAGGAATAGGATTTCTTCATTTGTTAACCTATGAAGTCTTAGGAGGGTTTGCATCAAGTTGTCAGTGACTATACTGGATGTTCTTCCATGTCTAAAGGACTGGATGTCCTAGCTACTTGCCAGGCATTGGAAAATACCCGAACTTTTTGTTTAGCAGGAGAGACCATCTGTTTTATTATTTATTCATTTGTTTATTATTTGCTAGATAAGGAAACCATGGAAGGGGTGTGACTTGCCCAGGTTCCTGTGTGTTGCTTTTGTTTGCATACCTGAGCACCAGGCTATATGCCCTTTTGCAGCATGTGTTTTCCTGTTGTATGCTAAGAGTTTTAAAGTTGATTTTGTCAATAAAGTGTTTATTTGGGGCATTTCAGTTACACTTTGAAATTATAATACAAGTTGTTGGAAAATATTAACTTTCAGGAATATACTTTCAGAGAGTTTTTTAGGAAAACACTGTAAAGAGCAGTACATGTACAATTTAGATTATTTGTGAAATTTGGGTGAATTCTGCCAATGTCTAACATCATCGTTAATAATTTAAACACCATTTCTGAACATGAGAATCATCTTGCTGTGGTATCTGTCATTTCATTTAATCACCAGAGTGATTTGGCTAGTCCGGTGGTGGGGCTTGTGGGTATTGTAATCATCTCTCCAGTGTTCTTTCCATAATTCCTCTAGGGTCAAACCCTGTGGTTCAGTTGACTCCCAGTCCAGGAGAGTTGTAATTAGTGTACATCAATCAAGAACTGGCCCATGCCCAATTCAGGCTAATGAGATAAAAACTTCACAGCTCTGGGGAGAAGGGGCACATTTGACAAGATGCTATAAAATTTAACAGTGCCATAATGCCCTTTCCAATCATTTCTTTCTCCCTTCCCCACTGCAGAGCAACCACTGACTTCTAGTACTAAAGTTTAGTTTTTCCTGTTCTTGAACCCCTCATACATGTGAGTACTTAGTGGGTTCCAGGACCAGTGATAGGTATTTGCAATACACAGATAAATAGGGCATGGATTCTGCCCTCAGGGAATTGACAGTCTTCAGGGCATAGAAAATAAAGGCATATAATTATAGTGTATACTCCGTAGGTCCTTCCTTCTGAAGGTTAAACATTTCCAGTTTCTTCAACTCTTTTCACATAAAATGTTTAGAACTCTTTTGCCATTATTACTTTGGTTCTGTAGTGAAATTCGTTGGCCCTCTTGGAAGTATTAGAGTTCAGGACTAGGTAGAATATTCCAGGTATTGTGTGAACAGGGCCAAGTGTAATGTCTGGAAGATAAAATCTGTTCATCTGGATCTTTCATTTCTGTTAGTCCAACTCAAGGTTGCATTCCCTTTTGGGCAACCATTTTACACATTTGCAATATCACTATATTGCACAGTGCCAGGGGTATGATTTGTTAGAACACAAAGACTTCAGTATAAATGATGCCTTTGGAATTGTACAAGGTGGTGACACAGGCATGTAAAATGTCAAGGGTATAACCCGTTCTTAATCCTGCCCTAGATTTAAGCCTTCCATGACCCAAGATTTTATCTATTGAATCACACTGATTGAGTTTTGGAATGTTGTGCCAGCCTTGCATTTCTGGGATAAGCTCCACATGGTCATGGTGTATTAAACTTTTTATATATTGCTGGATTCGGTTTGCTAATATTTTGTTAAGGATTTTTGCGTCTGTATTTATGAGGGATATTGGTCTATGGTTTTCTTTTTTTGTGATGCTTTTGTATGTTTTTGGTATCAGGGCTATGCTCGCCTTAAAACGAGTTGGGAACTATTCCCTTGTCTAGTTTCTGGAAAATTTTTTATAGAATTGGTGTTATTTCTTTTCTTAAATGTTTGCTAGAATGTGACAGTGAAGCTGTCTGGGTCTGGATTTTTTTGCTGTTGTTGGAAGGTTTTTAAGTATAAACTAAATTTCTTTAATAGATGTGGGACTATTCAGGTTATATATTTCTTTAGAGACTGCTTTGATAATGTTTCTCTTTCAAAGAAATTTGTCCATTTCATCTCAGTTATTAAATTTATTGGCATAAAATTCATAATACTCCTTTATTTTCCTTTTAATGTCTAGGATGTATAGTGATGTTCCCTCTGTTGTTCCTGAATTTAGTAATTCTCTTTTTTCTTGATCAGTCTGGTTAGAGGTTTATACATTTTATTGATCTTTTCCAAGAACCAGCCTTTGATTTTATTGTTTTTTCTCTATTGCTTTTTTTTTGTTTTTTTTTGCGGTACGCGGGCCTCTCACTGCTGTGGCCTCTTCCGTTGCGGAGCACAGGCTCCGGACACGCAGGCTCAGCGGCCATGGCTCACGGGCCCAGCCACTCCGCAGCATGTGGGATCTTCTCGGACCGGGGCACGAACCTGTGTCCCCTGCATTGGCAGGCAGACTCTCAACCACTGAGCCACCAGGGAAGCCCTAGCAGGCAGATTCTTAACCTGCACCACGAGGAAAGTTCCCAGAGTATTTTTTAAATAGAAGATTCTTTTTTAAATTGTGGCAAAATATACATAAAATTTACTTCTTTAACCATTTAAAAGTACAATTCAGTGGCATTAATTACGTTCACCATGTTGTGCAACCATCACCACTATCTATTTACAAAACTTTTCCAGCACCCCCAACAAATTCTGTGCCCATTAAATAATAACTCCCCATTTCCCCTCCCCTCTAGCCCCTGGTAACCTCTATTCTGCTTTTTGTCTCTATGAATTTGCCTATTCTGGATATTTCATATATGCAGAATCATACAATATTTATCCTTTTGTGTCTGACTTATTTCACTTAGCATAATATTTTCAAGGTTTATCCGTGTTATAGCGTGTTAGACAGAATTTCATTCCTTTTTAAGGCTGAATAATATTCCGTTGTATGTATATGCAGTACATATTTTGTGTATCCATTCGTCTGTTGATGGACATATGGGTTGTTTCAGCCTTTTGGCTCTTGTCATCACTGCTGTGAACGTTGGTGTATAAATACCTGTTTGAGTACCTGCTTTCTTTTTTTTTTTTTTATAGGACTTCAGCTTTTTATTGAATAAGTTACAAAAGAGATTTAGTCAGAAAGCTCATGTAGTCATTGGACTCCTCATGTTCTTCTTTCTTTGCCTTCCACTTTCTTCTTAGCTGGAGAGCAGTGGTAGAGGCGGTGGGACCTCCTGCTGGGGCAGGTCCACCAGCCCCTACATTGCAGATGAGGCTTCCCAGGTTGCTGATGGCCAGAGCCTTTGCAAACAAGCCTTGCCAGAAGGGTTCAGCATTTACATTGGCTGCTTTAATGAGAACATTGATCTATCCTCTGTGACTGTCACCTACTGTAGTGCAGAATGAGGCCAAGTAGATGAAGGTGAAAGTGCCCAGCTGGTGGCTGCCGGGCTCAGTGCTATTCAGGGCCTCACCCCAATGTGGCCTTAGCTTCCTTGGAAGCATCTTAGCAGCAACTGTAGAAAGAGGCTCTCTGCTTTCAGCTCTTTTGGGTATACACTCAGAAGTGGAATTGCTGGTTCATGTGGTAATTCTGTTCGATTTTTCTTTTTTTTTTTGAGGGACAGTGTTAAATTTTAAGTAAAAAATTAAATTTAACTTTTATTTTTTTCCCAATGCTAGTAAAATCTACAAATCTTAAGTGCCCAACTTTTGAATTTTGATAACTATATGTACTTATGTAATCATCACTCAGGTCGAGTTAACGATTTTTATCACGTAGAAAGTTTCCTTACAGTCAGTCCTTCCTTCAGTTCTGTCCTAGAGGGAACCATTGTTCTGATTTCTGTCCCTGAAAGTTAATTTTGTCTGTGCTTGAACTTCTTGCTGTGCAGGCATACAGTATGTACTATTTAGCTTTTGGCATCTTTTACTCAGCATAATGTTTATGAGATTCATCCATGTTGAGATATATATATATATATATATATATATATATCAGTAGTTCTTTTATTTTTTTTATTTTTTTATTTTTTCTTGCGTTATGCGGGCCTCTCACTGTTGTGGCCTCTCCCATTTGCGGAGCACAGGCTCCGGACGCGCAGGCTCAGTGGCCATGGCTCACGGGCCCAGCCGCTCCGCGGCATGTGGGATCTTCCCGAAACGGGGCACGAACCCGCGTCTCCTGCATCGGCAGGCGGACTCTCAAGCACTGCGCCACCAGGGAAGCCCTAGTTCTTTTATTTTTTGAAAGTGCTGTCTAGTATTCTGTTGTAAGACTATACAATTTGTTTATCCATTTTCCTGTTGATGAACATTTGTGTTGTTTCCAGTTTTCGACAGTTATGTAAAAGTTTCTATGAACACTTATACATCTTTTTGTGGGTGTGGGGCATGTGTTTCCATTTTTGTGTAAGGTAAGTACCTAGGGAGTGGAATTGCTGTGTCATATGTAAAGTGTATGTTTTAACTTTATAAGAGATTGCAAAACTGTTTTCCAAAGTGGTTGTACTATTTTACTGTCCCACCAGCAATTATGAGAGTTCTGCTTGCTGTAAATTCAAGCCAGCATTTGATACTGTCCATCTTTTTCATATTAGACATGATGGTGGGTATGTTGTAGTATCTTATTGTGACTTTAATTTGCATTATCCTGATGACTAGTGATGTTGAACACCTTTTCATGTACTTATTGGTCACTCATTTCTTTTGTGAAGGAAACGTTTAAGTCTTTTGCTTATTTTTAAATTGGATTGTTTGTTTTCTTATTATTGATTTGTAAGAATTCTTTAATATATTTGGGGTCCAAGCCCTTTGCCTATTATATGTATTGTGAATTTTGTCTCCACCCCTCAGCCTGTGTCTTACCTTTTCACTTCCTTAATGTATCTTTTGATGATCAGAAGTTTTAATTTTTTTATTAATTTATTTATTTTTGGCTGCGTTGAGTCTTTGTTGCTGCACGCGGACTTTCTCCAGTTGTGGGGAGCAGGGGCCACTCCTTGTTGCAGTGCGCGGGCCTCTCACTGCTATGGCCTCTCCTGTTGCGGAGTACGGGCTCCAGGAGTGTGGGCGTCAGTAGTTGTGGCACATGGGCTCAGTAGTTGTGGCTCGCGGGCTGCAGAGCACAGGCTCAGCAGTTGTGGCGCACGGGCTCAGTCGCTCCGTGACACGTGGGATCCCCCCGGACCAGGGCTCGAACCCGCGTCCCCCACATTGGCAGGCGGACTTTCAACCACTGCGCCACCAGGGAAGTCCCCAGAAGTTTTAATTTTGATAGAAGGCTGATTTATTAATTTTTTTCCTTTATGGTTAATGCCTTTTGTCTTGCCCTTACCCGCAGACTGAGTTGTATGTCCCCCCCCCCCTTCTGCATTGATATTGCAGAAATTAAATTTAAAAAAAAATTTATTTATTTATTTTTGGCTGCGTTGGGTCTTCGTTGTGGCGAGCTTGGGCTACTCTTCATTGCGGTGCACGGGCTTCTCATTGCGGTGGCTTCTCTTGTTGCGGAGCGTGGGCTCTAGGTGCCCGGGCTTCAGTAGTTGTGGCTTGTGGGCTCTAGAACGCAGGCTCAGTAGTTGTGGCGCACGAGCTTAGTTTCTCCGCGGCATGTGGGATCTTCCCGGACCAGGGCTCGAACCCGTGTCCCCTGCATTGGCAGGCGGATTCTTAACCACTGAGCCACCAGGGAAGCCCTGCTTTTTTTTAATAATAGAAAAACTTTAAAATCATTATTAATTTTGTGTTGCTATGTCTAGTTGATAGCCCAGACACTTACATTTTAAAATTAGAAAGTCATTTACTATTGGGGCAGAAACTTGGTATAGTTTAACGAGTAACTTTGGGGACCTGGGCTGTAGTCCTGCCTCTTCCATTAATTAGTTGTTGAGTATGGGCGAATCACTTAACCTCTGGAGTCTTAGTTTCCTCATCTGTAATGTTGGAATAGTCCCTGAATTGTTAGTTTCCTCATCTGTAATGTTGGAATAGCCCCTGAATTGCATGGCTCACTAGCCTCATGGGAACATTCAGTGTTATAATAGGGGAGAATACACTTTGATATAGATATATATCAAATACATATATATATATATATATATATATATAAATTACATATCAATATTATATAATTATAGATGTCAGTAAATCATATAAATATATAAAAATATCATATATAAATACACATGGGGGATACACACACCCATGCACCCCTAAGAAGGATAAAATATAATTAAGTTTTGATTTGAGAAAGTAAAATAAAATAATCTAGGGTATGTAGTAAAACCATAATTGATCTTTTATATGACGTTTTCCTTTCTTCCTCATCCCATTTTAAGCTCATGAGAAGCAAACAAGTTGGATAGGTAGCAGTTTAATTTTTTTTTTTTAAAGTTATCTTCTAATGTGGATCCTTGGGTGACTACTGATTCAGTCCAGTTTCTTCCTCCTCCATCATCATCTGTGTTCCTGAGCAGAGTTGGTATTTCTGCTGATCCTGGGCCGGTTTGCCCTCAGATCCTTTCCTCGCCCTTCCCTTCTCTGCTGAGTATTGTGAGCAGTTGACCCTTGTGGGCTTCATTCCTTCCCAGGCTCTGGTGTCAGCAGTTTCTGGCTGGATTAGCAAGTGAGAGGAACTGGCAAGAGATTGGAGGGTAGGAAGTAGGAGAAGCCAGGGCTTTCCCCTCTTTCTCTCTGCTTTGGCAAGTTGGAGGAGTGGGGTGGTTTCTGGAAGCGTCTCTTTTGTTGCTTCTGCCAGTCAGGCCATTCTGTTTTCAGCTTCCTCCAGGTAACTTCAGCCTTGGAAACTGGTAGCAATGCATTCCCTCGCTTTTTCCTTCAGCCTAGAGGTGGTAGTGACTTGTTCCCATGCTAACCTCTGATTTGCATCACTGTTCCCTTTTGGGCCTCTCATTTCTTCCCTCACCTGTTCACTGCATTGAAGTCCTTCTGTTCTACATCAAGTGGTTTCTGGGTTTCCTTGTTAGATAGACCCTGTCTGATACAGAGCTCAAATCAATACTAATAAAAATGTCTTTCATTTACATTCTTTTCAAGATTTGTTATATCTTTTGATGTCTCAAATAATATATTGAGGTAGAAAAGTGTTATAATTCCTATTATAACATGAGGAAATTAACATTTTATTGAATGATCACTTTCAGATTTTCCGTAATTTTCCAGGGAAAATTATAGGCATGAAAATGGAGGCCCAGAGACTTAAATAACTTGCTCTAAGTCCCATAGAAGTCTGGTACTGAATCAAGATTGGACTTCTACATATAAAAATTTGATGTGCTGCCTGTCTTCTGGTCCTGGAAGAGATCCTTTACCAAAGAAGAGTTCATTTACAATGTACTTAGAAAAGCCTTAGTCATTTTAGAAAATTTTTCAACTAAAAATTCAAAGCACAATAATTTTCTGCTCAACATTCATATATCCAGGATGCTTTTCACTACCATTAATCAGTTTTATGTAAAGTTTTGAGTTTTGGTTATTTCTATGAGAATTTCGCACCTAGGGCAAATTACAGGAAAGAAGAATTCTTGTGATGTCATGTTTGTTCAGTTATGGAATTGTTTAAGATATGTCTTGTGCATCCTCATCGAGGAGGAAAGAAAGAGGTGTCACAAAAGAGTGGAATGGGGGCAGGAGAAGAGAATGGCAAGGGAATATTGTTGCCAGGTTGCCAGCCTTCTGCCCCCACTGCCTTGGTGATGACTGAAAGGCTTTACCTTGTCTTCATCTCATCAGCTGGCCACCTGACGTCCATGGTAATACAGACTCCTACTAAAGTGTAACACGGGAGATGACCACCTTGCTCTGCTGTAAAATAGAGGAGGCTCTACTTTGCACTTACATGCCTATCTTTTTTAGAGGACCTTTCAAATAGGTAATTCTCATAATACTTGTGAAAGCATATAAGAACCAGTATCCCTGTTTGTAGGGGGAATTGGAGTGAGCAATGATTTGGAATACAAGAAATTCAACTTACACATTTACAGGTAAAATTCTAACTGTAAATTCAGAATTCATAGGGATTTATGTGGTATCCAGAATTTCCTCATTTTGGAAAATGACTAATAATAATGATGATAAAAATAACAGCAACAACAGTTAATACTTCTTTAGGGGTTAGCGTGTACCAGACAGTACTTGAACCTCTTTATATGTATTGTCATTCAGTCTTCACATCTCTGTGGGGTATTTTATCCCCTGACTCTCCTATTTAAATGTGAGAAGAATATCACTAACAATGGAGATTTTATTATCATCTATCCCTTCTGCCAGCACTCCCCGAACCCACACCCCCCACCCCTGCCCTGATTATAAGCTCCCTGAAAGCTTATAACCAGTTTTGTTTGCTCTTGTATCCCCAGTGCCTGGCATGTGGTTGGTACTCAGTGACTATTTATTGAATGAATGAATGAGTATTTTATAGATGAGGAAACTAAATTTCGCAAGACTACACAGTTAATAGGACAGTTATGGGGCACTGAAATGATTTATAAAGTCTTTGATGAGCCTAAAGTTCTTTTAGCTTTTAGACAAACTGTATCGTCAGGAGTGTGAAATGACTGTTAGGCACTTGAATTTGGTGGTGCTTTCCCTTCTTCTCATCCCTAGTACTCCATTTCATGAGCCTCTGGGCCCTTGAGATACCTTACAAATTGAACATTCTTTTCCTCCATTCACCCATGGAACACAAAAAATGCCTCATCTTTTATTATAAGATTGTAATAATAGACAAGACTCAAATTTGCATTTTATAAATTTTCTTTTAGGTTGTGGAAGCAATGATACTAAGTGATATTGTAAACTCAAAGGATTCAGTTGTCTCCTTCCCTTTACAGCAGGGGTCCCCAACCCTTGGGCCACGGACCGGTAATTGCCCGTGGCCCATTACGAACTGGGCCTCACAGCAGGAGGTTAGCCGTGGGCGAGCAAGCGAAACTTCATCTGTATTTACAGCCACTCCCCATCACTTGCATTACCACCTGAGCTCTGCCTCCTGTCAGATCAGCGGCAGCATTAGATTCTCATAGAAGTGGGAACCGCACTGTGAACTGCGCATGTGAGGGATCTAGGCTGCGCCCTCCTTATGAGAATCTAATGCCTGATGATGATCTGAGGTGGAGCTGAGACGGTGATGCTAGCGGCTGCAAATACAGATTATCATGAGCAGAGAGGTTTGACTGCACAGAGACCATAATAAATCAGTTGCTTGCAGACTCATATAAAAACCCTATCACTGAGTGGCAAGTGAAAACAAGCTCAGGGCTCCCACTGATTTCTGCATTATGGCAAGTTGTATGATTATTTCATTATGTATTACAATGTAGTAATAATAGAAATAAAATGCACAGTAAATGTAATGCGCTTGAATCATCTGCAAACCATCCCCCACCCCCTCCCCCCAGTCCCTGGAAAAACTGTTTTCCATGAAACTGGTCCCTGGTGCCAAAAAGGTTGGGGACTGCTGCTTTAGAGGGTAGGTAACATTGAGGTAGGCCATACAATTGAGACTTGATCCAAGATTACATGCACACCCACTCACATCTGTCTTGTTGTTGTTTTTTTAAAAAATATTTAGTTAGTTATTTAATTTTGGCTGTGCCGGGTTTTAGTTGCGACGCATGGAATCTTCTTTGCAGCATGCGGGATCTTTTAGTTGCAGTATGTGGGATCTTTAGTTGTGGCATGTGGACTCTTAGTTGAGGCATGCATGCAGGATCTACTTCCCTGA
This sequence comes from Lipotes vexillifer, assembly GCF_000442215.2. NCBI lineage: Eukaryota > Metazoa > Chordata > Mammalia > Artiodactyla > Lipotidae > Lipotes > Lipotes vexillifer. The sequence continues at coordinate 232,619 of NW_006788568.1, forward strand.
CCAGGGATCGAACCCGGGCCCCCTTCATTGGGAGCGTGGAGTCTTACCCACTGGACCGCCAGGGGAAGTCCCTCACATCCATCTTTAAGCTTGGTGATTTGTGTGGTCTTTAGTAGGAAATTTAATTCTGGAAGTGGTTAGTTAGGCAGAACATGAACGGCTAATATCTGATGATTGTTGGGGCTTGGGAGAAGAGAAGGAAGGAGACAAAAGTCATTGAAGAATCTCACATAGGCCCTTGCTGACTAGAAAAAGGGTGGTCTCAGTCAGAGAGTGTGGGTAACCAGAAGATGAAGAGTTAGTTGCTTAACATTTTATCTTTTTTTTTCTTTCTTCCGGTATATAAAATCATATCCATACTTTCTGTCATAATTTCACTTCACAGATTCTGTTGCTGTTCCCTATTCTTGGGA
>NW_006788568.1:233542-247731 GCF_000442215.2 Lipotes vexillifer
GGAAAGAGTAAGCAGCGTTCTTAATTTTTGTGATCCTGCAATGTTAATTCTGGGTCACAGTAAGCTTTTTTTCCTTCCCGTCATACTATGGACATATAAGTCTTGGGTTTTCCGTTGATATATCGCCTAAGGTTCTGGAACAGAGCGATTACAAATGATTACAAATCATTTTCCTTTCTTCCCCTGCTATACCCTTTCTTTTACATTTTTAAAAATCAGGGAGTACCCTGGTGGTCCAGTGGTTAAGACTCTGCGCTGCCACTGCAGGGGGTGCGAGTTCCATCTCTGGTCGGGGACTAAGATCCAGCGTGCTGTGTGGTGTGGCCAACAAAAAACAACAAAAAGAAAATGATTATTAAAACAGAACAAAACAAAACAGGGATTACCTCAAGCATGTATTAAAATGCATAAAAAAATACAAACACCTGTGTACTTACAGGCCAGATTTAATAAATAAATACACTTGGCCATGTATACTTTAGAGCTTTTAATTTTTTTGATAGATAAAGCATTTAACAGTTGAAATCTCCTTTTTATTGCTTCCTAATTCTACTCTTCCCTCTTCCTTCCTTGAGGTCACCACTGTTCTGAGGTTGGTGTGAATACTTGTCCTTTTTACCATAGAAAAATAATTTCTTAATGAATTTTTACCTGTATTTTAATTGAATTCAAAGGGATAGTAACTCAGGGTTTCTGTATCATGAATCATTTTCAGTGGCTCAAATATTTTTCTCCTTGTTGACTTCTCATTCCTGGGCAACAGTATAATGTTTCACATTTGAGCTATTGCTAAGACTGTGTTTAGCTATTTTTGGTCCTGTGATCTATCAGATGTGATATTAACTATGGTGTGTATATTTTGTTAGTAACACTCCTGAAATATCCTTTGGAACGTCATATTATTAACTTTCTAAAACCAAGGAGAGAGAGAGAGAGGAAAAGAGGGAAAGAATGATTCTGTTTTTCTCTTCAGGCAAGTTATCAGTTGAGAAAGTGACACTATAAATGACCAAAACTGAACAGAAGTATATATTCAATGTGTAATAGTAGGACAAGTATCTCTTAATTTAATAATCCACACATTTTTGATGCACTGTATTCTTATGATCAGCAGCATGAAGAATTTAATGTGATGTTACAGTATGCCTGTGGTTAGTTGAGGACAGTGCTCAAGGAGAAAACCTAACAATGACTGTGTTGTTTGTTTTGTCAAAATATGCTACCCAGCTCCAGAGTTTCCTATTTTGGAGAAGCAGAACTGGTTGATACATCTCCACTATATCCGGAAGGATTATGAAGCATGCAAGGTGAGAGGCCAATGGTAGAAAACGTGAGAGGCAGGCTTTGGTTAGGCAACTAACTGTGTCTGTCACTCAGAGTTTGTGTGACAGTTTAGCTCTCACTAAAAATGTATGAAATCTCATTTCTCTGCACTTTGTGTATTGGTTAGCTTTTGCTATGATAATGCTGCTTAAGAAACAATCTCAAAATGTCAGTGGCCTCTAACAACAGATACTTATTACTACTTATGGGCCTTCAGATTGGCTGTAGGTTGGCTGGGTTTGACCACAGGCTGTGGGTCAGGTTCAAGTGTGCTCCATGTGTCTTCTCATTTCAAGACCAGGCTGAAGGAGCAGCCACTCTCTGGGACTTGTTGGTCTCATGGTGGAGAGCAGATGTTCAATATGGCATAGTATTTAACTGTTTGATCTCTGGATAGGTGAAAAATGGTATTTCATTGAGTTTTATAATTCTCTTACTATGGTGAGCTTGGTCCTTTGTATATTTTAAAACCATTTGTATTTTCTCTAAACTGTATCTTTGGTAACTTACTATGTACAGTACATACTTGCTGGCAGAGAATAGTATCATCATGCAAAATATATCCCTGGTATTCTCGGTTTTTGGCATTCGGAGCTTTGTAATGCTTTTAAGGTTGTAGTTTTTATACCTGTGACATTTGTACCTATGACAGTGTAAAGAACTAGCAATGTTCCAGTATGGATCTTGAAAGATTTTTTTTTTATCTGTGATATTATCCTTTTCTTATTTCCCTTTTCCTTTATTGACCACTTTCTCGGTTTCCTTTTTTTTTTGGCTTCTCTTCTTTTGCTTTTTTCTTAAGAGTTGGGGCTATTTCTAGGTTCTGTCCTTGACTCCTTTCTCTGCTCATTCCACACACTTCTTCCTGATCTTAGAGATGCGTACTGAATGCTTCCCAGGCATTTCAAATTCATCTTTTCTGTAGCTGAATTTATCTTCTTCTTTCCAAACCTATTCCTTCTCCATTTCCCTGTCCTGGGGATAGGTACCATCATTCACCCAGCTGTCTGTGTCAGAATCCTCTGACCCACTTTCCCTAATATAATATAGATAATCATCAAGTTCTGGAGATCCTTCTCTTACTATCTCAAGACATTGTCCACTCCCCCCCGCCACGCCTTAGTTAATCCCTGTCATTTTTATTTAAATTAACCACAAGAGTTCTTATGCCAACATTGCCTCTAATCTTGCCTCCTTTCCATCTGTTTCCACGATGTTCCAAAAATGGAGCAAATAGAATCCGGTTACTTCCCACTTAAAATTTATCACGATTTTCCCGTTGCTCTCGACCTTTTTTAGCATGGCATTTGAAGCCCTTCTCTCTCTGACTCTCTGGGCCACCTCAGCTTTTCCTCCATCCCTTGCTAACACAGGATTTGAAACTGTTTACTACCCTGGAAAGCCTTCCCTGATTCTCCAGGTTAGAATCAGGTGATTGCCCCCTGAGCTGTATAGCTCCCTGGTCTTAGCCCATCATAGGACAAAGGTAGAGCCTGTACTTTGCTCATCAGAGAGCTCCTAGCATCTGTAATGGTGCATGGAAATCTTTTCATAGTTTTCTTAGCCTGCCTAGTTAGAGTGTAGATAGGAGTTGGTGAACTTTTTCTGTAAGGGGCCAGATGGTAAATATTTTAGGCTTTGCAGGCCACAGATAGTCTCTGTCTCATATACTTCATCTTCTCTTATTTTTTAATAACCCTTAAAAAATAAAAAAAACACTCTTAGCTTGAGACCTGTACAAAAATAGGCTGTGTGAGTCGGATTTGGCCTGTGGGCTGTACTTTGCTGACCCCTGTTCTAGGGGTCAAATAAATTTTAAAAATCCGAATGAACTACTTTATTAGTCATGATTAGTATCGTAGATTTCTTACATGTACTCCTTGTCCATGTTTACCTTTCCTTAAAAACACTTGAAGACACTTAACCACTACTCAGAAGTATTGTTTCTTTCTTTTTCAGGATGTTATCAAAGAACAGCTTCAGGAGACTCAGGGGTTATGTGAATATGCTATCTATGTCCAAGGTAAGACATATATTTCTTCTCTTCTTGCCAGAGAAATGCACACTCTGCCTAGGTTCTGGAAAAAGAGCAAACAACTTACAAAATACTTAAATTCAAGTAAATGTTCCACAAATCTCTTATTCAATATTACTGTTTTTTGAAATCAGAACATGACTATTGTGCTGGATTTGACCTCAGAAATGACTAGATCTCCTAAAAAAACTTGCTACTGTCCTTCACCCCTATTCTAGTTTCCAGCTAGTGTTTTTCAGAACAGTTGTTAGGGTCCCTGCCTCATGCAGCAGTTTCAGGTCCAGAAGAGGGTTTTGGAAGGGTTCCTTGTAGTCAAGCTAAAAGAGATGAGGAAAAGCTTGAGGATTTTTTGTAAGGTGAGTCAGGATGAAGGGAAGAAGCCTAGAGGTATACAGGATAAAACAGGATAAATGAAATTCATCAGAAATCAAGTATAGGAACCACTGACTGGAATTTTACTCTGTAGTGCCCAAAGTAGCATCCTTAGTTTTCCCAGGAACTATCTTTTTGACTCTTTGATGTAAATGAATAGTTTTGTTTACCACTCATTGTATTTGTAGTCTTCAGATTAATATATAATTTTCTGACATAATTGGTAAGATATTGACATATCTAGGACATCATGGCAAATAATGCTCTTTTTTTTAAAATAAATTATTTATTTGTTTTTATTTTTGGCTATATTGGGTCATTGTTGCTGTGTGTGGGCTTTTTCTAGTTGTGGCGAGCAGGGGCTACTCTTCGTTGCGGTGTGCGGGCTTCTCATTGCAGTGGCTTCTCTTGTTGCAGAGCACGGGCTCTAGGCGCACAGGCTTCAGTAGTTGTGGTGCGTGGGCTCAGTAGTTGTGGCTTGCAGGCTCTTGAGTGCAGGCTCAATAGTTGTGGCGCACGGGCATAATTGCTCCGTGGCGGCATGTGGGATCTTCCCGGGCCAAGGTTTGAACCCGTGTCCCCTGCATTGGCAGGTAGATTCTTAACTACTGCACCACCAGGGAAGCCCAAATAATGCTCTTTTATTCCCAATATCACAAGTTCCAGACTTATAGTGCCTAGTAATAGTTAAGCATGTAAATTCTTCTGAAAAATGATTATTCTGATTGGTTGCTGTACTGAAAACCAAGTCTGAAATATTACTGCATTCTTTGCCAGCATCTCCTTGTTGGACTTGAGTTATTGATTGCAGTTGCCCCATTTGGGTGTACTCTCTGAAAACTATCAGGTGGATGTCGGAATTATCATGATAAATAGAGCATCTGATAAGGAGCTGTAAGAATGTTCTTATAGTGAAGAGTTTGTGGGATAATTTACAAGGCACCCGATCATCTGCTTGGTGGAAGCTGGGAGTGGAGGAATAGGTAGATTCCAGATACCTTTAAAAAAAGGTTTTAGGGCTTCCCTGGTGGCGCAGTGGTTGAGAATCTGCCTGCCAATGCAGGGGACACGGGTTCGAGTCCTGGTCTGGGAGGATCCCACATGCCGTGGAGCAACTAGGCCCATGAGCCACAACTACTGAGCCTGCGCGTCTGGAGCCTGTGCTCCGCAACAAGAGATGCCGCGATAGTGAGAGGCCTGCGCACTGCGATGAAGAGTGCCTGCCACAACTAGAGAAAGCCCTCGCACAAAAACGAAGACCCAACACAGCCAAAAATAAATAAATAAATAAATAAATTTAAAAAAAAAAGGTTTTAGCTCATCAACACCTTTGCTGCTTGTTTCAATCCATCTGAAGTCATATCTGATTGTATTAGAGACACAATTATCCAAAGGATTTCTTTGATATGATTTCCTACCTCCCTCTCCTCCAATTTTTCAGATGTCAGGCTCCATTCTTCCTAGAACATGATTTTATTTTCTGTGTTTTCTCTTTCTTGGCAGCATTGATATTTCGCCTGGAAGGAAATATCCAAGAATCCCTAGAACTCTTTCAGACGTGTGCTGTTCTCAGCCCTCAGTCTGCTGATAACCTCAAGCAGGTGGCCAGATCTTTGTGAGTATTGGCAGCCTGGAGGCCCTAGGGCACTGACAGAGAACAATGTAAAGTGCATTCTCAGGCTGGAGCTGCTTCTGGCAGCCGGATACATAGAGGGAGGGTTGCTTAATGGGTATAATAGATTCACTTTGAAGAGTGTGGATTAATTTTGAAATTTGAGATAACTAGTATAAAGGAATTGAGTATTTCAAACACTGTATATTGTAGTTTGATGGGGGAACACCGATAATGTTTCTTATATAAATAGGAACATTTTGTGCCTCAAGTACCCTAATGTATTGGCAGCCCACGGAATTTTTCTCACCTACTGTTCCAACACTTAGCATAATACTAGATACACAGTAGGTTTTTAGTAAGTGTTTGTTGAGTGAATGCCCTGAAGGTTCCTGGATGCAGGCAACCTCCGTTGTCTTTATAAGCTGTTAAGTACTAATAGGTCTCCTACTCCAGAGTAGTAAAGTGTTCTTTGGAGTTCCCACTCTCACTTTCTTACCTATGTCGTCATTCATAACGTGCACTGTCTTTGCATAGAGGCTGATTTTCCCGTGTCTCCAGAATGATGATCCAGTATCAAGGAAAGAGACTTAGTTTGGGAGAGAAGGGCCTGTCCCTAATAGATCATGATGAAAAATTGTGGTAGTTTTTGTTTAACATGGTAATTAGTTTGACTTGTTTCTTTTTTGGTCTACATTTGTAGTACATTGTAGAAAATAAATTACAGAAGACTTTCACTAAAATTGGTGTAGAATGGGCCCAAGGCCTTGGAACCAACTCTGTTCCTACCAAGAGACCTTCTGCTGTTGGTGTGCAGCAGCCTCACTGGCTAAACCAGCACAGCCAGCTTACAGGGAAGAGGCGTCCCGAATTCTCTGCTGGCTGGAGCATGAGTCAGATGTGGGACTGGTGGGGTTATAGTCTCGTAAAAGCTTTGCGTTAATAATCACAGAAAATGTGTTTCTTCCCCAGATTTCTTTTGGGAAAACATAAAGCTGCCACTGAAGTATATAATGAAGCAGCTAAACTTAACCAGAAAGATTGGGTAAGTAGGGAACTTTGTTATTAATGACATGCTAATGGCTCCATTTATCATATGGCTATGTTTTGTTATTATTACTGAATTCTTACATGCCAAAACTGTATTTTATCCTCACACTTGATCGATGATGTGGCTGGGTATAAGATCAAAAATCATGTTTCCTCGTAACTCAGCAGACATTGCTGCCTAGTTTTCTGGCTGTCAGTGTTGTTGATGAGCAGTCTGTTACCAGTCTGATTCTTGCTGATAACCCCACCTTCCTCTCTAGAAGCTTTGAGGATTTTCTATCATTGGAGTTCTGAAATGTCAGTAATAGTTGTCTAGATGTGTTTCTTTTCTCTTTTATCCCCCTTATCTGTGGACATTCAGTTGGCTCTTCTCACTTTGAAGACCCTTGCCTTTCTTTGGGTCAGCAAGGTTTTTATGTTTTTGAGTAGTTCTTTGATTATTTTTTCCTCTCTATTGTCTCTTTGTATCACTTAGGGATTGTGTGTAACTGCAACAAAACATTTTATTAAACATTGGCTTTATAAATTAGGAGTTTATTTTTTTCTTATGAAACAGGAAATCCAGGTAAGTAGTTGCCGACATTGATTTGGTGGTCCAACGATGTCAATGCTGAGGCTTTTTCTTCATGGTTACAAGATGACTGCTGCAGCTCTAACATTACATCATCATTCTAGGTAGGGAGAAGGAGGAAGCAACAAAGAGAAAAGGACATAACCTTCATCAAGGAAGTATAATTTTCCCAGAAATCCCCAACAGACTTTCACTTACATCACACCAACTACCCCTTTTTTAAGGAAGGTTGGGAAATGTATTGTCACTATAAACAAAATTAGGGTTCTGTTGGTAAGGTAAACAGAGAGAGTGAATGTTAGGTAAATAACTAGCAGCATTTGCCACACTGTTTTCTACTCTATCAGACGTGTTCTGTACCTGTTCTACTTGTCTCCTAACTTGCTTCTCATATTTTCTACCTCCTTGCCTTTGCTGTACATTCAGAGACATTTCCTCAGTCTTATCTTCCAGATCATCACTTCTGTTTTTAGCTATATTCACATTCTGTTATTTAGCCTACCTGTTCAATATTTTTTATTTCAGTAATTATATTTTTAATTTCTAAGAACTTTGTCTTTTCTTGCAGCAGCCTCTCCATGTCTCTGACCCTTTGAAGTTCTCTTCTGCTTTCCACAATTATCTTTTTCTTCCTCTCTTTCATGCTATTGGTTTTTTTCAAAATATCTGATGATTCTTAGAAAGACGTATCTAAGAGTGAAGGATTAGATTGATTAGTAGAAAGAGCTAGCATGGGTTTTCCCTGCAGTTCTTATGGCATTATTATTATTTTTAAAAAATATTTATTCATTTGGTTGCACTGGGTCTTAGTTGCGGCAGGCGGGCTCCTTAGTTGCAGCTTGCCAGCTCCTTAGTTGCAGCACATGGCCTCCTTAGTTGTGGCATGCGAACTCTTAGTTGCGGCATGCACGTGGGATCTAGTTCCCTGACCAGGGATCAAACCCCAGCCCCCTGCATTGGGAGTGTGGAGTCTTAACCACTGTGCTACCAGGGAAGTCTCACAGCACTATTATTTTTGTCAGTCACTTTTCTTCTGCAGGTCTAAAGAGTGAGATGTTTAAGTATTTATGCCATTGAGTATTTTATAGCCAAAGGCCAAAGTAAAGCTACAGATAAAGGAAAATTGAGTTGCCGTTTCATTCACTTAGTCCTTCTTTCAACAAATGAACGTCTGTGTGCCAGGCACTGGGCTGCAGATGCAAAGATGGATTGGTGGTTTATGGAACAATCAACTAGAATAGGAAATACAGGAAGGAAGAGGAGCAAGTTTTGGGAGAGGGTGATGATAACAAATCAGAGTTAAGTCCTGTCTTTTAGAAGATTATGGACATGATGAATTGTACCTTCTGGTAGGATATCTAAATTGAGATGTATCCAATACATGGTGGATATAGAAATCTGAAACTCAAGTGTTGTGGGCTAGAGATACACATTTTGGAGTCAACAACTTAAAGGTGATAATTAAAACAATGAAATTGAATGAGCTCACTCTGCAGTGAGCTGAGGATGGAATCCTGGAAAAAACAGTTTGAAGGGCTGAGCTGAAGAGAAAATGAGCCCATAGATGGAGACAGAGAGGAAGTGAGACAGGAGAGCTCAGGGACAGGACAGGGGGAATGGAGAATGTCTTTCAGTTTGTCCAGTTGGTTGAAAGAGCTCATTTGGTATTACTGACTCACCTGGGATAACCAGTCCATTGGTGCCAGTAGAGGTGGTCATTCCCCAAACAGCCACTGTCTGCCCTACATGCTTCATGAGTGCCTGTGGCCTGTAGTAAACCTTGTAGCCCTACTTCCTTCGACTCATCAGGGTATTCCACAGTCTGGCCGCAGCAGGGGAATAATAATTCCTCCTGCCATGATCTCATTTGACTTGTGGAACAGCTGTTAAGTAGGGAGAATTTCCCGTATTGATAGATGAGGAAGCTGAGGCTTTGGGAGATGGAGTGACTTGCTGAAGGGCACACAGTGAGGTAGTGGCAGAACCAGAGCCAGAATTCAGGCCTAGAATCTAGGATTCCTCACTTTCAGCCTGTGATCTTTCCACTGTACCAATTGCCCTTGCAGGATGTCTGCTGCATCTTCTCACCCCATGAAAGACAGGATTTAACTCTGATTTGTTCTAGTTTCCTTTTCAAATTTCAGAAATTTTCTTGGTTGTCAGTTTGTTTAAGGCATATTGCTACTGCTTTCTCAAACAATATCTATGAGAAATGATTTAAAAAGGTTACGGGTTAGTTACCTTCCAGTACATTTAAAGGACAAGTAGGGCTACATTTCTCCTCTCCAGCTCCCTGTGTATATTCTTATAGGGTGAAGAAGTGGAAGGTATACAAGTTTTATTTAAAGAAATTTTTTTTTGGCTGAGCTGGGTCTTCGTTGCTGCTTGTGGGCTTTCTCTAGTTTTGGCGAGCAGGGGCTACTCTTTGTTGCGGTGCGTGGGCTTCTCATTGCAGTGGCTTCTTTTGTTGTGGAGCATGGGCTCTAGGCGCGCAGGTTTCAGTAATTGCAGCACGTGGGCTCAGTAGTTGCAGCATGCGGGCCCCAGAGCCCGCGGGCTTCAGTAGTTGCGGCACATGGGCTCAGTAGTTGCGGCTTGTGGGCTCTAGAACATGGGCTCAGTGGTTGTGGTGCACGGGCTTAGCTGCCCTGCGGCATGTGGGATCTTTCTGGACCAGGGATCGAACCCCTGTCCCCTGCATTGGCAGGCGGATTCTTAACCACTGGACCACCAGGGAAGTCTGGTATACAAGTTTTAGAGACAGGCCTGAGTTCAAATCCCAGTGCTTTGCAATGTGTGGAAATTATTTGGATTATGATTTTTTTAAAATAAATTTATTTATTTATGTATGTATGCATGCATGCTGAGCCGGGTCTTAGTTGCAGCATGTGGGATCTTCATTGCGGCATGCGGACTCTTAGTTGCAGCATGCATGTGGGATCTAGTTCCCTGACCAGGGATTGAACCCTGGCCCTCTGCATTGGGAGTGCCGAGTCTAACCCACTGGACCACCAGGGAAGTCCCTGGATTGTGATTGAAGAAAAAAAATTTTTTTGTAATGTGAGACATTCATCAGAAATTTGAACATGATTCAGTATCAGCAGTTACTAATTTTTTTTCAAGTATGATAATGGTATTGTGGGTAGCTTAAAAAAAAAGAGATCTTATCCTTTAGAAATACATACTGAAATATTTGTGGATAAAATGTGATACTATCTGGTATTTGCTTACAAAAGTAGTGGGAGAGATGGGGGGGTATGGATTGGATGATTGTTGGAGCAGGATGATGAGTACATGGTGATTCTGTCTACATTTATATATGGTTGAAATTCTTTAAGATTTAGAACTAAGAAAAAGAAATCCCAGTGCTGATACTTTTTGTCCTAAGTTAGGCAAACTACTTAACTTCTCTGAGCTTCCATTTTCTTACCTCTGAAATCAGAATTGTCATGCTTATGTTGCAGATTTGCTGGGAAGATTAATGTATATGAAAAACATCTGGCATAGAATCACTGATTGTTATTTTGTTGTTGTTATGTTAGGGAACTTGGAGAACATTAAACCAGTTGTTGTCTCTGAGCCCTATAAGGTTCATGTTTCTTCCGAGAGGGACACTTCTGGGTCTGAATGTGCTTCTCCACCTCCCCACTACTAACGAGATGGTCCTTACTGTTTCCCAGGAGCAGTTTTCTCACCCTTGCGTTTTCCTTTCTCTAAAGCTGCCTTAAATAAAGGGAGGTTTATTATAAGGGAGTTCAAGAGATTTTACAGAATACAAGGTCAGGAAATACAGATTGGTCTTGCAGTGAACTAGAACTGGAAAGATGTCAGCAACCAAGGTAGCTTCTCTGCATTTCTGCTTGATTTATTTTCTTTCTGTAGATCAGAGGTTGGCAAATTTTTTTTTGTAAAGGGCAGGTTAGTAAATATTTTAAGCTTTGTGGATTTATACAGTCTTTGTTGCAGCTACTTGACTCTGAAGTTCTAGTGTGAAAGAACTGTAGACGATGCATAACAAGCGGTCGTGGCTGTGTTCCAATACAACTTGATTTGCAGAAAAAGGCAGAGGATGGATTTGGCCCATGGGCCAGAGTTTGCTGACCTGTGCTGTAGTCTTCTGAAGATTGGCTCCAATTACATCTATGTATTCCATCTTAGTGGCCTCCAGATGGCGCTGTCAGACCCCAAGTCCATACCACCTAGTGAATTCCTAGATTCCTAGGAAAAGGACTCTGACTGACACACACACACCTCCTTAGGGTTGGAGAAGGGGCTGTGGTAGTCCCTTCTGAGAAGAGGGGACAAAGGGTTTGTTCAGTGAGCAGCTCTTAGAGGAAAAAAGGTGTATGAATGGGCTGGGCATGCACCCCAAGGTACTAAATAGGCCCAGGAAGATCACTGGTTTATTCTGCTTTTCTCTCTTATAATCTGTTTAAGATTCAAGTAAAAAATTAACCATAGTGCATGTTTTAAAGTTTAAATTTTGCCAAGCAGTAATCTCTAGACGCCTGTTGTTTCACTCTAATAGTTACTGTGGAACTTAGTAAGTTGTTTTCCTTTCTTTTGTGTGTAGGAGATCTGTCATAACCTAGGAGTTTGCTACATTTACCTGAAACAGTTGGACAAGGTAATTTATAGAAATGGTGGTGGTGGCTGAGGGGTTGGCTGGGGATTTCACTGAGGGTACACTTGTTACAGAGGTGCCATTGCTCATTTTGTATTATTCCTACTGCTTGCCGAGATTTTTAGAAGTAAAAATTGAAACTGCCATATACATTTATCCCCATTTTTATTCTCGTTTTTCACTAGTCATCTGTTTTTTTGTTTGTTTGTTTTGTTTTTTTCTGCTTTTAACAAGAAAGTGACAAATTCTAGAAATATTATTAGGGAGTGGCAATCTAATTGCTTTCTTCCTCTCTTCTTATTTTCCACCCCCTAGTTTAATTTTCCAGAATGGAAACACAAATGTTCAATAAAACTTAGATATCAAAAAGTGGACCTGTAAGTCTTAAAAGTGTAATTATGACCTTGTGAGCTATCTTATGCTCCAGTGGCAACTGATTTTAGTTTTCAAGGTCATTGGAAATGACTTTTTTTTTTTTTTTTTTTTTTTTTTTTGTGGGTCCGGGGGCCTCTCACTGTTGTGGCCTCTCCTGTTGCGGAGCACAGGCTCCGGACGCGCAGGCTCAGCGGCCAAAGCTCACGGACCCAGCCACTCTGCGGCATGTGGGATCTTCCCGGACCGGGGCACGAACCCGTGTCCCCTGCATCGGCAGGCGGACTCTCAACCACTGCACCACCAGGGAAGCCCGGAAATGAATTTTTAATCTTAAATAGATTTGATTTCTGAGAGTCTGTTTTTAAGGTTATTTTCCGTGTGAGATTTTTGTTTCATTTTTATATTTCATTGTGATTAGGCTGTAGTGCCTAAGGCTCTTACATCAGATAAAACATTTGCGCTTACCCTGGTACTCAGATAAGGGAAAAAATGTATATATCTTAATTGAGGGATAGACCAAATTATAGAGAACTCTAAAAGTTAATGATAGTGGGGTTGGGTAGAGTTTCCTTCATAAAGCTCCCACTTAGTGATTATGAAGTTTTATTCTCCTTTCTCCAGTGCTGACAGGACTGAGCATCTGAATTAATTGATAACCATTTGACAGTGTTTAATATATATCAATTTGTAAACCGATACAACCTAATCAGTCCCTCAGGGGTATGAAAAAAAACCTGTACATCAGCAGTTGAGGTATGAGAATAACTTTTGCTCCTGTGAGATATATAAAAATAAAGAATACCTATATCTATGTAAATAAAATATACATATTTAGTGGGTCCCTTAGATTTTCTGGGCAGATCTAGATCTTCAATGTTACATATTTGGCTAGGACCTTTCTCTCTTCAGAGGATATTTCAAGCATCTACAAGGAAGTGATTAGGATGGGTATTTATGGCAGAAACTGAAGGGTGAATACTCAGTTGAACTGAGTAAGTACATATCTATTCACAGGATTATTCTGAGCCCAGGGAGAGGTGGAATTGGTTTTTGGTCAGACCCGTATGGAGGAGAAGCATTATATTTAGATTTTACTATAAAGCCTACAGGCTAAGCAAATACAGTACCTGGCATTTATAGAAGTACTTGTTGAATCAGTGAAGGACTAAACGAAGCCCTTTTCATCATCTACGAGGACATAAGCTCTTGTGTTAGCTCTGGTATACTAGTACCTAGAGCAACAGGCACTCGATGAATACATGTTGAATGAATAAATGAGGATTCATTCATTCATCAAAATATTGGTGAGGAAAATGAGGTCCACGCTGGGGAAGGGTGTGCCTTTGGTCAGCGGTGCAGCTGGGGTCGAGTTTGGGGCAGACCATGATATCCCTTTTGACTTACGAAATATGAGTCATGGGTGTGAATATCAAAAAGCAGAAAACACTCAAAAAGTTTAATCATCTGTACAAGCCTCCCAAGTGGCTCTAGAGGCAGACACTCCATGTTGCTAGCTGTCCTATGAGCAAGCACGGTTTGGGTATGTTTTAGTTTTTTGGGTAGTGAGGCATTTGCTGAAATGTGATATTCCTACATTAGTATAGCAGGAGCTCTGTCTTTACATTAGCCATACAAGGTCATTGTCCTTTCACGGTAGTGATCTGGTTCTCTTTACTCTGTCAATCTTGTTAGGCACAAGACCAGTTGCACAATGCCCTACATCTTAACAGGCATGATATGACTTACATAATGCTGGGCAAGATCCACTTGCTGGAGGGAGACTTGGACAAGGCCATCGAAATCTACAAGAAAGCAGTGGAGTAAGTGTGTCTGTTCCTTTAGAGCAGCGAGAAACTAAAACAAAAATGGGAGCAGACATGAACTCCCAAGTCTAAGAGAACACGTGTGACTGTTACACATTGTGAGTTGTAGGAGCCAGAGTTACTGTTAAGCTAAGGTTTAGAGCTCCCGATTGTTTAAATAAGGAAGACAGACATGTTTCTCACCCATCAGTGTGGCTGGTCTAGCCTAGCTGGGCAGCTTTGCTCCACAAGATCAATCTGGGATCCAGGTTCCTTCCATGTTCCTTCCTCATCATTCCTTAGGTTGTTGCCTTCACCTGCATGGTTGCAGCTGACTTACTGTAGCATCTGTGCTCCAGGCTGTGGTCGGGGGAGGGGGTATAGGAAGCTAAGTACTGAATAAATAGGAAGTTGCACACATCATT
>NW_006788568.1:247793-264410 GCF_000442215.2 Lipotes vexillifer
TCCCTGCTGACATTCTGTGGTTCGAAATTAGTGAGGTGGCCACATCTAGCTGCAAGGGAGGTGGGCAGATGTGCTTAGGAGGAAGGAGAGAGCAGATTTTGGAGTCAGCTGGCAGTCTGCCATTGTGGTTTTAAACTTTATAAAAGATCTTGTGTTTCAGATATTAGGTAGAGAAATCTCCTGATTGAGTAATAAAGATCTGGCCTTATTAGCCTGAGACCAATATCGTGCTTTTGAAAAATATCATTAGGGTCAGCCAAACCCCCCTTGAAAATGTAACTGACTGGCTTTCCCAGTGTGGTGTTCTGCGTTTCTTTTATAGGGACACATGCTTTCTGTCTGGGGTCTTGTGTTTAAGTGGGAGAGCTGTAGCAAAATGCTGTAGTGTCTCATTTGTTTGGTCAGTTAACTGATGCCTCGTAATGCCTCATCTGTGGTTTAAGGCCACAAAGTCTGTTACTCCTGATAATTAGACTTTGAACTAAACTTAGATTTCTGTTAATTTGTTAATTACCTTTGTCTTCTACCATGATAGTAACTTTTCTGGTTATGTTAGTCACAACACTACTTTTGGAATTTTCTTCAACCATATTTTATATCTGAAAAGACATAAAAATCCTTTGGTTTGTTAAGCTACAAAAGAGACTTCTGTCATCAAGAGGCTAAGTTTATATGGACAAGTAGGAAGGAGGCCATGTAGCGTATGTTAAAGTCTCTGGTGCTGGGTGGAAGCTTTGATCCCTGACCCCTGCATTCTGTAAGTTGGCTCTTTGAGCTTATTAGCTCACATAAATTGCATTAGCTCACACATTCTTCTAGTGGCTGGTCAAGGACTTAAGTCACTGAAATTCTCAAAGGAGAAAACAGGTCAGCTGAGCATTTGGAGCCTCACTGAGATTATAGAAACCATTGTTTATGACCCGCAGCTTTGGAGAGAGTAGTCATGTTTTGGTGGGGGGATGGACACCCACCAGAATCATGGAAGTTACTTGCTTTGGGGGAGGAAGTGATCAGGATGGGTATTTATGGCAGAAAGTGAAGGGTGAATACTCAGTTGAACTGAGTAAGCTCTGTCTGGCCAGTTCAGGCCTCCCCGGGCTGGGGCTTTGGCCCCTGTGGTTCTGGCCTCCCCACAGGTAACCAGCACCCTACCTCATTCCTTAGAAAGAGGAGACACTGTTCTTCACCTTCTGTCATTTTCACTGTTGAAGCTGTCTGGTGATCCTGTAGTCAGATCATGTGAGCTCAGTGTTGCTTTCGTTTTGTGACAAAGACAAATGTCATTGAGGGATTGGAAAGGCAGCTCATCTTTTTACTTAAGCCGGTGTTTACTCCACAAAGCCAACAGCTGATTCTTTCCTAGAGTGGGTATGTGTCTTCCTTCTTTAGTTTGGCTGTTTAGTATGGCTTTTTGTTTAATGTGGAGAGCAGAGCATTAGGGGCCTTGGGATCCTAAATTACATGGGAAATTATGCTGGCTGGCACTGAGTGCAGTGAGAATAGGAAAAAAAAAAACCTTACAAGAGGGAAAGGGCTAAAACTGTGTGTGTTCTAGACTGACTTGGTTTACAGGGCATTATTCTTGAATTCTATCAGTGTAATCAAGACAGTGGCACAAAATATTCCATAGGTTCTTTCTAAGGACTTTGGCCCTAAGAAAAGGTCCTGCGAAAGGAGTCTGGGTTCCAAGTCCTGTTCTTTTTTTTTTTTCTTTTTTTTTTGCGCTACGCGGGCCTCTCACTGTTGTGGCCTCTCACATTGTGGAGCACAGGCTCTGGACACGCAGTCTCAGCGGCAATGGCTGACGGGCCCAGCCGCTCCACAGCATGTGGGATCTTCCCGGACCAGGGCACGAACCCGTGTCCCCTGCATCGGCAGGCGGACTCTCAACCACTGCGCCACCAGGGAAGCCCCCAAGTCCCATTCTTTCTTGCTGAGCAATCCTCCCTGTAGCTAGGGTTGAGGTGACCTACTTTGGAAGGAAATTCCCAAATCCCTTTGAGAGTTCCTATGGGGAGTGGGAGGCACAGTGGTGTCTCAGGTAGTGCACAAGGGTGAGTTACTATGTGTGTATCTTAGTGTCTCTCATACACATCTTGTTTCCCTCTGAGCATCTCTGTGTTGCAGGTTCTCACCAGAAAATACAGAACTTCTCACAACTTTAGGATTACTCTACCTCCAGGTAAGAGGAATTCTTTGCTCATCCATGCGTTGACGTTAGAAGTGGTTTTGGGTTTGTGTGTGTTGTGGTTTTCCTGCATTTTTACTTTAACACAACTTACTAAAGGTCATAAGAAGGACATGAACTTTACTCTCTGCATTTGATATTCTTTGTCTGCTAAAGGAATTAACTTAATTTTCAGCATTCAAATCAGAGGCAAATAAATCTGTTTGAGCCTAGTGCAATTACAATTCTTATCCAACCAAGGCAAGAACACATACGAGAAATAACTGGGGTCAGAGGGGCTGGCATTTCGTGGTGGGAGGAGAAGCTGTGGTACCGCTAGGGCTTTGGGGCAGAGGCCATTCCTGTTGTTCCTTCTTCCCAGACACGTCCTCTAGAAAAGAGAGAAGGCAAAGCATTGTCTAGAAAAAAAAGTCTCCCCTCCCCTCCACATTCCCGAGTGTGGGTGGGATTCTCTTGGCCCCGTGGCTGTTCTGTGTCTGTCTGAGTCCCTGGGACCCAGGGATCCCTCAGGGCTTCTCCCTGCCCCACATACCGCTTGGAAGCCCCAGGTTCCCCTCTTAGCTGATCCTGCCTCCAGCCCTGCCTTTGTGGTGGCCTTTTTGTCTGTTTCAGTTTTCTTTCAAAGGAGCTTAACCCTGGGCCTTCCCAGGCTTGGGAGGCTGGCCCCAGGGAAGATGCGGGGAACCAGCCCATTTCCTGCCCAGAGGCCTTGGGTGGAACAGCACTAGTGTGGCAGAGGCTGTTCCTGGCAAACAGCTACTTTGACCTTATCAGGGGACAAATCAACAAAACAGGAGGGAAAACAAACGTGGGGATCTTAATTTCCTTTTTTAAGAATCCGGTATCTGTAGCTCTTTTTCTGTCTGAAGAACCTGGAAAAGTCAGGGTGTGTCTGATGAGGGTGTGGTTGGCCAGTCTCCTTAACTACCCTCCCCCCAATGTAATTCTCTGGCTTTTGCTTTTTCCCAAGCTTGGCATTTACCAGAAGGCATTTGAACATCTTGGAAATGCACTGACTTACGACCCCACCAACTACAAGGTACTGCAGGCTGTCAAACCCCAGAGCCTTCACACAGATGGTCCCACCACTCCTAGAGGTGATCTGGCCCTAGAAAGCATTCTGTATATCTGAGAAAGTACTTTTTCCTTAGAAAAGTTATAAATAAACGTGGCTCTCATTTGAAAATACTGTAAAGTGTCAGTGCTCTGCTTCTTATCTTCTAGAAGAGCACATTTGTTACATTGGGCCTGTTAACTTATGCAGAATGCAAAACTGTAGTGCTGGTAAAGTTTTATATGTTACTTAGGAAACTGGCAGAGCCTCTATAACTACTGTCAGGAATAAATCTGCTGAAATGACTTGATTCCTGATGAGTCTGAGATTACAACTCTTGTCCAGATACGACTTCGGGGAGATGATCATCATGTGGATATGTATCACTGAGGGAGATGCAGCAAAACTGGCTGTTAACAGTAGACTCAGTCCTATCTTGGAAGTCGTATTAGCCTGATTTAGCACCCCACCTTACCCTTTTCCTTAGAGACATGAAAAGCTTGACCAGTGAAACCTAAGGCTGACTCACCCTCTGCCCTGTGGCAGAAGGAGCTGCACCTTAGTGGCCAAAGACAGGTGCACCTGAGTTGTCTAGAGCACCTGGTGTACCAAGTAGGGGCTGTAGGGAACAGGTTGAAGGTGCTTTTTACTTACAGGGGCCTGATACTCTGAAACAGTGACTTCCCTGGCCACCAGTAGGAAGGAAATAAGCTGGGTAAAGTCAGTGACTTTTCTGTATTATGCCGAAGAGAGCCAGTGTGGGGTGCAGGAGTGTTCTTCATGAGCGTTTGTTCCAGTAGCTTGGATATAGTATGTAGGTCCCTGGAAGAAGCTTTTCAGTCCCACCAGTGCTGATGGGCCTGCTGAGTGTCTACACTCAGGAAGGCTGCTTCACTGCAACAGCCTTTTGGGAATGACTGAATTACCAACTTTCCACATCCCATGTTTTCAGGCCATCTTGGCAGCAGGCAGCATGATGCAGACCCATGGGGACTTTGATGTTGCCCTCACCAAATACAGAATTGTAGCTTGTGCTGTTCCAGAAAGTCCTCCACTCTGGAATAACATTGGAATGTGTTTCTTTGGCAAGAAGAAATACGTGGCAGTGAGTGTCTCCTCATTTTCTTGGTTTGTGTTCAGTTACTGGTTCTGTCAGCTTGCCCCAGCCTCTCACCGAGTGCCTGCTCTCTCCTCCAGGCTATCAGCTGCCTGAAACGAGCCAACTACTTGGCACCCTTCGATTGGAAGATTCTGTATAATTTGGGCCTTGTCCACTTGACTATGCAGCAGTATGCATCAGCCTTCCATTTTCTCAGTGCAGCCATCAACTTCCAGCCAAAGATGGGGGAGCTCTACATGCTCTTGGCTGGTAAGAGACATTTGTGTGAAGAACCCCTTTCGCAGTCTGTACTCAGGGAAAAATGAATTAGAATCATAGGAGGCCAGTGGTTAAATGTCCCACAGAAGCCATTCCCTTGCAGATCCCATAGGAATCTGGATTACTGTCCTAGAGTTTGAAGAAATATGAAAGAAAAAGATGACAAAGCACCTTGTTGCTTCTCACTTAGGGGAATTTCACTCAGAGACCAGCAGGTTCAGTCAGGTTTGCCTCTAGTTCATCTTTTAACAGTCGTTTTCCCATGACAGTTCATATATTGAATCCAGCCAAGCTCCAGTTATCATCAGATGTTAAGATCTTGGGCTTTAGGTAGGGTCCTGCCTCTACTACTTACTAGCTATATCTCATAGGGTTGATGAAAGGATTACATGATTAGACACAGTGAACGTTAACTACTGGTTTTGTTGTCATTATATAATTAGTCTATTGTTGTTGTTGCTGTACAGTATAAAAGTACTGACTAAATATTCTTTATGGAGGATACTTCTCCTTATACTGAAGTTAAGAAATGTATACCTAAAAGCAGTTTCCATGTTCTCTTTGACAGTAGTCTTCAGGTGTCTTTTTGGGTTTTTGTTTGTTTGTTTGTTTGTTTTGGTCATTACTGTGAGGTTCTGATTTATAAGAGAAAGGATGCAAAAACAAATTGAGTGGTGGTTACTTGGGGGCTGTCTGAATACAAAGAGAGCCCAGTCATAATGGGATACGGGAATGTAAACAAATAGCTGTACCGTATGGCATAAGCAGCAATTCTAACTTCGCAAAGTAGAGGTGATCTTCACACTGAGTTGTGAAAAGATAAGCTGGAATTCAGTAGTACAGAATGGCTGAGAAGTCCCTGAGTAAAGGCATGCAGCCATGAAACTGCAAGAGGTACCAGGCCATCAGTGGGCAATACTGTTGTAGAACGTGGTGGGAGATGAGTCAGGAGAGGTGGTCTGGCGTCAGAGTATGGAGGACCATTGAGTACAGCACAGGGACTGTACACTTGGCCCCAGAGGCTCTGTTTTTCCCAGCTGTGTTCCTGGATCTCCTCTCGTGTCTGGTAGAAGTAGATGAACAGCTGGGGAGGTGGAGCGGGCAGGGCTTCCAGAGCAGCTCTGCTGCTGTTTGTGTTATAGGTCAGGCTTTCAGAAAATACTGATTTAAAAAGGGAGAGTGTTCTGTTGCTAAACAGAAGTTTAAAGGTACGGTTATGGGTGCTGGAGAGCAGTGAGCATGTGAGTATTCCTGAGTAGGCCAGTGACGCGGTCAGATTTGTCTCAGTCAGCGAGATACCTGGCAGCCTGTGCTGTGGCAAGCGGGACAGTGCCCTTGGGGAACAAAACGGAAGGCCTGACACGACTAAACCAGGGCAGTGTCACCAAAGAAGCTGTAAAAAATGGAATTCGTGGAACCCGGCCGCTGACTAACTGTGGAGAGGGGACCGTTGAACAAGAGGATACCTGGAATCCAAGCTGAGTGGCTGCGCAGATGGCGGTGCCAGGAGCTGGGCGGGCACAGCAGGAGTTAGTTAGGTTTGGCGGCTGAATGAACTGCCGTCTTGAAACATTGCCTGTGTTTTCTCCGCTGGGCTCTTCAGCCACTGCACTCACTTTGTTCGTTGCAGTGGCTCTGACCAATCTGGAGGACACAGAGAATGCCAGGAGAGCCTACGCAGAAGCAGTCCGCCTGGATAAGTAAGCCGCCCTGTCGGGAACACCGCTGGGAGGGCTGGGCGCCGCAGAGCCGCGAGGTGGCGCCACGGCCCCGGCGTTGCCAAGCCCGCCCAGCTGCTCGCTGCCCGTGCCTCTGTGCACAGAGGGCCTCTGTGCTGCAGGACGTGGCTCCTGAGCACAAAGTGGCTCAGCAGGACCCGATGCTGACTCTTTCTGAGAAAACGTTTCCAGCCCTTAGTAGTCAGGAGGCCAGAGAAAGTGAGAGCTGGCAGTGGGCTTGGGCTGTTGATAGCTGTGGGCTCGCTGGAATGTCACATGGGACTCTGGGCTCAGTTTAATTTAAGATGACTTGACTCTCCTGGGATTTATTCCACTGGCCTCTGTTAGGCAGCAGGGTAGGGACCTGTTTTTTGTCTCTTTTGAGGGCTGAGATGTCAGGCTTGGTCCCAGTACCTGCTCTGCTGGTTGGGCAGTTAATTCCCTGATTCTTCTCCAAAGATCCACACAACACGTGTGTGCCCCACCTTGCTGTGGAGTGGAGCTGTCTGTACTTAGCCAGTTTTATTTTTGTGCAGTGAGAAGTATCTCTAAATGACCATGTGTTGCAGAGCCCCAGCTCCATAAGAATCGCTGTCTGTTTGCACAGGTGTAACCCTTTGGTAAACCTGAACTATGCTGTGCTGCTGTACAACCAGGGAGAGGAGAGGGGCGCCCTGGCCCAGTACCAGGAGATGGAGAAGAAAGTCAACCTACTCAAGGACAGCAGCTCTCTGGAATTTGACCCGGAGGTAAGCCTTAGCTCCTAGGAGTCATAAGCAAGCTGTCACGAGACTTGAATCAAGCCCAAATAACCCAAATATAAAGTATTATATAGGCTCATGCCTGTTTTGGCTTAGACATTCCTAGTGGCATGAATCCTTCAATTAAGAACAGCTTGAGAAGAAACTTTCCTGGACGAAAATAAGAGGAAATTCAGGCTTACTGAGTTATATCTATTACTGATAGACCTCAGCTCAAATGAGTTGTATTATGTCTCTTTGTAGCTTCCTCCCATTCTCCTCACATACGAAAGGCAGGAATTTAGTCCAACAATGCACCAAACTTGAATTGTTGGGTCTGAGAGCCTTTAAAGAACTCCCTTGCCATCCACTCAGGGCAATGTGGTCTCTGCTGTTTGAGAATGATTTCTTTGCAGTAAGTGTTTCTTCCCTCAAATGCTAGTAAAGCAGACACTATTTCAGCTAATCTCCACCTGCCTGCTGAAGACCTGGGATGAGGCTTGTCTCTGCCGGTCAAACCTGTGACTCTTTTTTTTTTCCTTCCCACTTGGGCACAAGATGGTGGAGATGGCCCAGAAGTTGGGAGCTGCTCTCCAGGTCGGGGAGGCACTGGTCTGGACTAAGCCAGTTAAAGATCCCAAATCAAAGCAGCGGACCACTTCAACCAGTAAAGCCGCCAGTTTCCAGCAGCCTCTGGGTTCTAATCAAGCTCTAGGACAGGCAATGTCTTCAGCAGCCGCATATAGGAAGCTCCCCTCAGGTAGGAAGCTACACACAGCTATATGAAGACCTATGGGTACAAGCCACATGTGCCTGCAAAGAGATTACAGCTTGGAATGAGGCTTATGCTTTTCAGACTCAGGACACATCCAACGTAGTGCTGCCTAGAAGGGGAAAAAAGCCCAAGGGTGGCCAAACTGTCACTTGTTTCCTTAAGGCAATTTGTGTAAAAGGTAACAGCTACTGGCAGGCTTAGCTGGATGTCAGTACACTGGGTCTTTACAATATTCAGGTTAGAAATACATTGCAGCACCTTTCGTTATGTAGTCTCACTTTAATTCTCACTGCCTTATCATAAGTCAGCATGGTGCAGGTAATTAAACATTTCTTTTATAAGGTCATTGAAGGCAGACTTGACTGTTGCTTTATTTCTTCAGTTATGGTCTTCCTTCACAGCTGCCCAGATATGCCACAGTCCCACTAGTCTCAGAAAATATGGGGTTTCTTCTTGAAACTTGACGGTGAAAATACTGATTTCTTCTGGAACTATGGAACTGAGAATTCAAGCTGTTTGTTTTGTTACTAGGTGTCGGAGGAACATCCCAGCTCACAAAGCCACCATGTCTTCCTCTGGAGCCAGAGCCCACTGTGGAAGCACAACCAACTGAAGCATCAGCACAAATAAGAGAAAAATAGGTGTAGGATGAGCCGAGAGTTGGGGTTTCTTTGGCGAGGATGTTCCAGATTAGGAAAGGTCCTGTGACACAGGCAGCACGGAGGCCAGCACGTTCCCTGGGCATCATGAGCTGGAACACAGAACGTGTTACGATGATCACGAGGAGCCTGAGGCCTGCCTAGCCCCTGCTGCCCCATCAGCCGGGAACGAGCGAGAAGATGGCCCAGACAGGTTCCCGAAGAATTGAGAGCAAGGCTTCGGCTCTATGTATGTGGTTCCAAGAGCCAGCAGGGCATGTGATGCTATCTGTGTTGGAAAGGACTTCCTCTCTTGGCTGGCTGACCCCTTCCTTTGTGGAAGGAAAGTCTGAGACCTCTGCGCAGCAGTCCTGTCATGACAAAGCCTTGTCTTAGCTGAGCTGATCCTTGGGCTGTGTGGTATATCAGCCACTGAAGCAAACACAAATCTCTGATGAATAATCCAGCTCTAATAGTCTAAAAGAAAAAAAAAATGATGAAACAAGCTCTTTAAATTGAGGCCCAGCCTACTGAGTGAGTATCCCAGCTGCACTTGCCCAAGAGCATCCAGAACAAGTCCCTATATCTTGTTCTTGAGAGGTCAGAGTGTAGAGCCAGATCATGTCAGTATGAAAAGAAGTAAAGGGCTGGTCTGGTATCAGCACCAAGGATTTAACAAGGAAGAGCTGCATAACTGAGGAATTTTTATTTGACAATCAATGATACCACTGACCAGCTGTTATCAATACATTATCTATAGATACTTTTCAGAATAAAGATTATGTATCATCCCTTTGGGGAAAGTTATTCAGGTATAAAAATGAGGGATCACAAAAAAAAACTTTGTAAAAGAAACTTGTACCTGCCCAGTCTTTGGGGCTTGTGGATTTGCAGTCTCTCATTCACTCTGTTGAGAAAGGAGCTATTCTAATTCCTAGTATAGGAGTTGCTCATGTCATCACAAGAAAATTACATGACAATTAGAAAAATGAGACCAAGTACACAGTTACAGATACAGACATGGTTTTAGATGGCTCAAATTAGAGGCAAGAAAGCGGAAGTATGAACTAGCAATGGGAAAAGTGTTCTTCTTACTGAATAATATTATTAGTACAAAACGAAGTAAACTTTTGGAGTATGATTACAATGATCATTTTGTTCTTAAGGAAAAATCTCTGTTGTCTGATAATAGAGGGTAGCTCACAATGGACCAATCCTCCCACAGACCACAAATATAAACCAGTGGGTAAATGTAAAATACTATCTTGGTTTAATTTTAAAAAAATACACATAACTGTTCCAAGTAAAAATTATAACATTATATGTGAGGTTTAATACGTATAACTAAAGGACAAGGGGGTATATGGAAACTTATGGTTCAAAGGTTTTTATATTTCACATGATATGGTACAAAACTAATCCTAAATAGTTTGTGAAAAGTTAAGGCTGTATTATAATCCCTAGAGTAACCATTAAAAAGATGCAAAGAAGCACAGCTATTGGGTTGGCCAAAAAGTTTTTTTTTTTCTTTCTGTAAGATGGCTCTAGTAGCCCTTAGCTGCCCTTAACTTCATTCAAAACAATTTTGTTAGACTGTATTGTGACAGCTGTCGTCTTGGCGCACACGTAAAAAAAACTTACCAAAATTGGTGACTTTTCTGTGTAGCCATTTTAATATAGAAGACGGAAGAAAAAAAGCATTTTTTGGCCTATTATGCTTGTTATTTTGAGAAAGGTAAAAACACAACTGAAATGCAAAAAAAAGGTTTGTGCAGAGTATGGAGAATGTGCTGTGACTGATCAAACGTCAAAAGTGGTTTGCAAAGTTTCGTGCTGGAGATTTCTTGCTGGAGGATGCTCCGTGGTTGGGTAGACCAGTTGAAGTTGATAGTGAACAAATTGAGACATTCACTGAGAACAATCAACATTATACCACGTGGAGACAGCCGACATACTCAAAATATCCAAAATCAGGCATTGAAAATCATTTGCACCAGCTTGGTTATGTTCATCGCTTTGATGTTTGGGTTCCATGTAAATTAAGTGAAAAAACCTTCTTGACCGTATTTCTGCATGCAATTCTCTATGTAAACATAATGAAAACGTTCCGCTTTTAAAACAAATCGTGACAGGGCGATGAACAGTGGATACTGTACAATAATGTGGAATGGAAGAGACCGTGGGGCAAGCGAAATGAACCACCACCAACCACAACAAAGGCTGGTCTTCATCCAAAGAAGGTGATGTTGTGTATATGGTGGGATTGGAAGGGAGTCCTCTATTATGAGCTCCTTCTGGAAAACCAAGCGATTAATTCCAAGTACTGCTCCCAATTAGACCAACTGAAAGCAGCACTCAAACGAAGAGTGTCTAGAATTAGTCAACAGAAAATGCATAATCTTCCATCAGGATTAATGCAAGACCGTGTGTTTCTTTGATGACCAGGCAAAAAGTGTTATAGCTTGGCTGGGAAGTTCTGATTCATCCACTGTGTTCACCAGACATTGCACCTTCGGATTTCCATTTACTCTGGTCTTTACAAAATTCTCTTAATGGAAGAAATTTCAATTCCCTGAAAGACTGTAAAAGGCACCTGGAACAGTTCTTTACTCAAAAAGATAAAAAGTTTTGGGAAGATGGAATTATGAACTTGCCTGAAAAATGGCAGAAGGTAGTGGAAGAAAACGGTGACTACGTTGTTCAATAAAGTTCTTGGTGAAAATGAAAAATGCATCTTTTTACTTAAAAACCAAAGGAAATTTTTGGCCAACCCAATAAAAAGACAGTAGAGAGGGGGGTAGAAAAACAGATGGAACAAGGAGAAAATAAATAGCAAAATGTTAAATGTAAATCTAGTCATGTCAATAACTACATTAAAATGTAATTAGACTTAAAAATGTAAGTGGACTAAACATGTCAGTTAAAAAGCACAGAGGGGCTTCCCTGGTGGCGCAGTGGTTGAGAGTCCACCTGCCAATGCAGGGGACACGGGTTCGTGCCCCGGTCCGGGAGGAGCCCACATGCCGTGGAGCGGCTAGGCCTGTGAGCCATGGCCGCTGAGCCTGCGTGTCCGGAGCCTGTGCTCTGCAACGGGAGAGCCCACAACACTGAGAGGCCCGCGTACCGCAAAAACAAAACAAAACAAAACACAGAAAGGATAAAAAAGCCTAGTACTATATTAATGTTAGATAAAGTAGACTTCAAAACAAGGGGTGTTACCAGAAATAAAGGGGGGCATTTCATAATGATAAACAGTCAATTCAGTAGAAAATCATAAATATGTATGCAACTAACATTACTTCACAGTACATCAAGTAAAAATTGATAGAATTAAATCTACGATCATAGTTGGTTAGCACTTTTTCTTTCAGCAATTGATAGAATTAGACAAAAAGTGTAAAAGAACATATTGGCCAGCTTGTCAATTTCTGTTGACATTTATAGAACACTACAAGCAGTAACTGTAGAAAATACATTCTTTGCAAGTGCACATAATACATTTAGCAAGACAGACCGAATACTGGGCCATAAAATAAGTCTCAAAAGTCAACAGATTGAAATTTCCACAATATGTTCTCTATACACAATGAAATTGTATTAGAAATTAATAATATCTAGAAAACCTACATATTTGGAAATTAAACACACATACTTGTAATAAGGAAGAAATCAAAAGAGAAATTAGAAAATATTTTGAACTGAATAATGAAAACAAAATTTGTAGGGTTAAGAGCCTTGCTTATAAGGAAACAGAGCTATAAATGCTTCTATTAGAACAAATGAAAGGTAGAAAATCACTGATAAAGGTTTCTACCTTAAGCTAAAAATAGAGCAAAATAAACCCAAAGTACAGAAAATATTAAAGAAAAATCTAAGAAGCCAAAAGTTCTATGAAAAAACACACAGGCACAAAAATTGACAAATCCCTAGCTAAACTGATGAAGGGAAAAAAGAGAAAAATTACCAATATCAGGAATGAAAGAGGGGATATAGCATTACAGGTCCTGTATGACACAGAAAAGATAAAGGAATGTTATGAAAAATTTTATGACAGTAAAACAACTTGGATGCATTATACAAAATCTTTGAAAAATGCAACATACCCAAACTGAAACAAGATGAAATGTAAAGGCTTCACAGGTCCGATCAAAGGAATTGAATCTATAAATCAAAAACTACCCTAAGCAAACTCTTGGCTCAGATGATTTCACCAGTGAATTCTATTAAATCCAGTCTTACAAAAATTTTTTAAAAACAGGATCATTATGCCATGAAGAAAATGAAAATCAATCTACAGATAGAGAATATATTCAAGGAGAATATATTCACAAGATACACCTGACAAAGGACTTATATCCAGAAAATATAAAAAACTCCTACAACTCAATAATAAAAAAATAACCCAAACAACAACATACACAAACCAAATGAAAAAAAATGGGCAAAAAATTTGGACACCTCACAAAGATACATGAATGGCCAGTAAGCATGTGACAATGTGCTCATTGTCCATCATCAAGGAAACACAAAATAAAACCACAATGAAATACCACTATGTACACATCAAAATGGCTAAAATTAAACACTGACAACTCTAAATACTGGCAAGAACAAGAAGCAACCAGAACTGTCATACATCATTGGTGGGAGTGTAAAATGAGCCATCCGCTTTGGACAAAGGTCACTTATCTCATGATATACATTCACCCCAGCAATTCTACTCCCATGTATTACCCAAGAGGAAGGAAAATGCCCACACAGACTTGTTGATGACATTATTCATAAAAGCCCCAAAGGGAAACATTGTATTCACAGTGGAATACTATTTAGCCACAAAAGGCAACAAACTACATGCAACAACATAATCTGAAAAACATTATGCTGAAAGAAAAGGGTTTTTACAGCTACAGTAATTAAAGCAGTATGGTACTGGCACAAAAACGTAAATATAGATCAATGGACCAGGATAGAAGGCCCAGAAATAAACCCATGCAACTTATGGTCAATTAATCTACCACAAAGGAGGCAAGAATATACAATGGAGAAAAGACAGTCTCTTCGATAAGTGGTGCTGGGAAAACTGGACAGCTACATGTGGAAGAGTGAAATTAGAACATTCTCTAACACAAAAATAAAATGGATTAAAGACCTAAATGTAAGACTGGATACTATAAAACTCCTAGAGGAAAACATAAGCAGAGCACTTCTTCGACATAAACTGCAGCAATATCTTTTTGGATCTGTCTCCTAGAGTAATGGAAATACAAACAAAAATAAACAAATGGGACCTAATTAAAAGCTTCCGCACAGCAAAGGAAACCACAAACAAAACGAAAAGACAACCTACAGAATGGAAGAAAGTATTTGCAAACGATGCAACTTACAAGGGGTTAATTTCTAAAATATACAAACATAACAGCTCAATATCAAAAAAAAAAAAACCCAAACGACCCAATCAAAAACTGGGCAGATGATCTAAAATGACATTTTCCCAAACAAGACATACAGATGGCCAAAAGGCATGTGAAAAGATGCTCAACATCACTAATTAGAGAAATTCAAATCAAAACTACAATGAGGTATTACCTCACAACAGTCAGAATGGCCAACATCAAAAAGTCTACAAATAACAAATGCTGGAGAGGGTGTGGAGAAAAGGGAACCCTCTTGCACTGCTGGTGGGAAAGTAAATTGATACAGCCACTATGGAGAACAGTATGGAGTTTCCTTAAAAAACTAAAAGTAGAGCTACCATATGATCCTGCAATCCCACTCCTGGGCATATATCCAGAGAAAACCATAATTCGAAAAGGTACATGCACCTCAGTGTTCATTGTAGCATGATTTACAATAGCCAAGATATGGAGGCAACCTAAATGTCCATCGACAGATGAATGGATAATGAAGATGTGGTACATATACACAATGGAATATTACTCAGCCATTAAAAAACGAAATAATGCTATTTGCAGCAACATGGATGGACCTGGAGATTACCATACTAAGTGAAACAAGCCAGACAAAGACAAATATACGATACTGCTTATATGGGGAATCTAAAAAAATGATACAAATGAACTTATTTACAAAACAGAAAGACTCACAGACATAGAAAACAAACTTATGGTTATCAAAGGGGAAGAGGGGGGAGATAAATTAGGAGTTTGGGATTAAAATATACACACTACTAAATATAAAATAGATAACAAGGACCTACTGTATAGCACAGGGAACTCTACTCAGTATTCTGTAATAACCTATAATGGAAGAGAATATCACTCTGCTGTATACCTGAAACGAACACAACATTGTAAATCAACTATATTTCAACAAAAATTTTTTTAAAAATCAGTGAGGAGACATAAAAAAATAAAACTGAAGAAAAGAGCTTTATACAAAAGGACTAAATACTGTATGATTCCATTTCTATTAAGTTCCAGAACAGGCAAAACTAATTTATGGTGAAAAAGATTATAATGGGTGCTTCATGGGGCTGGGGTTGAGAGTGAGGCTGAGAATAACTTGGAAGTAGCCTGAGGGACCTATCTGAGATGATGGAAGCATTCTGTATCTGGATAGGCACTTGGGTTAGATAGGTATATACTTTTCTCAAAACTTACCAAATGGACTTAAAATTTGTAGTTTCACTGTTTGAAAATCTTTACCTAAAGAGCAAAAAATAAAATGTTAAATTATCATTGTGGTAGCTTTTCAATGATTTTCAGTAGTCCTAAAGAGACCCAGAAAATTGCCTGTTCAGTTCAGTAACTGACAATTATTAAACTTTTATATACATGCCACATACTGTGCTAATACTTTGCTCCGCGTTCCTCTTTAATGGTCCTACGAAGGTAAGGACCATTATTAGCCGTTTTACAAATGAGAAAAAATGAGGCTCAGGAAAGGTAACTTGTCCAATGTCATACAATACTCACCACCTCAAACCCTGCACAGAATTTGAATTTCTTCTGCTGATGAATAATTACCTCTGCCCCACTCAAACTTGACAGAGTAAGAGAATAAAATGCAAACTAAATCTGCGCGATAAATATTACTGATTTTTGGCTGAATTCTTATCTCCTGACAGTGTTTTGTGTGCTGCAGCTTTTCCCTGGGTGTTAAATCAATTTCAAGGGAATGCAAGAGTGAGTGTTAGAACATTTTTAGGAAGGATCATTTTTCACCAGGCACCCTTTCCAGTATAGGGGATTTTCAAGCTTTTCTTCTTCATAGAAAATCATACATGGAGATCTCTGTAAAATATAGTTCAAAGCAAAGGGGCCTGAAGCTCCACCTCTTGTTTCTCCTGCCTTTCCAACTCACTTCTGGCTCCACCTGTCTGTCCTGGGTGATACAGCCCAGTTAATCTTACTTCCAAAGCTTAGCCTTCTCAACAAGGTGGGACGTTCACAGAGGGATGCATGTATATTCATATCTACACACACACATTCAGGATTACAGAAAGTTTTATAAAACAATACTTAATTATCTCCATAATGTACGATGCATTTTGATACTTTCTATAAACACCAAGTTGATTTAGTAATGATTAATCGTTCAAAACCCACCTTTTGAAAAACACTGCTCTGAGGTACATGCTGCCCACGTCTCCTGAACGCCTTCCTCAACATCACTAGTGAAAACTGGAGAAATGTTGAGAATATGCTAAGGACAGGGGCTGCCTGTAAGAAAAAGGTCACATGGAGAACACTGCTGCTTAGGTCTAGAACGTAAGTGATGAGTTATTCTAACTCTTCTTGGGAAAACAGAAATCTCTTCTCACTTAAGCTTTTCTAAAAATAGACTAGAAAGTAGTTTAATTATTTTTAATTGAGCTTCAAGGCAGACTGATGAGGTAGCAGCCAGAGATTTTAATAAGCTACTTGCTTTGAACTTCAAGCTGCATAATTCTCTAGGCTTAAGTTGTCTTTGAAGGAGTAATCAAGCCTTTCCTTCTCATGCAAGGCAGGGGGGAAGGTCAAGAATGGAGAACTTGAGGTAGCTTTGAGATTCCAGAAGCTGCTGTGAGCCCAGCGTGAATGATTACCTGTGGCCTAAGCTGGCCTGCCACCAGCTGACACGTGTCTATACTGTTCTTTGAACATCCTGAGAAGGCTCGCCACACT
>NW_006788568.1:264460-272589 GCF_000442215.2 Lipotes vexillifer
TCTTTCCAACTGCTGGGTCATACTGGCTCGAGTACTTGATACTAGTATCTCCTGTCACTTTATTTTGTTAATTTTAATTTTTTTGGCTGCACCGCACAGCATGTGGGATCTTAGTTCCCAGACCAGGGATCAAACCCGTGCCCCTGCATTGGAAGCAGGGAGTCTTAACCACTGGACTACCAGGGAAGTCCCTCTTCTGTCACTTTAAACCAGAAGACAGACCTACAGCTCAGACTCAGTGTGAGGGGCTGCCTAACCTAGTGATGGGGAAGACAAGATAACCAAACACCTCAAGAGCAGAGGAACATGTTAAGTCACAAGTCAAGATCAAAATGATTTATGGCTCCGGAGTCATGGTAGAAATGAAATCAATCACAAACAGACTTCGGATTCCTGAAATGTAAATTGTTTTTAATATTTAAAAGCACGCTGAAGTCTCCTTGATTTATAAAAAATAAATACATAACGTGACAAACTTATTCATGATCCTGGGACCCTTATGAGGTCAAACTCTTTAATGGATGTGATGTGTCAATGTAAAATACACATGATCTGTTATACACCCAGAAGCATATTCCAGTTGTAAGATGCCTTCAAGGACCAGAAAGAACATAGATCAGTCTTCTACTGCAGAAAGCACGTCCACAGCTGGGCGATGAGGTTGGGCCCAGGCACAGGAGCCTCTGACCAGCCAGCCTACAGTTAAGGAGCCAGGGCAGGAAGGCGCAGCCCTTCAGCTCACAGCCCCACCCTGCAAGCCAGCCAGGCTCCTCAGCTGCAGAGTGACTGGCTCCCTCAAGGGAACCACGAGGCTCCCAGCCTCTGCTGTGTCTCTGAAGCACAGGAGGGCCTGTTTTGTCCTTACTTGTGGCTCTGTCCTAAGTTTGAGAGCAGAAGACTGAGAAGGTGTGCTCATTAAATTTTTTCATTTGAACACTGAATGGAAATCATGATCCTGCCAGGAGCGCTGAGCTGAGAGAACACGAGAACTCACACTGCACTTTACCAGAGACATGGGAGCGGGTGAGGGAGCACGTGCTCCCGAGGTTGGCAAGGAGGAGTGCTTTCTCCAAACCGACATGCTCTCGAGGGTAAAGAAGTCAGGCCTAAAATACCTGAAGAGGGGATCTGGGAATCAAGTTTTCACCCCTGTAACACACAACATAAAAAAAAAACAAAACAACAACAATAAGAAAAATCCAGTCTTGTTAGTAAATAGCTGAATTTTGATTAAAACCTGAAGTGTTTCTGTGTAATCATCAACTGGCTGGAATGTATCTGGTACAGTTTAATCTGCTGTTGTTTCTTTGGCTGTCTTTCAACTAGATCTAGAAACAGTTTTGACACTCAATCCTGTTTCCCAAACCACTTAATTCCTGTCATTCTTAGGTTGGCTAGTTTTCCTCCTTCAGAAAAATGACCCACAACAATCTTTCTACTAGTGAGGGTGTACTTCTGAATAGAAGAGTCCTTCGGCTGAAATGGCATCTCCGAGGCCCACAGTTCGAACAGGATCTTTACACACCAACACTGGTGTGAAGTGGAAGGACACTCCCTCCCTGTGCCACTCGACCACTGGCTCGTTTGGGTTTAACATGACCCTGGAGCCAGCCGCCAAACGGGAGGTCATGAACTCACGGGGCGCCTTCAGAGACACTCGGCGGGTGTCTATGGTTTCTGTCGCGCAGGCCTGTGTCCCAGCCACGCGAGCTCCTGCAGCCACGGCCGCTAGCTGGTTGGCCCAGTGTCCGTCCACAGTTGCCAGGATGTGGTAGGCCAGCGTGTGGAAGTGGATCCTGGTGAGGTCTGAGGCTCTGCTTTCACTCTTCCCATGTTCCTTCAAGATCCAAAAGAGGATGTCGCTGACCACGCCCACATCAGGAACACCGGTCCAGGAGGAGAGGGAAGAGTGAGGTCCAGATGCCGACTGGCTGAGAAATAACAGCTCCTGTTCATTCAGCCCAAGGGAAGTCACAGCAGAAAAGACCTGCTAACAAAAACAAAATGCAGGTCTTTTTCTGATGGACATCTAGCTCCTAAGTACCCTAGGACACAGCCGACGACTAATGTCAGGGAGGGCAGGTAGGGCCGGCATCTTTCTTCTTTACCACAAGACTCCCTGCTCCTGAAGTCTGCGAGGGGAAGTGACAGATCAAGGTCCCTATTTTGGCTATTACACCTCTATCTCCACGCTCATCATCACTTGTGGTCAACTGGAAAGTTGCAGTAACTCTGTATTAGAGCCAGTCTCCTGTTTATATGCTGGAATACAAAGGCAGAGGGGTACACTCTGCATTGCTTTCCACGGTACCCAGTTTCTGCCTCTGCACACACAGCAGAGGCTCTCACCACCGACGGGGCCTGACTCTCAGTTCCTGAATGTCAGCAGGTGTCACACCAGTACAGTGGAGAAGCCCACAGGCAGGGTTGTAAGGGTTCCTCACACACAACACCAAGAAGCAAGGAGAGTGGCTTCACGTCTGATCTAAGCTTTCTAAGCAGATGTGGGTTAGGAAGACTGAATTTAGTAATAACACTGTGTGTGACAGGGCACCAAACAAGAGCCATGGTTTTCTATCTTGAGGGGTACCAATATGTCTACCTTGCTATCTTTCTTACTTAGCACTTCCTTCCTTAGAGCCAGGGACCTGAATAAGGTGAATGTTCGTGCAAGAGAGATGAGCCCTGTGGGTATGCAGGGGTGGGTCTGCACACGCATATATTTTTTTAAAAATCAAGGGCCTGGGAATTCCCTGGCGGTCCAGTGTTTAGGACCGCGCACTTTCACTGCCGAGGGCGTGGGTTCAATCCCTGGTTGGGGAACTAAGATCCCGCAAGCTGGCGCGGTGTGGCAAAAAAAAAAAAAAAAAAAAAAAAAAAAAAAACTTGAGTGTATCTGAGGATTCCTTGTGGTCCAGAAATTAATAAATCCCATATATAAAAAAAAAAAAAAAAAAAAAAAAAAAATCAAGGGCCTGTCCCTTTGCTAATGTAACACCACTTCTGTTTACTGCATGTTCTGTTAGACATTGAGCTACCGGCTCTATTTCATTCACTTCTTACTGTAACGCTCTGAGGGAAGGAGGGATTGCCTCCATCTTACAGATAAGGGGACCGAGACTTAGGAAGGTTAAGTAGATAGTTACACAGAAAATGAGATAAAAATGGCTTTTTAAAGAAGTGAAAAAATAACCTCAAAAAGAGAAATATGAGAATAAAAATTATACCGAATGGGACTTCCCTGGCAGTCCAGCGGTTAAGACTCTGCGTCTCCACTGCAGGGGGTGCGGGTTCGATCCCTGGTCAGGGAACTAAGAGCCCACATGCCGCAAGTTGTGGCCAAAAAGTAAAAAAAAAAAAAAAAAAAAAAAAAACCAAGGGCCTGTCCCTTTGCTAATGTAACACCACTTCTGTTTACTGCATGTTCTGTTAGACATTGAGCTACCGGCTCTATTTCATTCACTTCTTACTGTAACGCTCTGAGGGAAGGAGGGATTGCCTCCATCTTACAGATAAGGGGACCGAGACTTAGGAAGGTTAAGTAGATAGTTACACAGAAAATGAGATAAAAATGGCTTTTTAAAGAAGTGAAAAAATAACCTCAAAAAGAGAAATATGAGAATAAAAATTATACCGAATGGGACTTCCCTGGCAGTCCAGCGGTTAAGACTCTGCGTCTCCACTGCAGGGGGTGCGGGTTCGATCCCTGGTCAGGGAACTAAGAGCCCACATGCCGCAAGTTGTGGCCAAAAAGTAAAAAAAAAAAAAAAAAAAATGATACTGAAAAACACCAGGAATGAACCCTAATGTAAACAATGGACGTTGCGTGATGCTGACATGTGAATGTAGGCTCACTGACTGTTGCAAACGCCCCATTCTGGGGCAGGGGACGTTGATGGGGGAGGCTCTGGGTGTGGAGGGCAGGGGCTACATGGGGCTCTACATTCTGCTCAACTGTGCTGTGAGCCTAAAACTGCCCTAAAAGTAGTCTATTAAAAAAAATTATTCTGAAATACCACTTTTTACCTGTCAGATTGGTAAGAAAGCATGTTTTTAACCACATTCCAGTGGCAAGGATATGAGGAAACAAGCACTTGTAGAGAATTCTAGTGGAAGTAAACTGGTACAGTGCTCATGGACGAGAATTCTGCAATATCAAACTTACAAATGCTTTTTGTGCCCCAATCTAGCAATTCTACTTCTGAGAACTTATCATACACATGTACCTGCTCATGGGCAAAATAAACTCATGTACAAAGTTACTTGCTGAAGTGCCATATGGGACAGCGAAGGGCAGACAGCCAAATGCCCAGCTTTGGTTGGAGTTAAAGACACTGGATGCACCACACGCTTCTTCTAACCAAGTGATGACAAAGAGGAGATCTCCAAAACGCATCCAGTGAAAGAAAGCAAAGTGTACAACAGTGTATGCAGTATGCTATGCTATCTTTGGGGGTAAAAAGGGATGAAAAAATAAGGCTTATATTCCCATATTTGCTTATATACGTACACAATAACTCTGGAGGGAGCAGGTGAAACTAGTAAAGAGGTTACTGACAGTGGATACAGGGGGCAGGAGGAAGTGAGACTTCATGTATATATTTTAATATTTTTTGAGTTTTGAACCACATGAATATATTACCCATTAAAGAGGTTAAATAACAATAAATGAAAGGTTAACCTGCCTAAGTTCACAAAGCTAGCGAGTGGCAAAGCTGGCATTCCAACCCTGGTTTCCAAAGTCTGTGCTCTTAAGCACCACACTCTTGGATTTATCTGATCATTGCTACTGTCGAAAGGCTGAACACCTCAGGGCCTGACGGTGAGGGAGTCAAGCGGCCCCCCAAACTTCCTTTCTCTGAACTTCTTGAAGTTCAACTGAAAGCACCCAAGTTGGGCTTTCAGTTTTCTCCTTTGAGTTCTGCTGCAAAAGGCATTCACTTCCAACTTCCCCATTCCAGAAGGAGAAACACGCCCCAAGAGCCCATCAGTAACACCGCCATATTCCTAATCTAGTAGGAGATCCTGTTCCAGCACAGTCCTGGCTCCTGGACTTGGATCTCATGGACCCAGATCTGAGTGAGACAACACCCACACCTCAGTGACCCCCCGTGCTGCCCGTGGGTTACCTGATGCACAATGCTGCTCATGAGCTCCCTGTTGGTCATGCTGGCCAGCTCCAGGTGAACTGGAATACCCGTGGGGATGTCAGAAATGGAGGTCATGACCTGGAGAGACAAGAGGAGAGCACTACCATCAGAAACAGAAGGAAGTCAGGCAAGAGGGAAGGAACAAGTCCCGAGAGGCAGTGCATCCTCATGAAAGCTCCCGGCCACGTGGGCGGCCACAGACACTGTGGACAAGGGAGGCTTTTCCCAACAGGGAAAACCAGGCTCTGCAGAGAGGCACTGGGGTTAAGGACTCAGAGCACACAAGGAACCGCCCCTGCACGTTCACGCAGCCAGCCTCTTCCTGGGGACCTAAACTGAGCAGTCAGCTTCAACTGCTGTGTGAATCTGCAGCACAGCTGATGTGAATGAGATGATACAGAAAACACAAAGGACACAAACTACAGACACTGCAGTCTGCAGCCACGTTCAGTTTAGCACAGGAAGCAGAGGCTCAGGGAAGACGATGTTCTGATCTGTCCTACTCAAGATGCTGCCCGTGCCTGAGAGAACCCCATGAGGAGCCTCGCTGGAGTGGGAGGCAGGCTTCTCGGCTGCCACGACACGTCCCGGGAGGCCAGGACCCAGGGCAAGGCAGCGCAAGCTGCAGAGGCTGAGGGAGGCAGGGATCTGAAGGAAAACACTAGCTGCGATCTGTGAAATTCCGTAACAGTGCTATT
Organism: Lipotes vexillifer; assembly: GCF_000442215.2. Lineage (NCBI taxonomy): Eukaryota > Metazoa > Chordata > Mammalia > Artiodactyla > Lipotidae > Lipotes > Lipotes vexillifer. The sequence goes on from NW_006788568.1 coordinate 270,309, forward strand.
ACCTCCAAGAGTCTCTTCCTCTGGAACTCCTTGCTTTGTCCCTCCATCATGTGCAATCCAGAGAGGACCACCAGGTCTGGCTGAAACTCCTCCAGGCTAGACACAAACACCTCCAGCATATTCATGGCCCCGTTGGAGAGGTCGTGGGAGAAGATGAATCGGTTGGCATGGGGAGCTTTTAACTGGCCCCACTCCTCCCCTAGAAAAGCCCAGTCAACACAATGGGAAGAAAAGGAAGAGGCTTTAAGTCTCCTAGCTGTGCGGGGGCTGGCAGGGGCCTCACTGGAGCCTTGGCTCTGGGCAGGCTGGCCTCTGGCTGAGTGGACCCCGGCTGCCATGGCCTAAGGGAAGCATGGTGCCGCAGCCAGGAGGATGGTGGTCAGAAAGAAACAAACCCCAAAACCCCAACCCCAGCCCCACAAAAACACAGAAACACAGCACGGGTGCTGTGTGCCTTTGTCAAGGAGCTGGCAAGTAGCTGCCCTCGAGTTCCAGGGAAGCTCTCCTGTCCAAACACAGGACGCTCGTGTCCCTCCCAGTCGCAGAGCACAACTTCCAAACACTGGTGCACAGTGGGCACCATGCGGGTCCCCGAACGTAGGACATGCTGCCTTTCCCAAAGCACCTTCCACCTCACAGTAACGCCCCAGCACCTGTCATTTAGCTGGGACCTAAGGAGGCTGGAATGACTGTACCTCCTCCTCCCTGCCGCCCACTGGTGGTTCCTGGGCACTGGATCCAGAAGCTAAGAGTATCTGGCTGCTCTAGCCTCCCGTGAGTGAGCTGCTTTGGAATAATGAATAATGAATAAAAGACTAAGTTCAAGTGTTACTACCTCCTGAAAGGGTTGCCAACTGCTCCAGCCTGAGGTGTACTCTCACTGCTTTGAGGATCCAGAGATTCTCCTTTACGTGGTTTGGTGATTCATCACTTTGCTTTGAGTCCTCTCTTCTACTATGTTAACTAGTATTCAAACTTGTATCATTACTTCACTTTTCGCAGGTTTGTGCCCCATCCCCCCTCAACACTGTATGTCTCTGATTCCCACAGCCCAGTCACAGTCCCCTGCACAGAGTGCCCACTCAGCGTTCACTAATCTGATTCAAGCAGAGGGAGGCCAGACCCTCCCTGGTAGGGTCTTGGGCGGGGGCAGGAGCTGGGAGTCTGTGTGCAGCTACAGGAGTACCTCTCGGCACCGGCCAGGAGGCCGCATCTCCAGCGGAACCTAGTTTTTAATGTGCAGGTGGCAAGGCCCCACCCCTGGAGACCCGGATGTGCAGTCAGGTGGGGAACTACCAACTGAGAGCCCCCAGCTGCCAAGCACTTGAGGGGAGTGCGCCAGTGCCCGAGTCCTAGGGGAGGGGGGCAGTGGGGGGCGGAGAGGCCTCTCTAAGTTCACTTGGTGCCATCCCATGCGCATCCCACATTCCTCTCCTTGAAGTCTTGAAAATCTCAAAACTCAGCCTGAGGCAGTGCCTTGGAGGCTATGTCCCCCAAGCACCAGGAGGAGCAGTCACCCCCAGCCTGGCGCGCTGCCCGAGACTGGGGGGCAAGGATTTATGACCTAGGGTTACACAGCTCTCCCTCCACGCAAAGGACCGGTCCCATTTACAAAGTCAAAGCCCATATGCTGAAGCCTAGTCTTTCATTGGTTTTATCATTTACTGGCTATTCCTTCAGAAAGTTTTTCCCCATGGCAGCCACCCCAGCAGAGGGTCTCCTCACGCTGCCGGCCCGCCCCGGGGTCAGCGCCCTGCTTCCTGCTTCCTCTGCCAACAGCCGCAGCCCCGCCTCCCTGCAGAGTGCGTGTAGGGGGAGGGGCGGGGCTTACTCTAGAGCGGGTGTCAAGGCGGGGAAAACCCATCCTTCCTTTGCTCTGAGTTCACCTTTACCGAATCCATTCCTCTGAAAAACATTTCATACGTGGGTCATTTGTATAACAGGAAAGAAAACATCACCTATTTCCTAAAACCTGATGTAATGGTTATACTTGTTAAAACACCATGTTCCTTTCTTAACTCCTGGCCCATGCCTTATTATTTGTCTGAAGAAAATACCCAATGGTGATCCACACGGCTGACAGCAGCATTCCAACTCTGCTTCATCTCTGAAGACCCAACGCAGGGACGGCCTCCCCTAGGAAGCCTTTCTGACGAACTCTGCCACCTCCAAGCAGACTCGATTACAGTACCTCCCTCCCTGGGCCACCACTGGGCCTTATTATAGGACTTGGCACATAACTGTGCCATCATTTATTCAAGACTCCACCTCCTGTAGGGAA
>NW_006788568.1:272707-297570 GCF_000442215.2 Lipotes vexillifer
GGGAAATGTGGACTGACGGTAGGGCCTGTGTCTTCTTCTATCATCATATTTCTACTGCCTCATATTGCACCCAGCATACAGCCACGTGACTGAATCAGCAAAAGAACACACGAGGAAGAGAACAGAACGAAGACTCCAATGTCCATGACACAAAAGATGCGGGTATGAATTCTACACGAATACTTCCCCAACTAACAAGACACTGTACAATGGGAAAAACATACAACATGAGTGTTCTCCACGAGTAGAGACCTGGAACTGCCACTCAGAGTGAAACTGTGAATAAGCACTATCTAACTTAACCTAGGAGAGAAGAGCCACATGGCATTCAAAACAAATTAATTTCCTCAGGGAAAAAGTGAGACAGGCAAAAATAAACAGGCTTCCTCAAGGCAAAGACAAGGAGGGATGTGGAGAGCTGTTCGCTGGCAGTTTCCACAGGACGCAGGACTGACTGATGGAGTGGCCCGAAAAGCAAAATGACTGAAACGCAGACAGGGTGAGCCCGTAATAATATTCAATGCCCCTCTTTTCTCACTAAGCTTTGAATTTATTCCCTTAAGTGATCCCTTCTCTCAATTTATGATCTTGCCCTTCAGTCAGTAAGTCAGCAAAACCGATGCAGTGACTCACTGGATCCCCAGCCCAAAGCCTGAAAATAAGCTTCTCTGGAAAGGTCTGGTAGGAGAGAAGGAAAAAAATTTGACAAATCCCCTCTGGGAATTTATTCATTTAGAGAGAAGCAGGGAATGGATTTCTGGTAAGAGAGCTGACCTGAGGGCTGCTAGACTAGGCTTCCTCCAGGGGCCGATGAAAATGTAACTTTACGTAAAGTTGAGTGGAAGGCCACTGCTTTGTACTAAGAAATAAGGCATAGAAAAGAAAAACTGAAATGGGAAGCTTGTAAACCGAAGGATGGAGACAATCTCCTTTTAAGATAAGCTGTGCTGTCTTCTGAACCACATACAAGGCACAGCTGTCAAATACAACAGCAAAGTCTTGGTGAAGAAACTAGTCTCTCTACTCTGTAGTCACCAGGGAAAATAACAGGCACAGGGACCAGAAAGCTCCCAAGTTCATGATGTGAGCGCCAACAGAGCGGATGTGAGATGAATCTGGAACTGGCAGCAGCAGCAGCGCCTCAAAGGCATATCTTCAGCTCTTCTAGATCCTTCCAGTCAACAGACTTGCTCACGCCTTTCATTTGAGCAGCTCACTCCATACCACTACCTTCAGGCAGTAAGAGCCATCATTCTGATTTCCCACTGAGAGAAACTCAACAACTGTGCAAATGGGAACTGCCCACTCCAACATCCTGTCTCTAATTTTCTGACCCTGCCCTTCCTAACTCCCTCATTCTAGTAAGCACCCAAAAGAGAACCAGAAACAAGAAACAATTATTTTTTTTTGTACTTGGCGGAAGGCATAATTTTTAAGATACACTATATTTTGTATCTTAAAGTCAATTACTCTAGTAGGTGAGGTTCTCTTAATTGTCTGACTTGGAAGCAGTTCACTGATGCACATTAAGCAAGTACTGCTTTTAGGTACCAATTAGTCTGTTTAGATGCTTGAATCTTTAACGTGAATTAATAATGTGCTGAACCAGAAATTCAGGAGTCTGAGTTCTGAGCAGGGAAATACACGGAATCAAATAAACAAAATTAGAATACGTTCAGGTATTTAGGATTCTCTCAGAAATCAGATCTGTAGTCTGTATAACACATAAAATCTACTGGGGGGGGTAGGGTGGGATGGGGTGGATTTGGAGTTATAAACATTGGAACATTATGTAATGGGAAATAATATGTGTTGTTATATACAAAACACTTCCACTTACACACACACCCAAGGGAAAATAAAATGCTTCAAAGGAAGTTTGCCAGAGGCCTGGTATTAACCCTAAGCAGCTTGGAACAGCTGGCCAGAAAGGCCTAGGACAGAACCCAGCCCAGAGCTCAGCAGATTTTACCTGCCCTTCTCTCTTCTTAGTAATAAAGAAAAACTTTATATATATGTGTTTAACACATTTTCATTTTTATTCAAGATGCTTGCTTTCCTACAGCCTGCTATCTCTTGGGTTCAGATCAATTACATTTGCAGACCTGGGAATTTTCTTCAGTGCTGTAATACTCTATATCACTCTCCCTTGAGACAATGGTCAGTACCAACTCAGCAGAACCAGGGGCCAGGAAGCTTTTGGTAAGGCAAGAACAGGATCATGCCAATTTACAAAGATAAATTTCTAGCATAGTGATACCCCCATCTGACAACACACAGCCCTCTAGCCAGGTTTACACCATTACTTACTCATTTCCTCTTACCTGCCTGATACTCTAAAATGAGGTGGAACTCATCCACTTCCTGCAGTGACTCTGGTGGAACAAATACATTGTCATCAAGAAGTTCATGCAGCTTTGGACCAACCGGACCACAAAGAAGAACCTGGAGACAAGCAATACGAAGTCTATCAGGAGATCTGCCCCTTGTCCCATGGACTCTGTTCAGTAAGGTACATGCAGCACTTCTATTCATTTCAACAAAACACTGGATTCCAAAAGCAATTTTGAAAGCTTTTGGTTTGGCGGTACGGACTAGAGGGGCTACTACCAGGGCCTGGGGGGTATAGACACAACATACCCAGAAATGAGAGGCTGACAAAAGACCCACGTCACACATGTTACACAGGTACCTAGGCTGCTGCTGAATCCCATGCACCCTGTTAGGGACTGAATGTTTGTGGCCTCCCCACCCCCACCCCAAGTTCCCATGTCGAAGTCTAATGGCCAATGTGATGATATCTGGATAGGGTCTTCAGGAGGTAAATGAGGTCATATGGGTGGGTTCCTAATTCAACAGGATTGGTGGCCTTATAAGAAAAGAGAGAGAGAGAGAGAGAGATCTCTATTCACCACACCTGTTAAAGAAAGGCCATGTGAGGACACAAAAGTAGGTGTCTACAAGCCAGAAAAAGAGCTCTCATCAGAAACCAAACCCTGCTGGAACTGTGATCTTGGGTTTTCCAGCCTCCAGAACTGTGAGAAAATAAATTTCTGTTGTTTAAGCAACCTGGTCTATGGCATTTTGCCATCAGGGCAGCCTGAGCAGACTAAAACACACTGTACCTCACTTTCTCTCTTTTCTTAACTGACTCACATTCTGTGTAGGCAAACAGATACAGGATGTTGTCTGCTCAAAACTGCCAGATGAAAACCACTGTTTGAATTCACACAGTATAGAAAAGAACCACAATAATCAACCAGGGGACCTAACTTGTGGGATCAGGCTCCCTACTATACTTAGTTGCTTTGTGAACAAGATAGCCTTCCAAATAGAAGAATTAAAGAGCACCTCGATTCACAAAGTATGGGGGGAGGTGCTCTGCAACTTTTAAAAAACCTTTCTTCAACTCCAACCTGGGCCTCTTCCTGGCTTTTCCTTCTAGAAGCCATTTCACACCTGCTGCTGTTTCTGCCATGCCGGCTCTGGCCCCACTCATGACCAGGTTAACAGACTCAAAGCCCCTGAACCATGAGGGCCCGGACCAGGATTCGAAGGAAAGTCCTCAAAGATGATTGTAACCATTTCAGATTTGATATGTCCCATCCAGAAGCTTCCAAAAGCATTTTTACTTGCTAATTAACTGCTTGTTTGTACAGAGGCGTTTTCATGCATCTAAGAAATCCCAGCTTCTGGGTGAAAATACACTTCCCTCTCGACACATGCTCGCTATCTGCCAATTCTGAAAAGTCTTGCCCCTATAATTTTGTTTCTTTTTTCTAATTCTTGGCTAGAACTTCAGCTTCCAAGATGAGATAACAAGGGCCAGATTTACCCTCCTGCCTGAAACAACAACAAAAACAGATAAAATTTATGAAATAATGGTTTTCAAAACATTTGGGCACTGGGCAACAAAGGACAGTGATCCCTAAGAAACAGAAAAAAACTGAGTAAGCCCTACAGACCTTGCTGCAATTTAGCCTAAAAGAGTTTCCAGATATACAAAATCTGAAAGAATTAATCACCAGCAGATCTGCACTACAGGAAATAGGAAATCCTTTAGGCAGAAGGAAAATGATACCAGATGGAAATATTGATCTAAACAAAGGAATGAAGAACGCCAGGAATGGTAACTCTGGATAAGTATATAAGATCTTTTTCTTACTGTTTAAATGTCTTTAAAAGATAATTAACTGTTTGAAGAAAAATATTAACAGCATAGTATGAGATTTATAGCCTATCTAGAAGTAAAGTATATGCCAATAATAGTATAAAGACTGGAGGGGAGAAATGGAAGTACACTATTTTAAAGTTCTTACATTCTATCTGGTGGTTTAATAATATCACTTGAAAGCAGACTGTGATAAGCTAAAAATGTACATTATAAACCCTAAGGCAACCACTAAAGAAAACAAGTAGCAAGGTGTCAGATTTAAACCTATCTGATACAGCAATAATCATATTAAATGTAAATGGTCTAAACTCCCCCAAATAAAAGACAGAGAATGTCCAAGTGTATTAAAAAGCAAGCCCCAACTATATATTGCCTACAAGAAACACATTTTAAATATAAAGACACAAATAGGTTAAAAGCAGAAGGATGGAAAAAGATATATCATAACACGATTCAAAGCTGGAATGGCTATTTTAATCAAAATAGATTACACAGCCAAGAATATTATGAAATTATTTTCTTTATCCCTGGTAATGATAAAAGGGTCAATTCATGGAGGGAGGTAACAGTTCTAAAGAGTTATACATCTAATAACAGCTTAAAAATACATGAAGCAAAAAGTTATAGAACTGCAAGGGAAACAGACAAGTCTGTAAGTATAGCTGAAGATGTCAATACCCCTCTCTCAATAGTATTAGATAAATCAAGTGGACTGAAAATCATTAAGAATATAGAAGACTTGAACAACATTATCAACCAACTTGGCCTAACTGACATTTATATATAGAACACTCCACTCCAAAACAGAAAAATATGTACTTTTCAAGTGTACATTGAACTTCACCAAGATAAGACTATATTCTGGGTCATAAAAAAGTCTCAATAAATTTAATAGGAATCAGAGAAGCATATTCTCTGATCACAATGGAATTAAAATAGAAATCAATAACAGAAAGATATCTGGAAACCCTCCCAATATTTAGAAACTAAATAACACACTTCTAAGTAGTACATAGATGGGCCATTAAATACCTCATCTCAAGAAATCAAAGGGAAATCAGAAAGCATTTGAACTGAATGAAAATAAAAACAAAAAGTATCAAAATCTGTGGGATACAGCTAAAACAGTACTTAAGGGGAAGTTTACAGCACTAAACACCCTGTACCAGAAAACAAAGGTCTCAAATCCGTGACTTCAGCTACTACCTTAATAAACCAGAAAGTTAAATTCAAAGCAAACAGAAACCAATGAAATAGAAAAGAGAAAAATACAGGAAAAAAAAATCAGTAGAACTGAAAGTTCACTGTTTATTGAAAAGATCAAAATTGACAAACCTATAGCCAAACTTATCAAGGAAAAGAAAAAAAGAAAAAGACATAAATTACCAGTATCAGGAAAGAGAGAGAGAACATCACTACAGATTCTACAGACCTTAAAGGAATAAGGGAACATTATGACTAACTTTATGCCAATAAATTCAATAACTTAGATGAAATGGACAAATTTCTTGAAAGGTAAAACTACCAAAGCTCACTCAAGAAATAAAAAATCGGAATTTCTCTTTAGCTATTAAATCGAAATTGTTAAAAACCTTCCCGTATCAAAAACTTCAGGCCTAGAGGGCTTCACTGGTGAACTCTACAAACATGTAAGGAGGATGTGATACCAATTCTACACAAACACTTTTTTAAAAAAATTGAAATACTTCCCGATTCATTCTATAAGGTCAGTATTACTCTGATACTAAAACCAGACAGATATACAAGAAAAGAAAAATACAGACCAATATCCCTCAGGGAAATTGATATAAAAATTTTAAACAAAATTTTAGTAAATTGAATCCAATGATATATAAAAAGGATAATACATAAGAAGCAAGTGAGGTTTACCCTGGGGATACATGGTTGGTTTAACATTTGAAAATCAATGTAATAACCATATACCAAAGTTAAAAAACAAAAACCACAGCAGCATTTGACAAGATCCAACATCTACTTCTAATTCTTGGCTAAATTCCAAAATATATTCTGTAAAGACACTGCTCTCTTCTGCAATCTGGCTTCTATTTCACCATTCCACTGAATTTACCTTTACTATATTCACCAGGGTCTATTTCTGAGACAACATAGCTTGGCTGTAAAGAGCATGGACGCTGGAGCTAGAGTACTTGGGTTCAAATCCCAGCTCTACTCCTTCCTAGGTATGTGACCTTGAACAGTTTTAACTTCTCCATGCCTCATTTTTACTGTCTACAAAATGGGGATAATAATAGACTTCCCTTATGGGGCACTGTGAGGATCAAATGAGTTAAGATAATGTAAAGCACTTAAGACAGTGCCTGGCATACAGTAAGAACTATGAAAGTGTTAATGATTATTATTGCCTTTGGAAAATACCTAATCCTTAATCTGCGGTCGTTCTCAGATGATCACTTGGTCCATGTCGAGAAGCATTTCATCTAGTTAAATTGAATCTCTCTGAGAGAGCAGTATAAGGTGGTGAGGTCAGAAGCAGAGCCTAGTGTTTGAATCCTGGCTCCACCATTTACTATCTAGGTGACCCTATGCACATTACTTAATCTCTTACATTACTTAACCTCTCTGGATCTCCTGTCTTTAAAACGGTGATAATACCTTAACTTCATCAGATTGTTGTGAGGACTCAGTAACAGATATCCCTTTTCTTTCCTAAATCTTATACCAAGGCCAGACTTTTTTTTTTCTTTTTTTAAAAATCAGAATGCTTTCCAGTTGGACTGGTCTCAGGTCCAGCTTCTCCAGAGACCAACAGCAAATACTGGTCCCAGACGAGGGCAATATTGAAAGGTCAATCTAACCCAGGACTTCCAGGGCCAGAATTACTTCTCAGGGTCAAGAGAGCGGCCTTTTATGGACCGATTTAAATGCCCAGGATTCTGATGGGAAGGGCCTGGGTTCTCTCTAATTAGTTTATGACTGATCTTTCCTTCTCTTCCATCCATTAGCTGGTAATACTTCTGAAGGTCAGCCCTGTAATTTCTAATATTCTCTGTTTGGGAGTTAATTACTATCTATAAAGATAATGACTATTTAAAAAAAAAATTTCCCACACCCTAATTTTTTTTTTTTTAACATCTTTATTGGGGTATAATTGCTTTACAATGGTGTGTTAGTTTCTGCTTTACAACAGAGTGAGTCAGTTATACATATATATATGTTCCCATATCTCTTCCCTCTTTGTCTCCCTCCCTCCCACCCTCCCTATCCCACCCCTCCAGACAGCCACAAAGAACCGAGCCGGTTTCCCTGTGCCATGCGGCTGCTTCCCACTGGCTATCTACCTTACGTTTGTTAGTATATATATGTCCATGTCTCTCTCTCGCCCTAACACACCTCACCCTTCCCCCTCCCCATATCCTCAAGTCTGTTCTCCAGTAGGTCTCTGTCTTTATTCCTGTTTTACCCCTAGGTTCTTCATAACATTTTTTTTTTCTTAAATTCCATATATATGTGTTAGCATACGGTATTTGTCCTTCTCTTTCTGACTTACTTCACTCTGTATGACAGACTCTAGATCTATCCACCTCATTACAAATAGCTCAATTTCGTTTCTTTTTATGGCTGAGTAATATTCCATTGTATATATGTGCCACATCTTCTTTATCCATTCATCCGACGACGGGCACTTAGGTTGTTTCCATCTCCGGGCTATTGTAAATAGAGCTGCAATGAACATTTTGGTACATGACTCTTTCTGAATTCTGGTTTCCTCAGGGTATATACCTAGTAGTGGGATTGCTGGGTCATATGGTAGTTCTATTTGTAGTTTTTTAAGGAACCTCCATACTGTTCTCCATAGTGGCTGAACCAATTCACATTCCCACCAGCAGTGCAAGAGTGTTCCCTTTTCTCCACACCCTCTCCAGCATTTATTGTTTCTAGATTTTTTGATGATGGCCATTCTGACTGGTGTGAGATGATATCTCATTGTAGTTTTGATTTGCATTTCTCTAATGATTAATGATGTTGAGCATTCTTTCATGTGTTTGTTGGCAGTCTGTATATCTTCTTTGGAGAAATGTCTATTTAGGTCTTCTGCCCATTTTTGGATTGGGTTGTTTATTTTTTTGTTATTGAGCTGCATGAGCTGCCTGTAAATTTTAGAGATTAATCCTTTGTCAGTTGATTCATTTGCAAATATTTTCTCCCATTCTGAGGGCTGTCTTTTGGTCTTGTTTATGGTTTCCTTTGCTGTGCAAAAGCTTTGAAGTTTCATTAGGTCCCATTTGTTTATTTTTGTTTTTATCTCCATTACTCTAGGAGATGGGTCAAGAAGGATCTTGCTGTGATTTATGTCATAGAGTGTTCTGCCTATGTTTTCCTCTAAGAGTTTGATAGTTTCTGGCCTTACATTTAGGTCTTTAATCCATTTTGAGCTTATTTTTGTGTATGGTGTTAGGGAGTGATCTAATCTCATACTTTTACATGTACCTGTCCAGTTTTCCCAGCACCACTTATTGAAGGGGCTGTCCTTTCTCCACTGTATATTCCTGCCACCTTTATCAAAGATAAGGTGACCATATGTGCATGGGTTTATCTCTGGGCTTTCTATCCTATTCCATTGATCTATCTTTCTGTTTTTGTGCCAGTACCATACTGTCTTGATTACTGTAGCTTTGTAGTATAGTCTGAAGTCAGGCAGCCTGATTCCTCCAGCTCCATTTTTTGTTCTCAAGATTGCTTTGGCTATTCGGGGTCTTTTGTGTTTCCATACAAATTGTGAAATTTTTTGTTCTAGTTCTGTGAAAAATGCCAGTGGTAGTTTGATAGGGATTGCATTGAATCTATAGATTGCTTTGGGAAGTAGAGTCATTTTCACAATGTTGATTCTTCCAATCCAAGAACATGGTATATCTCTCCATCTGTTTGTATCATCTTTAATTTCTTTCATCAGTGTCTTATAATTTTCTGCATACAGGTCTTTTGTCTCCTTAGGTAGGTTTATTCCTAGATATTTTATTCTTTTTGTTGCAATGGTAAATGGGAGTGTTTTCTTGATTTCACTTTCAGATTTTTCATCGTTAGTATATAGGAATGCCAGAGATTTCTGTGCATTAATTTTGTATCCTGCTACTTTACCAAATTCATTGATTAGCTCTAGTAGTTTTCTGGTAGCATCTTTAGGATTCTCTATGTATAGTATCATGTCATCTGCAAACAGTGACAGCTTTACTTCTTCTTTTCCGATTTGGATTCCTTTTATTTCCTTTTCTTCTCTGATTGCTGTGGCTAAAACTTCCAAAACTATGTTGAATAAGAGTGGTGAGAGTGGGCAACCTTGTCTTGTTCCTGACCTTAGTGGAAATGCTTTCAGTTTTTCGCCATTGAGGATGATGTTGGCTGTGGGCTTGTCATATACGGCCTTTATTATATTGAGGAAAGTTCCCTCTACACCTACTTTCTGCAGGGTTTTTATCATAAATGGGTGTTGAATTTTGTCAAAAGCTTTCTCTGCATCTATTGAGATGATCATATGGTTTTTCTCCTTCAATTTGTTAATATGGTTAATCACACTGATAGATTTGCGTATACTGAAGAATCCTTGCATTCCTGGAATAAACCCCACTTGATCATGGTGCATGATCCTTTTAATGCCACACCCTAATATTTTATGAAAACTTTAATTCTTATTACAATGTGAATGTTCACACTTTAATATGCTCTCCACATCTAAGCACATCCATCCCTCGGTGTACAGTGTGGCTCCGTATGAATTTTTTCCCCTCAAACTGTTGAACATTTATCTGAATTTTGGGGTCCATCTCTGGGCTTCTGATTCTGTGCCCCTGAGAACTGTCTATGGTTTCCTTTCTCTGTCGTCAGTAGCCACATCTATTCTGCACTTCTCAAGTTCACTTACTCTAGAATCATCTTTGTTAAACCTATCTTCTTTGTCCCCATGTATGGTCTAGCACCAAGTGATTCCATTTTAGTAGGCTTTAGATAGGCTTCTCCTCTTCTGGCTACCATATCCAAACCTCAATCATTTTATAGCAAGACAACAGCAATAACCTCCTTGCTGTCTTTCCCCTTCAGACCTATTCCACTTGTAGCAAAAGAGCTTCTTACTCAGATGTTATTTTGAACATAGCAGTAATTTTTAATTCTACTTAAACCAAATGGCTTAAGACTTGAAGACATGTCCCCATCTAGTGGCGTTCATTTTTCAACCCTCTGGATCCAGGCTCACAGAATAGCCAATAAGTCTTCTCTCATCACTGTACAATTCCAAGCCTCAGGCACTGACTCCAGAGCCCATGTGCTCTTAACCATTACATGATAAGGTACTTAAGAACATGGACTCTGGGGTCCTAGGTTAGAACTGTTCTATTTCTTTTCTTTCTTTCGTTGTTTTTTTTTTTTTTGCGGTACACGGGTCTCTCACTGTCGTGGCCTCTCCCGTTGTGGAGCACAGGCTCCGGACGTGCAGGCCCAGCAGCCATGGCTCACGGACCCAGCCACTCCGTGGCATGTGGGATCCTCCCGGACTGGGGCACGAACCCATGTCCCCTGCATCGGCAGGCGGACTCTCAACCACTGCGCCACCAGGGAAGCCCTCTTTCTTTTTAAAAAAAATTAATTAATTTATTTATTTTTGGCTGCGTTGGGTCTCTGTTGCTGCGCAGGGGCTTTCTCTAGTTGTGGCGAGCGGGGGCTACTCTTCTTTGCGGTGCGCGGGCTTCTCACCGTGGTGGCTTCTCTTGTTGCAGAGCACAGGCTCTAGGAGTGTGGGCTTCACTAGTTGTGGTGCATGGGCTCAGTAGTTGTGGCGCACGGGCTTAGCTGTTTCGTGGCATGTGGGATCTTCCCGGACCAGGAATTGAACCCGTGTCCCCTGCACTGGCAGGCAGATTCTTAACCACTGTGCCACCAGGGAAGTCCCTGTTCTATTTCTTATTAGCTATGAACTTCCCTATGCCTCAAGCTTCATGTGGAAAGCAAGACAACAGCTGTACCAGCACGAGTACCAACTAGCCTTACAGTTGTTGCAGGGATTAAATGAGGTAATCCACATCAAACACTGGAAACAACGTCGGGCACAAAGTAAGCACTCACAAAGCATTAGCTACCACTCCTCTCCTTCCACTACTATATTCCTAACAAGAGCCCTAGGGTCTGGCACAAGCTGAATCAAGGAACAGACAGATACTCATTCTTACTCCTAAAATTACTTAAACACTAGTGAAGGACACAGGTTTTAATCTGGGAATTTGACTTACCTTTAAATCTGAGTTGGCTGCAAATTTCTGTCCAATTAAAGCTGCATTTCCTCCTACATAGTGCTATAAGACAGTTTAAGGTTATTAGACAGTATTTTAGCATTAACTATGTTACTCAAGCTTAATAATGTTTTGATTTATTGAATTAATTTACAGTCCATTTTTTTCCCAAAAAAATTTGCGGTGACTTCATAAGTACATACAGATGAGGTTAATAAAAACATTAACCCCATAGGTTAATAGACAATGAGTTACAAGGAAAGGTGGAAAAAACATATTGCTACACTTGGAAATTAGTATAATTGCCTTAACTGTAGATCAAATTTGGCCTTGAGCTTCCAGGCAACCGGAACAGATAAGGAAACAAAAGGAAATATGACAAGCATGGATAGACCTTATCTTCAGCACTGTAACCCTTCTAAAATGAGTATATGACTATGACAGCCTCCTCCTGAAAATCAATCAATAAATATACTACAGTGAACTAAAATCCAACTCAATTTTTTTTATCAAAGCATAGTTGATATATATTATTTAAATTACAAGTGTACAATAGAGTGGTTCACAATTTTTGGAAGTTATACCCCATTTACAGTTATTATAAAATATTTTCTATATTCCCCATGCTGTACAATATATCCTTGCAGCTTATTTTATACCTAATAGTTTGTACATATTAATCCCTTACCCCTTTATTGCCCCTTCCCCATTTCCCTCTTCCCACTGGTAACCACTAGTTTGTTGTCTTTATCTGTGAGTCTGTTTCTTTTTTGTTATATTCACTAGTTTGCTGTATTTTTTGATTCCACATGTAAGTGATATCATACAGTATTTGTCTTTCTCTGACTTTATTTCATTTAGCATAATACCCTCCAAGTCCATTCATGTTTCTGCAAATGGCAAAATTGCATTCTTTTTTATGGCTGAGTAATATTCCATCTCTCTCTCTCACACACTCACACACACACTACATCTTCATCTGTTCATCTACTGATGGACCCTAAGGTTGCTTCCTTATCTTGGCCATTGTAAATAATGCTGCTATAAACATTGGGGTGCATGTATCTTTCCTAATCAGTTTTAAAATCCAACTCTTAAGTGAGGCACACAGGCCTTTATCTGTCCCCTGCTTTCCTTTCTACTTCCATCTCCTGCCCTCCCTTCCGTACCATGCCTGCAGCTCTCCAAGTCTGCCTTCCTCCCTGTCTCTGTGCCTTTGGCACATGCTGCTTTCTTTGACTAGGATGCCTCCCCATTCTCATTCATTGGTAAGACCCTGATCACTTTTCAAGTATCAGCTGCAGCATCACCTCTTCTGCAATGCCTTCTGTCTCCCTTTTCCCATGGCCACCTCCACCTCCACAACCCCCCTTCCAGACAGGATTACAGATCCCTTGCTACTCGCCACCCCTACACTCAGAACAAACCTCCATTACAGCCCTTGTCCACTTGGGCTAATGTCATCTGGGGACATGTCTAGCTCTTTCAGGGCAAGGACTGTCTTCTTACAATAAGTGCTCAGTAAATGTTTGTTGCTAGATTTTGAGAAAGGAAGAACACACTGACGCATCAGGAAACATAAGAGCTTTCCTGGGAGTAAATTCTAAAGGTAACAGACTCCAATAGAGGACAATGTTTTCTCCTAAACACCACATCTCTCAGCTGAGGACCTAGAGCAGAAGAGCAAATAATTCAAGGCTAGTATTCCATTGTGCTAAGGACGGATTCATGTGTTTTGGAAACCTGACAAGCAGGAAATACGGCGGATGCTCTAGTTGAGAAACCTCATCAACAGCCTTGCCTGGGAGGAACGCTACTACCTCACCTTCCTAGTTCCCAGTCCCATGCAGAGGCACAGAATAAGTAACTCAACTCTGGATGCTAGACCTCACTTTCAGCCCAACCAAGGTTTGTGTTGACCGATCACTGGATTCAGGTGGGACAGTAATGGCTTACTATAGATAAATTTAAAACTTTGTGATATACAGGCTGAAATTTGGCCTTTTAACATGTTAACCTTATTTTTTATTTACTATGGTGGCTAGAAGAATTTACTAAAAATCTTGGGTGAAACATTAAGATTCCATGAAGTGGATTTTAGAATTTTCATATAATAGTTATTATTAACTGCTGTTTATCAGTCAGTCTGCCTTATAGTTTAAAGGAGTTTGACAAGGCACCAAATGAAGTGTCACACTAGTGGAAGATAAATAACACATTTTAGGTTTTACAATGTTAAGAAACAATTTAGATGATGTAAAAGCTAGATAAAATTTCTGTAGAAAAAAATGTTTGCATTATGAAACAAAAGGCAGAAGAATAGAAATCAAATTGGTGGTTTAAATACTACAATCTTAAAGACTTTTAAGCAGTAGACTTGCCATCTTTTTAGAACTATCAAGATTCTTTCATAAAAGATAAGAATCTCAGGAGTTCCCTGGTGGTCCAGTGGTTAGGATTTGGCTGGGGAACACTGAGATCCCCCAAGCTGCGCTGCGCAGACAGAAAGGAAAAAAAAAAAGATCAGACTCTCGCTACCAAACTCAGCTGTCAAAATGATTGTAACTGAAGTCTTAATAGCTTGCTGTTTCCTTTAGAAACTCAGCCGGGTAATGCTCATGCCCATTTCTAATGTTCAAATGGGTGGCTTCAAAGGGAAAAAAACTTTAAAATCTTAATAGTTATAAAAATAAGTGGTCACAAAGAATGGTCTATGAAAGGTACCAATCAAAAATGGCATTAAGAGCTCCCCCTGTGAGAAGTACACCCAGACTGGGGTGATGGGCCACAGGAAGATTTTAGGTAAGAAAATTTGGGGGTTAGACGTGGTGGGGTGGAGAGATGCTTAACCAACCAACCAAAACTGGCCGGTAAGAGGTGTGAGGGCAGGTGTAGCAGCAGGTGTGTGAGCCTTGAGGAAGTGTCTAGACCACGCAGGCCCCAGGGCTTTGTTTATGATCACCAGGTGGGCTTGGGGAGCTCTAAGTTCTATCTCTGAGAGGCTCTACCCTGTAGAACAATGGTTCTCAGAACAAGGGTTCAGAACAACAGCATCAACATAACTAGGAAACTAGCTGGAAGGGTAAATTCTTGGGTCCACCCCACAGGCACTGAATCATAACTCTGGAAGTACGGCCCAGGAATCTGTGTTTCAATATCCCTCCAAGTGATTCTGATGCACACTCAGGTCGGAGAGCCACCGAACTATACCAGTGGTTCTCAACCAGGGTGATTTTGCATCCTTCCTCCCCCTGACCCTGGAAACATATGACCATGTCTGGAGACATTTTTAACTGTCACAACTGGGGAAGAAGAGGAGTGAAACTGTCATCTACTGGGTGGAGGCCAGAGATGCTGCTAAACATCTTACAATGTGCAGGACAACTCCCACAAGGAAAAATTCTCTAGCCCTAAACGTCAATAGTGCCGAGGATGAGAAAACTTGCTCTGGACCAGCAGAGCAGAGGTGAGGAACCAGCTCCCTCGTTCCCAGGCAAAGGCTAGAACTCTTTCTCTGTGGGTTTGGCCTTGTTTTGCTTAGGAAGGACTCAGCCATATTAAGATTACTGCAAGTTATCAGCCAAGCAATACCCAAACAAGTTTGGAGTAGATATCTTTCCTACCTTAAACTTGAATAACACGAAAAAAGAGCAATTTAATGGATAACCCAGAACCAAAATTTTAGTAAATATCCTTCATAAACGTTGGCTGAGTTGAACTGACTAGAAACAGCAGAGTTAAAGGAAGGTCAGATACAGTTTTCAAAAAAGAGAAACACATTGTAGAATTGGATTCCTAACAATTACCCTTTTAGGGCAAACTGGAGAAAAAAGTTGCCTGGTTGCTTTTAGAAACCATACAAACAAGGTGTCTTTCCCCACCCTATCTTAATTTACCACTGGCAAACAGACCTGGGCTCCTGGGAACTCTGATGCAATCTGGGCGATGATATGGAAAGTTTCCTTATCACTGAAGACGCGTTCAGCAGCTGCTCCCTTCCCCATGAAGTGAATGAAGGCTTCTTTTAGATCATTCCTCGAATGCAGCTCAGTGTGATCTTTCCCATTCCCAGGATTCAGGCCAAGTGCCTGCAAGAGCTTCACCCCTGACAGCACTACATCCACACATGCATTGACTCTGGAAGGAAGGAAGGAAGGAAGGAAGGAAGGAAGAGACAGCGTGAAAGAAACAAAAGCACTGGGGCAACTACTTTGCATTTAACAACAGGGAAATGTTTCAGAGGCCTGTATTCAAACAAAAAAACCAGATGAAGTGGATTTGAAACCTGAATTGGAAAGTAAATAGCATACGGCAGAAAGAGGATTACTTTATCTGGATGCATGTCTTAGGATCAGAACACAGGACTCTTGGCAAGAGTTTGGCAAACTTTTACACTAGTTACACAGAGAGAAGACAGGTGCTCAGCATTTCAGAACAAAGTATCGTTGATAACACAAATTTAGCATTTCTGAGAAAATGGTGGCAGAACCAAACTGTCTGGATTCACCCTGGCTGTGTGACGTGGGCAAGTCACTTTAATTTCTCTTTGTCTCAGTTTCCTCATCTATAAAATGGTGTAATATGAGTATTTAACTCAGAGCTGTTGCGAAGATTAAGTTAATAAATGCTTAGGAACACTGCTTGCTGCAGAGTAAGCAAAATAAAAGTTTTGGTCAAAATCCATCTTCCCCTGAAAGATATATTAGGATGGTGGTAAAATACACTAAATACCTAAATGTCTAAATACTCCCTGTTGAAATTCTTAGAGCTCAGTCGTGCCTTAAAGACTTAAGTGCACCTGCAGCCTGTAACAACTCATCACTTGGCAGGTGTTCACCGCACCCAGCCATGAACTTTAAAGGCTGGTAAAAAGCCAGTGCGACATCACTTGGTTGGTACTACAGAAATTATAAAGTACATATAAGGCTGTCTGGCATGGCCCCTCCTGTGTGTGCATGGAAAAGTTCTGGCTTACATTTTCAGTGTTTCTTTGCTAAAAGTCATCCCTTAAACGAGAAGTTCCAAACACTTTGGGTAGCTAAATGAGGTCTTCCTGCCCCACCACAGGCACCTTTATTCCTGCCTCTGCCATCCCTGCCAGTGGGGCTGGAAGACCAACTGAAACAGCTTCTGGTGACAAGGCTGTGCTTCCAGGTTAATTCCGAGTAGCTTTGAAACCAGAAGGTAAACTCATCAATAAAGAAGGTCCAATGGATTGGATTTTAGTGTATAACTACAGTGTTTCCCTTCCAGTCTCCTTTAAAAATCTCTTGATCAAATCATTAGTGGTGGCCAACTCTAAGATGCGGAATGAGATGGTGGTAAGGGAGAGGAGATATATATTTTTTTCATCAGATATATTTCTAATTTTTACAAGCATACATTACTTTTAGAACTTAATAACAATTTTTAAAAGGTTCTCATGTGGGCTAGATATTATTTACATCACTCAAGGAAGGTTTACAAGGGCAAGGAAGAAACACATCCCTCCTCACGACGCAAAACTGACTGCATACTCATCATAAAGATTCTTTTATTAATTCTTCCCCTATGAATCCCAAGTTTTTGAAAAGGTTTTTGCCTACCACACTGCATTTAAATACTCAAATGTTCTTATTCCTTTAAAGTCAAACAAACATATAATTACTCTCGTCAACTGGAAAAGCATAATCTAAAAGTGAGTATACTTTTCAGCACATAAAACACATTGACATGCATGTGGAAAGTTCTTAATGATACATTTAAAACATAATCCTTTCACAGCCTTACATAATAATGAACCAACACACCTTGTAAACTGGTCTCAATCCCACCTCACACGAAGTGTCCTTTATTTCTACTGGATGCAACATTAGATGTCTGAAGGGTAGAATCTTAACAGGAATACAGGCATCCCTGGCTCTCAGACTCCAGTAGGCTACCAATGTTCAGACAGTGAGAGTTTGGATAGCGCGAGACACCCATTCCCACCAAGCAGCCCTACCTAGAAAATGTATCCAAATGGATTTGGGGTCTGAGTCTGGACAGCAAAAGTTCAGATACTGAGGGATATACCCATATTTGGAAATAACGACTTCAAATCGACTTCAGTAAACACCACCTCCATATCTAGTTGTGCTGAGACTTTAGAGTTTGATTCTTTAAAGATGAGAATGGAGGACGCTGCACTTACAGAAAAATAAAACTGAACGGAACAATGTTCAGCACATTTTGAAGCCCAAGACAAAACCCAACTGAACAAATTTTGAGTTAAAACAATGTAACTATCATAGGAACATTTTCTATCCCCCACCTAATCATGTCATGAATACTAAAGGAAAAAAATCTTAGGAAAAAATTTACTTGGTAGCTTTTTAAAACAACAAAAAAAATAATTGAACATTACTATGTGCCAGATAGTAAACAAAGTACTTTTAGGTGTGCTTTCTAGTTATATTTTATAATACTTCAACCAGAACAAGAATCTTTCGCTGCACTTCAACAGCACACTAAAACGTAAACAAGCACATTACCTAAGGTGCTTTCTTATCGGGGAAAATTAAAGGGCGGGGGGGTGGGGGAGGTAAAAAAAACCAGAAGACAAAATTATGCTCATTTGACACTTAGGCAGAATTTCACAGCTCAATAAGAAATGTATAAAAGATTACAATGTGAGTTTTGAGAAAACAGACACAGATGAAACAACTGGAAGATAAAGTGAGGCAACAGATGCTGAATGCCTGAACAAGTGGCTGTGCTAGCAGAGAGGATGCTGGGAGCCAGGGCTGCCAGGCATATTATTAGAGACTTGGGGGTGGGGTGGGAATGAGGCACAGTTTCTTCTGGATCGTAAATTCCTTAAAGACAAGGATGGTGGTCCTTATCACCTCTCTTCTGTTTTACTGTCTGTCATTTCCTAAGGTTCTTTCTAGCTTTCACACTCTACCTGAGATATTATGAGAGCTAATCATAATCGCTGTAAGATACAGAACCGTAGAGAAGAGAAATTCAAGAGGCAGGAATAGTGGTTCTTGGGCCACACCTGGATGGTGCTCTGGACAGAGAAAGAAGGCAGGCATTTTCAGACAGACCACACCAATCCGCAAAACATTCTAAGATAGGGAAGAAGTCATCACTGCTTGCAGCTGAGAAAAGTAAGGCTGGGGGTCAACTAACATTCCAAAGGCCATGACTGGAGAAGCCTAAATTCAAACCCAGATTTATCTGATACTGAAACCCACAGGAAGCATACACAAGCAAAGATGCAGACAAAGGGATTAATCTTGTTTCTGGACACAAAAGGAATGCTGATCCAGTTAGGAGAGTTTCAACAGGGGAGAAGAGCTAGACAGGTTTCAAAGGTCAGGGGGAAGCCAGGTAAGACAGAATGAATGCTAGGATGAGGGGTTCATCATTCACCCAATGAACCTTAGGACCAGGGCCCGACTCTGAAGCAGGGGAGGGAGCACATGCTTTAGAAAGACGTGGCAGTGGGCTCACCATTGACCATCTTCTTGAAACCTCTCCTATCCTTTATTTCCCTGGTCCCTTCCCACCTGCCCCTTACATAGATGGCAGTGCCTCCCCGAATCCCACCCTTACCATTTACCTTCCCTTCTTTCTCTTCCTGGGTGATGTTGTCCAGTCTCTGGCCTCAGCCTAAGTGCTGGAGTCTCCAAGGTCTACAACCCTGCTCCTCAACTACAGCCTCTGGCTGTCAGCAGCTGAGGGCCCAGCTTCCTCTAAAATTCCACAGGAATGTACATTTCCCCTCCTCTGAAATCAAAATGCTTACCTTCCACCACAAACTTGTTCCTTTTTCTTAATCTCTTCGTGGCAACAACATGGCACGAATGTGGAGCCAGGAATGGGTTTAGGCTGCACCTCGGGCATTCGAGTTGTGTGATCTTGGGCAAATCAGTATTTCCAAGCCCCAGTTTACTCCCTGTGAAAGCTGGATGACAATCTCTGTATCTGCATGCATAAGGTTGTTGTAAGATCCCCAGTATTAAGATCCTGTCATTTTTGATGCCTCTATTTACTGTACAACACCCAACCTCTTCTCAAATCTCACCTGTTGAAAACCACTGCCAAACAAGAAAAAGCTCTATGGACTCTTAACTAGCGTCAGAGTCTCAAGACTTTCCTTTTTTATGAGTCATATTAAATTGTGTGCTTTGACTGAGTATGTGAAAGATAGTGAATATGTATGTGTGTGTGTGTGTGTGTGTGTGTATTCTCCTAAAAGATCAAACTACAACACACACGCACCTGCTAAATGAGATTCTGGTACCAGTACTGCACCCACCTACTCCCTGTACATTCCCATCTTTAGGCTGAAAATCTGGGTAAGGAGAAATGTTGGTAACAATGGATGTCTGTTACCCACAAAAATAGCGTGAAGCAGTCAAATAGGTTACAACCACAGCTCAAATTTCACATTCCACTGGTTAGTCTCTGCAAAGAACTTAGCATCATTTACCTGCTTATAAACCTTTATGGCTTTCCCATCACCTACCCTGATACAAAAGGCTCCTTTCAGCATCATTGCTTGACATCCCTCTACCCTCAGGTCCTTGCCCTAAATACAGGGCCAACTTGCTATTGACAGACAAGCCAAATACCTTTTCACATTTGGTCCTCTCTGCCTACGTGGGCTTATTCCCCCATCTTCTTGTGGAGAAATTCCATTTCTTCTCCAGGGCCTGGCCCTTGCAAGTCACTGTAGCAGAATATGTTTTCCAAGATGGCCACAAGATTTCCCATCCCACATGTTCTTTTTACAATGTGACACTCACATTCCCCCCATCCAGGTGTGTTCTATGTCCCCTCCCCTTAAAACCATTTGGACCTGAGACTATGACAGAAGCACCACTATGTGCTTCTAAGAGTAGGTCACAAAAAGGCATTAATGCTTCTGCCTGGTCCTCTTGGGGAATTCGCTCCCCTAACCCAGTCACCCTGCTGTGAAAAAGCTAAATAGAGAAACCACCTGTAGGTGTTCAGGTGAAACCACAGCTGAGGTTGTAGCCGACAACAACAATCAACCCTTGAGATGATCCCAGTCCCAGCCATCATCTGCCTGAAACCACACAAAACCCCAAATGAGAATTGCCTAGCCGAACCCAATCAAACCTCAGAATAATGAGAATAATGACCATTGTTTTAAGCTACTAAGTTTTGAGGTGATTTGTGATGTAGCAATAAGTAAATGGATTGTCACTTTCTCAGATGGAGCTTTTCCTGAAACCTCATCCGGGGAAGAATCAGTAATTCTTCTTTGGGACACAAGGCTACCTTGTTTCCACCACGAGTTCAGCAAAGCACTTTTCGTAATCATTACAAACAGCACTGTGTCACCTCACCGCCCCCCGCCCCCCATTCATATTGAAGCCCTAACCACAGATCGGACTGTATTTGGAGGTAGGAGCTATTTAAGGAGGTAACTGAGGTTAAACAAGGCCATTATCCAATAGGACTAGTGTCTGTTTAAAAAGAGGAAGAGACACCAGAAGTGCTCATGAATGAAGGAAAGGTCTAATGAGTACACAGCGAGAAGGCAGCCACCTGCAAGTCCTTAAGAGAGGACTCGCTCTTGGGCTATCAGCCTCTAGCACTGTGAGAAAATAAATGTCTGTTGTTTAAGCTACCCAGTCTGTGGTATCCTGTTATGGTAGCCCGAACAGAATAACACAATAATGAATATATCTGTTTCCAACAAACGAGGCTGGGACCTTGCCTCATTCATCCCTGTACCCTCAGAACCTAGCACAGACCTGACACATACCATGTAGTTGACAAATATTTGTTGAATGAATGCTCACAAAACTAGGGAGGACAATTAAGGAGCTGATAAGGATGCAGGTGAAAGGGCCTGAACTTGAAAGAAGAGGTAAAAGAGGATACATCTGAAGAAACAATATGCTGATATAAAACAAACAGTAGCTAACGTTAGGTGTCTGCTCGTTAAAGCAGACACTATGCTAAATAACATGGATTATTTAATTGAATCTTCAGGATAACTCTGCTTTACCTTAACCTTTCTGGTCCCAATACTCACAGGAACTAGTAGAGCAGTAGAAGGCCTGTTTTTGTGGTGAGGGCAAGATATTAAAGTCGAACTGAGACAAGAACTAAAATTCGTGTAAAGGGAATAATTACTTACACGCGGAGGGGAATACAAAGAAAGGAGGCACTGTGATTTGGGAGAACCCTAAATATGCAATGTCACTGAAATCAGGGGAAGAAAAGAGTTTCAAGGAGAAGGGTGTGTTTAACGCGTGGAAGGGTGCAAACAGTCGACAGAGAAGGCTAAAAGAAGCAGTTGAATGTGAAAGTCAACACGGTTCCGGTGAGCTTTGAGAGAGAAGTTTCAGTAGAATGGTGGTCTCCAGACTACGCCATTAAGGAAGCAGAAACAAGGCGTAAAGAAATAAACTCGGTAGCTAATGGCAGCTACCCCTCCTTCAAGTAGCTCAGAAGCAAGAGGGTGCCGCCAAAGTGCTAAGAACAACCATCGCTCACTGCCAAAGAGCAGCCGCCAGAGAAGGAGGGCTTGGAATGAAGGAGGCTCGAACTATAAGGAGTCAGGCTGAGCGGGATTTGCAAGAGGCTATTAGGCTGGTTCTATGGAGATGAGAGAAGGGGGCTGGTCCTACCGAGACGAGAAGGGCGCAGGGGCCAGCCGACAGGAAAAAGCAGTCTGGTGAATCCCTGCAGCAGCGACGAACGGGGCTCGTCCCAGACGTCCGACGCTTCTCGCCAAGGAGGCAGCGTGGACACCAGCGCCGAAGGGCCTCCCGGGGACCTCTGGGAACCCGTTTCCGCGCCAGCTCTACCTCCCAGCTCCCAAGCCGCCTGACCTCCGCCAAGGCGGCCCTCGGAGGCCCGGAGCGCCCGCACCTCCTGGAGAGGTCCAGAGAGTCAGGCTCCGCAGGCACTCACCCCACGGCCACGCGGCGCCAACGCCGGGCCGGCCGCACGATGAGCGCGTCCCAGGCAGCAGCCAACCGGCCCTCAGGGGAGCCGGGTCCTGGGGGCGCGGGCGCAGGCCCCAACTGCAACGAGCTCCACAGCGAGCGCAGGGCCGACCCCGGCAGCTGCGGCTCCAGCAGGAAGACGCAGCCCACCGCTAGCGCCAGGAAGCCGGCGTACGCGGAGCCGCGCCACAGCGCCATAGACACAGAAGTGTAGGAGCTGCGGAGCACAGCTTCTTTCCCGGCCCGCCCCTCTTCCGGGCTTAGCTCGTGCCGACGTCGACACGCGCGTCACGTCACGCCGGAGCGCCGCGGTCCCCCCGGAGGGGCGGGGAGAGGGGCGGGGCGATGGACGTGGGAGAGGGGCGGAAAGCCCTCTTCCTTTGTCCAAATCCTGGCTCTTGGGGGCGCTCGCGGTTCGGAGGCCCTGAGGGAGGTTGGACAAAGGCCATAGTGCCTGTCCGGGCGCTGTACCCCTTCCGGGAACTCCATCCGTACCCCGAAATAGAGCGGCACGGATACGTTTATTTTCCCAGTAAGATGAACCCGACGGATTTTGAAGAAGCGGGCAAACCTCATGTGAATCTTTGGGCCAGTCGGTGTCCTCATTTGAGCTGCGCCTGCAGTTCCTCAGAGGGGCACAAATCACACTCCCCCTGTTTTTTTGTGTTTTTTTTTTTTTGTGGTACGTGGGCCTCTCACTGTTGTGGCCTCTCCCGCTGCGGAGCACAGGCTCCGGACGCGCAGGCTCAGCCGCCACGGCCCACGGGCCCAGCCGCTACGCGGCACGCGGGATCCCCCTGGACCGGGGCACGAACCCATGTGCCCTGCATCGGCAGGCGGACTCTCAACCACTGCGCCACCAGGGAAGCCCCGTTTTTTTTTTTCCCCCTGTTTTAATGCCCCTCTGCCCGTCTGTCTATTCTCCACTGTTTTTTGTTTTTTTAAGTAGAGGGAAGGATTTTTTATTTATTTATTTTTGGCTGTGTTGGGTCTTCGTTTCGTGCGAGGGCTTTCTCTAGTTGCGGCAAGCGGGGGCCACTCTTCATCGCGGTGCGCAGGCCTTTCACTATCGCGGCCTCTCGTTGCGGAGCAAAGGCTTCAGACGCGCAGGCTCAGTAGTTGCGGCTCATGGGCCTAGTTGCTGCGCGGCATATGGGATCTTCCCAGACTAGGGCTCGAATCCGTGTACCTGCATTGGCAGGCATATTCTCAACCACTGCGCCACCAGGGAAACCCTCCATCCTCCACTGTTAACTAAGCTCATCCTCTTTCAGGCCCGGGGCTAGGCGCTCCCCCGAGGAATCAGATGGCAGCAGTGCTGCTGTGAGCCCTTGGGGCACGCGTGGCAAGAGGGATTCTATCCCTTTGGAGCGTGGCGGAGACCCGCAGCTGCTCGGGGCATTTGCCGAGTCTGGGAGAGCCCGCAGTGATTGTCCTTGCTGGATGATCAGATTCAAACCTTAAAATAACCCTTTTGGGGGCGCTGTTCCCTTTAACAACCTCAGAAAATGCACACATTCTTGTGTACCACATAGGGGGTTTTGGACCTGGGTTAAGAAACCCTCATTTCTCCTCTTCTCCCTTGGTAATATGACTTAAACCCAGCAGGCCTTGTCTTCATTGTGACTCTTTTGTGTGTGCACCTAGGTCGAGAGCCAGTGAAACTAGGCTTGCTGCCCACTCATTCTCAGCGCCATCATGCTGGGTCTGGTCTTGTTCCTGGCCAGTTTCCGTTTTTCCAGATCTGCTGGCTCCTGACTTTGGCTCTGTGTCTGATTTTCCACACTGCCCCTGACCTTTGGACTTGGCAGTGGATCTTATTTCTCTAGCTTTGATCTTGGGCATTAGGCTTCATTTTCCCCAGCCCCGTATCGCCAGCACTTCCCTATCCTGGTCATCTATCCTCTCCGGCTCACCCCACCCAACCCACCCGACCATAGCATCGCTTTCAAAGGAGATGTTCACACAGGAAGAGATTTGGGCTACCACGGAAAAGAAAAAAAGCCAAGGAGCCAGTGAGATCTGTGTGAAGCTGTCTTCACTAGAGTTGCCTATCTCTTCTCTCTCCTCAGGGAGACGTGTCATTTAGTTCCCAGAGAAACTGCTCCCCCAGATGACCCCCAGTGAGCAGGTTTTCCTACCACCCCAGAAGTGACTGAACCAGTACTTATCTCAAAAGCAATGAATTCACTGGCTGGCCAGAGACCATTTCTCTCTACTGAGAATTTGAACCAAGAGTCTGTAGCTAGTTGGTTTTGGTTGTGGACCTGCAAGATCACATAAGGTTGAAGGTCAGATAGGGCCAGTTAAATATATTTCCAAGGTGAAGATTTGGGGGAGCAGCGGAAGCTGAATTGTGGGAAGACCATGGAGCAGACAGGCTTAGAGGAGCAGGGAAGTGCTCCACGCCAAGTGATGTGGAGAGAAAGCCACTTGGGGCCTTCCCTTCTGGCTCCCAGCACACCTGCTGAA
>NW_006788568.1:297629-334595 GCF_000442215.2 Lipotes vexillifer
TTTCGGCCTCCCAGCACCCCTGCTGAACTGCCAGCACTTTGTACTGAATTCTTCTGCTTCTTTCTAGCCCTGCCAGAACTTTTTCCCCTTCCAGTTTTATTGAGATATAATTGACATATAACATTGTATAAGTTTAAGGTGTACAACATAATGATTTTCTATACATATACATTTTGTGCAGTAAAATGGGGATTACCACAATAAATTTAGTGAACATTCATCACCTATATAGTTACTATTTTTTTTCTTGTGATGAGGACTTTTAAGATCTACTCTATTAGCAACTTTCAAATATACAATACTAGAACTTGGGGCTTACCCACAGAGGCAAAACAGAGGCAGGCTGGAACCTGGGACATGGGACCCTTTACTGCAGTGCTTGCACCTGGACAAACCTCTCCTCCTGGAGCAAGAGTACAAAGAAACTATGAGGGACTAAAAATAACTGCATGCATATGGGCAGTCGCAGCAAATTATGAACAACAAGATACAAAAAGGCCAAAAGCCAACTGCCGCTTCTTTGAATTTATTTTTAAAATTTATTTTTATTGAAGTATAGTTGAATTACAATGCTCTGTTAATTACTGCTGTACAGCAAAGTGACTCATTTATACATATATATACACATTCTTTTTCATATGCTTTTCCGTTATGGCTTATCTCAGGATGTTGAATATAGTTCCCTGTGCTATACAGTAGGATCTTGCTGTTTATCCATTCTGTATATACCAGTTCGCATCTGCTAATCCCAAACTCCCACTCCAACCCTCTCCCACCCTTCTGCCCCCCTGCCAACCGCCACTTCTGGGGTGCCGGAAGCAAAAGCAGGGTACTGCGCATGCCTCCTGCATACAGCACCGGCAAGGGGGTGGGCACACCACCTAAACCACCCCTCCAGCCTGACCCACCGATCCCCCCTACCCTCACCCCACATAAGGGACCAGCTTGCTCCCCTCCCCCCTGACCTCAGGGAGCCAGAAAGAGCACCTGTTGCTTGTTTTCACTCCCTTGTGCTGCATCATGAGTCCCAATAAAGCCTTGCCTGAATTTCTCATCTGGCCTCTTATTAATTTCTATCGATTAAAGAGTCCAAGAACCCAGGTTGGTAACAAACAACAGCAGCTTGAACAAAATGGAAGTTCATTTCTCATGTAAAAGTCTAAACAGCCTGCTGGTACTCTGTGGGTGGCAGCAGTAAGCGTGCCCCATCTGGTCGTTATGGAGGTACTCTGGGGCTCCTGTTTGTTGTTCAGTCAGCATCTGTTTGCTTTGTGGGTGGTGGTGAGGCTGGACAATGTGCCCAGCACCAACTTCAATTTCAACAGACAGTTAAAGGCAGGAGCTGCAGGAATTGAAGAACATGAGTGACAGTTGCCAGTCATGGTGGAGCCTGATGTGGGTTCTGGTCTTATACACAATCACAGGGGCCTTGATTCCTTCCACTCCTTACTAGAGGCTCAGGGGCAGGCATTCAGCTCTCTTGGTAGTATGGTCCCTCTTGAAAGATTTCCTTAGTGAACAATAGTCATTTCAGATTCTGATCATCTATCTATTTAATGAGTTTGGACTGCTTTGCAAGCCAATTGTCTGTCTAGAAGTTAGATTTCTGGGGGCAATTTTACAAAACAGCCCTGAGTGGGCAGCTGTGGCTCCCCAGCCTAGTCTGAACAAAGAGAAAAGGACTGGACAAGCCTCAAGACACCCCTCCCCCAACCCAAATTGCTTCCGGACATGGACTTTGTTATTGGTTCTCTCTCCCAGGACCTTGAAATGAGAGATAAAAGCAACTTTATTCCAGAAAATTCAGAGGCAAATGAAGGCTACAGGTGTCCCACCCAAGATCCTGACCTGGAAGGTCAAGGAGCAGATCCCATATTTATATAAGGGATTAGCAGAATCCTGTCAGTACCAAATTAGCTTAAGGCTTTGGCTTTGACATAAATGCCAGTCAGCACAACCCATGTGATCTCAAGGGTTTTAAGGAGCACGTTTGTTCCCACATTTGGAACAGAAACTAAAGTAGGACCAAACATCCTCATGAAACCTGCGCTAACCCACTCTTCCCGTAGCTCCAAGCCTCTGGGGTTTTATCCAAGCTGCTCGCTGAAGTCTGCTCTGTGTCAAGGCCTTTGCTGATGCCAGGGACACCACAGGCTATACCCAAAGGCCAGTGTCAGAGCACAGCTTTGAAGGTTATAGAAAACTCCCAGGAGACAAAAAAAGAAGGAATAAAGGATCCCAGGATCTGAAAAGAGAAGGCTTTGTGTCTGCAGCCAGAGCTCTGGGCAATTAGACATCCTCCTCCCTGACCTGCCATCAGGAGGGCACTAGCAGAGTGCAGAGGATGGGCTGCTGAATGGGGAGAGGCAGGGCCGTTGAAGGCACAGTAGCTGGGTGACAAGAATGTTAGTAGCAAAGCAGTGAGGAGGGCATGATAGCTCCTTGACAGTGACAGAACTTCCTACACAGGTTGGGAGCAGGGACCTTCTTAGTTTGTGGGGATGTAACAGTGTGGTGGCTCTGGATTTCCACTTTGGGACGAACTGCTTGGACTCAGAGGGAGTGTTGAGCAGGGGAAAGTGGAAGGTGCAGAGCTGTTTGAACTTCTGTGTGGCAGGGACCCAAGAGCTTGACAGGGCAAATGAGTCAGGGGGTGGGGGTGGGCAGGTGGGGGGGTAGCACAGGCTGGTCCCACAGTGCTCTTCTGGAATGGCTCAGGCTCCCTGCAATGCTGCTATCACACTGCCTGTTGCAGCCCTTACGCGCGTACAGGCCCTTCTGCTTGGCGTTCCTCTGCAGGCTGTGTCAGCCATCCCTGATGGAGGCCGTGCAGCATATGTTATATTTCTGATTTGGTTCTGTAGCCCTTGCTATGTACGTTTGGAAGGCAATGCAAAGGGTGCCTTCCAACGGCCTTTCCTTCCTCATTCAAGAACCTTAACGGTTCTCGAACCACTTAGCCTAAGAGTTGTTTTCCAAACTACAATAAAGGAAAAAATAAATGAAAGGACGCAAAAACGTTCAACTGGTCTGGCAGGACGTCACTGCTCTCTAGTCGTCAGGGGCCCAGGTTTGTTCTGTCTTTGGCTCTGCCATCCCTAGGGTGACAGCACAGAGGAGGGGGTACATCATGACAAAATCAGGGTTCTGGAAGAAAGGAGAGGTGGTGAATGGTTGTTGCCAGGCAATCACCACTTTCTACTTAAATGGAGAGAATGTGGGATTTGATGCCTGGTTTTAAAACTCCACTTCTGCCATCCACTGTCTGTGTGACCTCAGGCAAGTCAGTTAACCTTTTCTGTCCCTCAGTTTCTTTACCTGCAGAATAATTCCTACGTCACTGAATGGTTGTGGGAGCTAGAGTTGTCTTAAAAGAGCCTAGCACATGTCTGCTACATGTTGACACATGTCAAAACACTCCCTGCCATTGCTATGATTGGTTCCTGAGAACTATATTTAATTTTCTTCTCAGGCCTCCTAGGCTGCCACTCTCTCACTAGAAGGAGGATAGGCATCTCTTCACAGATCACTGTACAGTGACCTTTTCTAATTTTTAGCTGCTCAGAACCTAAACAATATTCCATTGAATGAAAATACTACAATTTATTTATCCACTTTACTGTGTATAGAACATTTGGAGTTTTCCCAGTGCTTTACTATTATATATAATATTGCTCTGCACATACTACTGATACACAGGTATAGAAGTTCCTTTAGAGTATAAACTAAGTGTGAAATTTCTGAGTCATATGATAGCGCTTGTCCTCCTCAACTTTACTAGATAATATCAGACATCTTTCCAAGTGGCACATCAGTTTACCCTCTCACTGGCAGCATATGAGGGTTTCTGTTGCTCCATGTACAGACCAACAGCTTCTTAAAATTTTGCCATTCTATAGGATGTTAGCAGCAAAGAATGGTGTCTCACTGTGGTTTTGACAAGGTTTTTATCTGTGTCTCACTGTGGTTTTGACAAGGTTTTTATCTGTTAGTTGCGAATATCTTGTCTTTGCTTGTCTTTTCATTCTCTTTATACTATCTTTAGTGAATAAAGTTCTTAATTTTAATGTAGTTAATAGTTTCTTCCTTTTTATTGCTGCCTTTTCCTTTATCATTGGTACTTTTTGTTACTTGTTTAAAAACATATTTCCCTGCTTGGGGTCACGAAGATGTTCTCCTATACTACCTTTTCAGAGCTGTATGGTTTTACGGTTCATGTTTATGTGTTTAATCCACTTTGAAATTGATTTTTGTGTACTGTGGGAGGAATTTTTATAGATACCCAATTGACGCAGTGCCTTTTATTGGTCATTTCTCAATGACTCTGCTTTCCCACCTCTGTCCAATATCAATTGTCTACATACGTGTGGATCTGTTTGGGGGGCTCTTTATTCTGTTCCATTGGTCTGTCCTCATATCAGCACCTCACTATTCTGATGTGATAATGTAAATTTTTTACCTTATTTTTCAAGAGTGTCTCGGCTGTCCTTGGCCTTTTTTCATTCCCGTATACATTTTCAAATTGACTTGTCAAAAAAAAAAAAAAAATCCAGTTAGGATTTTCATCAGTTTCAGTTTGGGGAGGACTGACATCTTTTCAATGTTGAGTTATACCATCTACGACTACAATACGTCCATTTATTTATTTAGATCTATCTAAATGTCTTGCAATAACATATTAGACTTTTATGTGTAGAAGCTTTGCACATCTTTAGCATGATTTATTTCTAGGTACTTAATACTTTTTAGTACCTTTATTAAGATCAAATTAACATACAATAACCTTCACAATAGAGTATACAATTTAATAAGTTTACCCTATATACACACCCTGAAACCATCACTACAATCGAGATAATAAGCATATCCATTACCACAAAAGCTTCCTCATGTCTCTTTGTAATCCCTCTCTCCCACCATTTCCTTTCCAGACATCCTTGCTTCCTACTCTGCACCCAGGCAATTGATGAAATACTTTCTGTTGCTATAGATCAGTTCACACTTTCCAGGAGTTTATATAAATAAAATCATACAGTGTGTGCTCTTTTTGATCTGGCTTTTTTCACTCAGCTTAATTGTTTTGAGATCATCTAGGCTGTAGTGTTTATCAATAGTTAATTGCATTTTAAAACCCTTTTTACTTTGATATAGTTATAGATTCACAGGAAGCTGCAAAAATAGTACAGAGAAGTCCTCTGGACCCTTTATCCAGTTTCTCCCCTGGATCTCTCCATGCCTGCCATTCATATCTCTGCTCAAATACAATCTGCTCACACAGAGTTTCCCTGACCAACCAATATAATAGCATGAGCCTGTAAGGCTCTATCATCTCTCCCTCCTTTACTTTCTGTCTAGAACTTATTCATATCTGATTTTCTCATTTGTTTATTGTGATCTCATCCAATTAGAATATGAATTCTATGAAAACAAACAGCTTGTCTGTCCTAGTCAGTGACTAGAATAGTGCCTGGCATTCAATAAATACTTGTTGAATAATAATAAATCTTCCAGCTACTGCACAATATGAATATTGTTCTTTCCATGTCATGGATGAGAAACTGGGAAAGATTAAGCAACTTGCCCAAAAGCACACAGTTAGTGATAGTGGTGGTTGGGACATTGGGTGCTGAGATTTGAATCTTTGATTTCTAAAGACATGCTACACTCTCTTTTAAAACAATTCTGAGACAGAAAGAAAAAAATTCTTCTGAGAATGAAGCAGGTTGCATCTATCTCCTTCTACGGCAGAAACCCTTTTTTATACCACAGACTTAGACCATAGTGCTCAGCCCAGGGGCAGCAAACATCCCAAGTGGTCAGCTCTTGGGGTCACTGGCCTCAGCAGCAGTGGCAGGGCCTTCAGGTTCCAGTGTGGATGTTACTTCCCGACCTCCCAGAAAGAGCAGGCAATTCATTTCCCACCATCCTCATTCAAGTTTATGTTTTCCTTTTTCTTTTTTTTTTAGTTGTTAATGACTTAATACTTCTAGCAATTTATTTCTAAATCTTTCTTTAAAGGGTCATCTAAATCTTTCTTTAGAGGGTCATTACAGTTCATTACAATTTATTGCAGATTCCTTTAAACAAGTCACTCCTGACGTAAAAACTATCATACATGTTTTTCTTAGTTTTTGGCACTATGTACTGTTTAGAACAATAGAGAAGAACTTTCAAAACAAAAAGTGGTTACTACTTCACAGGAAAAATATGCTAACAATTAGATTTTATTTTCACACATAAAAATTCTACATATCTTTAGTTAAGGTTTACGCAAAAGTTAACTTCCAAAAAAGATACAAGCTTAGTAAGTCACGATGAAAGTTAGCTGGCTTTCTTGAGAAATGAAATTAAAAACAGACTGTACTGCTTACTTTTCAGCAAATTCCGCTTTGCCAAGTTTCCAAAGGAAAAAGCCTAACGTAGTTTTCAGTGTTGTCTCCTTGCCTGGGAGAATATGGACGACTTGCTCCTTTCTGACAGCCTACTTTGTCACCACCGTTCCCAATCACAACTGAATCCATCAACAGGATAGCTTCACATGCTCACCATGCACAGCCTAGAGCTGCAAGCCCAGGTTGGTGCAGATAAATCCCCTCCTTCTTCAATGGATTTCAGACGTTGCTCTATGTGCTCCAGTCAATTTGCATGGAGCTAGTACATGAAAGGAACCGCATTACTTACTGCATGTTTGTCAACTTTCTGGAATCTGGCACATTGGTCAGTTACTTTATCCATTACAACCTGAGTGGGTATCCAGTAGCGATTTTTCTTCCAGAGCTCCTGATTTGTGGCCAAATGCGTGATCCACCAATTGAGTCATGTTGCAAACTGTGTTATAATCAACACTTTGGAAACTGTATCATCACTGTCACATTCTTCAGAAGGAGAAGCTCTTGGTGATCATCATTCCTGTGGCTGTCCTGGGATGGGGGAAGGAAATGCCCCAATAATCCTCTTTCTTACTTCCTTGATGCAACTCTTTAGGCTGCTCTTCTTGGGGTAAGTGGATACTGGGCTTTTTCTGCTTAAAAAAATAAATCATAAAACAATACATATTCAGTATACATCATTTAGAAAATACAGAAAGGTATAAGTACTTTAAAAGTCACCCTTAATCCCACTGATCAATGTTAATTTTTTGCTGTATATCTTTGCAGACTTTTTTAGTTAATGAGTGTACACGGATACATCCATCTTCACAAAAGTGGAATTTTATTATTGTATATGTTGTTTTGTAATGATTTTTTCTTAACAATATAATGAACATTTTGATATATCACCAAAATTTTTTATCCAATATGATTTTTCATGGCTGCATAGACTAGTAGTTATTTAACCTACTGGTAGAGAGTTAGACTTCTCACTAGTTTTTGCTATTACAAACAATGAGGGATGAACATTCTCACAGCAAAATCTGCTGAGTTTCTTAAACGTCTCTTAAGGATAGAGTCACACCTATGTCCAAGGGCACAACTGATGATGTTCTCAGATTTGCCTCCAGTAAAGTTACTCTACCTCCCTTCTGTAGTGGATAGGAATAACCCCACTCCACATGTACTGCTGTCCACACCGCAGCCTTGCCAGCCCGTTCCATGAAGGATGCTCCAGGCGACCTCTCCGGCTCCAAGAAACCCTACAGAGAGGGAACGTAGAGTGCACTTCAAACCATCGAGTCTGTGGCCACACTAGGCTCTCTAGGGCAAAGGAAGTGGTCCCTAGGCGGGGAAAGACGAACGCGAGTGAGGATGGGCCTTGGGGTCCCACAGACTCCACCTGGTGCCCGTGGATGCATCAGGCTCCGACTTTGAACCTCGGCTTCCTCATCTGCGGAATGGGGATGGAATTCCCTCGGTGATGGAGATGCGTGGATGCGGCACCTTCGGGAATGCATCAGAACCAAGCCCCGCCTGCAGGAGCGTCCCCGGCTCCTCAATGGGGGCCGAGGACCCGACAGCCTGGCCGGCATCCTGGGGGCGCCCCTCAGGCTCCGGCTGACGCCTCCCCCGGCTGGCCCGCGCCAGGAGGGAGAGCCATTCGGAGCCCGCAGGGGGCGCCGAAAGCCCACGGCAAGAGCGTCAGACTTGCGGGGCGGGGACCGCGCGGGCCAAGGGGAGGGGGTGTCTCGAGCCGAGCCGCTCCTGGCTCAGGGGCCCGGCCAAGCGCCGGGCCTTCTTCTCGTGGGATTTCTATTCCCGCACAACAAAAAACACCATCAGCTCAACCGGTCCGCGCTGGGAGACTCGGTTTTTTTCATCCCCTGCTCAGTCCAGCAGCCGCCGTGCTCCTGGGCTTGAAGTCTCGACTCCAGGGTTTTCAAACCTCAGTGCGGAGGCCACCGGTTCCGGGTAGCCTTACAGGACTCCCCCAGGACTCCGGGGCGTGGCGCCCGGGGTGGTGCCTGGTTCTCCAGGGGGGCGGCCCACTTCCCAGGTTGCGCTGTCTGTGAGGGTGCGGCTTAGCCTGCCTCCCCGGACTCGAGCCCCTAACGCAGCACCCGAGCACCACTCCGCCTCTGGCCCACGGTTATAAGTGAGGGAGCCACCTCTTCTCCCTGCGTGGCACAATCGAGGGTCTGCGGGAAGGGACCACGCTCCACCCCCAGCCCTTCAGACGCGTTGTAGAAGAGAACCCGTGTTCCAGTGGTGCGCGCGCGCGCGCGCGTGCGGGGAGGGGGAGGGGTCCTGCATCTGTGTGGGAGTTCGTACATGTCAGCAGGGTGTTTGTGCGTGTGTGACTGTGTGTATACATATTTGTGAGAAAGCATCTTATAAATTAACGATATTCTATACGGAGTAAGTATTCAAGTCAAATTGGGAAGGATTTCAATCCTTGTTACTTGATGATGTAGGTAAAATAGACAAATCTGAGAGCACCTAACCTTGGACAAACCTTTTCGTCAACTGGTCCTCACTGTCTCCACTTTCTTAAAAGATCATTGTTTAAACGGGAAAATCGTTAACTCATAAAAATATAAAATGAACACGTGTCAGATTTTATTTAATTAATGAGGGAACCAGTGATGTGTTAAACATCAGTTCAAAGGACAATACAACGACCAGATACACAGGACTTCCCTAGTGGCGTAGTGGTTGAGAATCCGCCTGCCAATGTACGGGACACGGGTTCGAGCCCTGGTCTGGGAAGATCCCACGTGCCACGGAGCAACTAAGGCCATGTACCACAACTACTGAGCCTGCACCCTAGAGTCCTCGTGCTGCAACTACTGAGCCCACGGTTGCCACAACTAGAGAAAGCCTGTGTGCAACAACCAAGACCCAACGCAGCCAATAAATAAATAAAATAAAATAATAGACCAGGGCTTGCCTGGTGGCGCAGTGGTTGAGAGTCTGCCTGCCGATTCAGAGATCCCACATGCCTCGGAGTGGTTAGGCTCGTGAGCCATGGCTGCTGAGCCTGCACGTCCGGAGCCTGTGCTCCGCAATGGAAAAGGCCACAACAGTGAGAGGTCTGCATAATGCAAAAAATAAATAAATAAAATAAAATAAAAATAAAAAATAAAAAATAAAATAATAGACCAGGTACACATACTGGCAATGAAGAATAATGAAATGAATTTGTTAATTGATCCAAAACGGGCTTCTTCCACAGTGGGGGTAGTAAATCAGTTGTACCTTCACCCGACAAAATGCATTTACTTCTATGGACAAGACTCATTTGTATTATTTTCATTTTTCTACTATTTACAGACTCAAAGACAATGGCAGGTGGAGTCTACTATAGAGTTACAGACTCAAAGACAATGGCAGGTGGAGTCTACTATAGAGTCAGATAACCTGGAAGGTTACACTAGCCCAGTACTCTATACAGTACTTTTCCTCCTCATTTCCAAAGGCTTTCACAATTTCACCTGGCAACTTGTACAGTAGGGTTGGGTGGCATAAAGGTTCTTCAAAATTTTTGTGGTAGAGCTCTTTTTCTAAGTGAAATCTTACAGGAAACCTTAATATATTTTTAAAAATCTCAGTTAAAATAATTTATTATACAGTTAACACAATGCTCATTGTGAAAATGTCAAATAGTACAAAAGGTTATTAAGTAAAAAAAATCAGCCTCTCTTCTCTTCCCCTCCCTCCTTCTCCCCTTTCAACTCCAGAGCTACCTACTATAACAGTTTCTTGTATACCTTGTAGATACCTTCTATGCATATACAAACATGTTTTTAAAAACACAAGTGGGATAAAAAAAATGTGCTCTTCTGTACTTTACTTTTTCTTCAAGTAAAAAAACATATTGTGGGAAAGCAATATGGAAGTTCCTCAAAAAACTGAAAATAGAGACTGCCCTGGTGGTCCAGTGGTTAAGACTCCATTCTCCCAATGCAGGAGGCCTGGGTTTGATCCCTGGTCAGGGAACTGAGATCCCACAGACTGCAACTAAGCCCGCATGCCACGACTACTGAGCCCACATGCTGCAGCAAAGACCCAGCACAGCCTAAATAAAGAAATAAAATTTTAAAAACCCTGAAAATAGAAGTACAATGATCCAGCAATTCCACTCCTGGGTATATAGCCAAAGAAAACAAAAACACTAATTCGAAAAGATACATGCACCCCAATGTTCATAGCAGCACTGTTTACAATAGCCAAGACATGGAAACAACCTACGTATGGAAACAACCTAAGTGTCCATGAACAGATGAACGGATAAAGAAGATGTGCTATATACAATATAATACACACACACACACACACATATACACACAATGGAATACTACTCAGCCATAAAAAAGAGTGAAATTTTGCCATTTGCAACAATGTGGATGAACGTGGAGGGTATTATGCTTAGTGAAATGAGCCAGACACAGACAAAATTGTATGTTATTACTTCTATGTGGAATCTAAAAAAATACAACAAACTAGTGAATATAGCAAAAAAGAAACAGACTCAGATAAAGAGAACAAGCTAGTGGTTACCAGTAGGATGAGGGAAGAGGGGAGGGACAAGGTAGGGGTAGGAGATTAAGAGGTACAAACTACTATGTATCGAATAAATAAGCTACAAGGATAAATTGTACAGCACAGGGAATACAGCCAATATTTTATGATAACTATAAATGGAATATAACCTTTAAAAATTGTGAATCACTATGTGGTACACCTGAAACTTATATAATATTCTAAACAACTATCCCTCAATAAAAAATATATTGTGGACATATTTCCATGTCAGAACCATAGAGGTCCACCTCAGCATTTTAATGGCTAAGTAGTATTCCATGATATGTATACTTAACTTTTTTAAAATTAATTTTTATTGGAGTATAGTTGATTTACAATGTTGTGTTAGTTTCTGCTGTACAGCAAAGTGAATCAGTTACACACACACACATACACACACACATATGTATCTCCACTCTTGTTTAGATTCTTTTCCCATTTAGGTCATTACAGAGTACTGAGTAGAATTCCCTGTGCTATACAGTAGGTTCTTACTAGTTATTTATTTTATATATAGTAGTTGTATACCATTAACTTATTTGGCCAGTTTTTTTTTTTGTTTTTTTTTTTTTTTTGAGGTACGCGGGCCTCTCACTGTTGTGGCCTCTCCCGTTGCAGAGCACAGGCTCCGGACGCACAGGCTCAGTGGCCATGGCTCACGGGCCCAGCTGCTCCACGGCATGTGGGATCTTCCCGGACGGGGGCATAAACCCGTGTCCCCTGCATCGGCAGGTGGACTCTCAACCACTGCGCCACCAGGAAAGCCCGGCCAGTTTTTTATTAATGGATTTTTTTAGATGTTTCCAATTTTCTGGTTTGTAAACAAATACTGCAGTGAACTTCCTTAATCAGTATGTTTGTGTGGTGATATCTATCTCTATATATGTAAACTTTTATGAGTGGAATCACTGGGATTAAGGGCAGCTGCATTTAACGTTTTGACATATATTGCCAAGTTACCTACCCCAGAAGTTGTAATTCTTAATTTTTTTCTGCCAGATGGCCTATCTTTACACACCCACCAACACCGGATATTATCAAGCTTTTAAATCGTTGCCAATCTGATAGAGGGAAATGGCACCTCATAATTTCAGTGTACTTTTCTACAATTATCTCTAGCAGTTATAGTCTTCCCTTTGGTGGGAAATTGCTTCATTATTTGTGTGACTTCCTTCTGTGAGATAATTCACATGGCATGATTTGAAAATTCTTGAGCTGGATTGATTCTCTGGGATCTCATATTCCAGTAGGCAGTTTCTCTGTAAGTGGGGATTGGGCTCTGCTGGGCCAGCGTGGAGCTTGTGTGTCACCTGCATATGTCTGGGTGTCTCATGTGTGTCTGAGTGCCAGTATATTCTTGTCAATGAGTGTCCATGTCTCCCTGGCAATAGGGGAACAGAGATAGTGCAGGTTACAGGGGGTGGGGGGCAGTTATTGTAGGGCACAGAGATCTCTCCCAGGTGGGAAAAGGACAGCTGGGTCTTCTGTGACCTAGAACTGCAAATGCGAAGGGGGCAGAGGACAGAGGCAACCTTGTGTTCTCTGTCTCTCTCACCACACTCTGCTTCTCCTGGAGTGCGCTCGCTTCTCTCCGTGGACTCATAAACTTGCACGTATGGGCCCAGAACAGCCACCTCAGTATGACTCTGCTTGCTTTTCAGCTTGAAGAGGCCATTGCTGTCTGGGACAGCAACTCAGTTTCCCAAGAAATCAACCACTCAGTGTGACTGGGGAAGAGAAAGCAGCCACCAACAAGGTCTGTTTGCAGGGGCTTGAAGGAATGATTATAAATCCCTGCTTCATCACATGCTCCATTGTTTGGAAAGTGGCTGGAAGCTCAAGTCACTGTCCGCTGGCAGTGCCAACAGTGTGTCTGGAAGAAAGAGTAGGAACTCAGGAGGGAGACAGACCTGGGCTGCTCTAATCTCAGCTCTTACTAGCTGTGTGACTGAGGGCAGGCTGCTTGATTTCTCTGAGCCTCCAGCCTTCATCTGTAAGTCGAGGTTAATAGTGCCCCCGTCATGAAGTCATTGTGAGGATTAAATGAAATAATAAATGTCATGGATCATAATAAGTCCCTCAGTTAGCACTCCCCTAAAAGCGACATAATCACACTTTTCAAAATGAGAATCTCAAAGAAGGTCCCCAGACATCAGAAATGGAGGGGATCCTTCCTTCTTTGGTGCACCCATTCAACAGCAGCCTTGTGCCTGTGGACTCTTGCAAGAAAGACAAGAGCTGGTTCTGCCTCCCATCCTGTGCCTCTTGCTACTCACACTTTTAATTTTATCCACATCATGCCACTTCATGCCTCTGTGCCTTTGCTCCTGCAGCCCCGTCA
Source organism: Lipotes vexillifer (assembly GCF_000442215.2). Lineage (NCBI taxonomy): Eukaryota > Metazoa > Chordata > Mammalia > Artiodactyla > Lipotidae > Lipotes > Lipotes vexillifer. The sequence goes on from NW_006788568.1 coordinate 310,929, forward strand.
GCCTGGAGTGCTGTCCCCGACCTCACTCCACCTGGCAGATGCCTACTTATACTCAAGACAAAGCTGGGCAAAAATACATATTATTTAATCTGGCACATCTGGCTCTTTGTCTGAAATAGAGTCAGGGTGGACTCCTATCTTATGATATACAAACATAAAATTCCAGCTGAATTAAGGGCTTAAAATTTTAAAAAGAAAATATTAAAAATCTGGCAGGACAAATCACAGTGCAACACTAGCATATACCCACCTAATGAAAAAGTCAGATGATAACCAAGTTCTGGGGTGGGTATAGGGCAACTAAGCCATCTCTCACATTACTGGTGAGGGTGTAATTGGAATCACCACTTTGGAAAACTGGCAATACCTACAAAGGCTGAATGTACACCTCTCCTGTGATCCAGAAATTACACTCTTGGGTAAATATACAACAGAAATACAAACATAAATTCACCAAAATTATGTACAAGAATGTTCATAGCAGCACTATTTGTAAAAGACCCAAATTGGAAGCAACCCAACAATAAGACAGATAAACAAAGTGTGGTATATTTATGTAAGGAATACTGCACAGCAATGAGAATGAGTGGACTACATGAATGAATCTCGCAAACACCTTGCTGAGTTAAAGAAGGTAGACACAGGGCTTCCCTGGTGGCGCAGTGGTTGAGAGTCCGCCTGCCGATGCAGGGGATGCGGGGTCGTGCCCCGGTCCGGGAAGATCCCACATGCCGCGGAGCGGCTGGGTCTGTGGCCCATGGCCACTGGGCCTGCGCGTCCGGAGCCTGTGCTCCGCAACGGGAGAGGCCACAACAGTGAGAGGCCCACGTACCGCAAAAAAAAAAAAAAAAAAAAAGAAGGTAGACACAAAAGAGTACATATGGATGATTCGTTTAAATAAACTTTCGACACTAACTTATGATGTTCGAAGTCAAGGTAGAGGTTAATCTTTGGGGAGGGTAAAGACAGGAAGGAGACACGAAAGAGCTTCTAGGGTGCTGGGAATGTTCTGTTTCTTGAGCTGGGTCCCAGTTACATGAGTGTTTTCACTTGTGAAAATTTGTGGATCCCCAAAAATATGTGCAGTATTTCATATGTATATTATACTTCAATAAAAATTTGGTAAGGAGGCCTCATATAAACTAGGGGTTAGAAGACCTTCCCAACCAAAGTTGGAAATCTAGGAGATCAAAGAGATAGACATTTTTGCATAAAGATATTTTAAAAGCACGTTTATGGCAAAAGATACTGTAAGCAATGTCAAGAACAAACATTAGATTTGGAAAAAATATGTGTAATACAGCTGATAGTCAAAGCTGTAATATGGAAAGAGCTTTTACCCATTGATAAGATAACCCAATGGAGAAATAAATAAAATGATAGTAATGCAAGTCAGAGAAGAAAATTATCCAACTCTATGGAAAGATGCTTAAATTCATTAGAATTCTGGGTAATGTAAATTAAAGTAGTAATAAGATACCAGTTTGCACCTTTCAGGCTGGCAAAATTGAAAAGGGCTTCTACACCTATTGCATATGGGGGAAAAGTGTGCACTTAATCATTACTGGTGGAGGGGGGCGGTGGTGGTGGTGGGATGAATTGGGAGATTGGGATTGACATATAAACACTAATATGTATAAAATAGATAACTAATAAGAACCCGATGTATAAAAAATACATAAAATTAAATATAAAAATCATTGCTGGTGGACATATAAATTATTACGGCCTTCTTGGAAATCAATCTGGAAAAATCCATTAAAATTAAAAATACATATGCCCTTTGACCTAGTAATCCCACTCCAGGGAATCTATTCTAGAGAAAGGAAAGCCTCCACCTAAGGGCCCATGTACAAGGGTGTTTTATTGCAGCTTTGATCGTAGAGGTGCATGCACGATACCTGTGTGTGTGGACACACACACACAGACACCACACAGACACACACACACACACACACACACACACACACACACCCTGGGAACAAAGCAAATGCCTCTCAGCAGAGAGATGGTGTAAATGACAGTGCTTTCGCTCAGGGCTCACGGTCCAGAGGCCCCGGGGTAAACTGTGATCTTTTCTGTCCATAGGAGATCTCCACCTTTAGTGTGGGGCAGGGTGGACAGTTGTGGATGTTTGGAAGCTCATTTCCTCCTGTCCTTAACCAGCAACATTGATTCCAGAGCAGGGCTTGGAGGAGTGACCATCTAGGACAGAGGCATCCTCTCTCAGCAGGACTCAGATCCTGTCGCTCCAGGATCAAAGAAGGGACACCCACAAAGGAGGATCACGGAGGTGGCTCTTACAGACATCCACTGTCAGTCACACCTACAGTGACTTTCTTAAGCCAAAGTCAGACAAAAATCTCTACTAACTGAAGAATAAATGAGACATGAGATCAGTTGCAAATAATTATTATCTAAAAGCCATGTTTCCCTTTGGATATTTGTGTTCAAGTCATGTCTCCATCCACCTGATGCTCCCTCTTGTAAGTGAAGTAAAGTGTGCAGTGAACTCACTACCCTCCGGTCACCTGCTGGGCAGCCCTAGCCTAGCTCAGGAAGACGACTCTAAGCAGGTCTATATACTAAATGGAGGCCCATGTAGTACATGGGTAAATATTTAAAATTATAAACAAAGCCAATAAACTATTAGGTAAAAAATTCTATCCCCCTATCTTGAAAAATATACCTTCATAAGATCAAAAAAATTATTTACAGTGTAACACAGTGTAACACTGTGGTTTTTATAGGAATGAAATTTGGCAAGCCAGTTAAGATAACAGAATTTAATTATTTTTGCACATATTTGGACATTCTGTGGACTGGCTGGTGATGTTTAGATAAGTAATAAGATCAACATCTACATAAATCATAAATTGTTGTGTATCTTTTCATTAACTTTATTTTTCTTGCTTTCCTTATTGCAATATTACTTAATTACCTTGATTACTTAATTACCAAAAATCAAGATTTTTGCACAATTTATGTTCTATTGAAAATGATGATAAATTAGACTATCTTTTTTGAATCAATTCTTAGATAATTAAAAAAATTCATTTTGATTTGGAGAAAGTTTCAATAATAAGTGAGATTGTCATCAAAATTTTTAAAACCATATTTAAATTTGCAAATGAACATGAATTGTACACATTCTATTCAAATATTTTAACGGAGTTATCATTATTACAGAAAATACTACAAAATATTTTAATTTCACAATATAAATTTCTACCTCTTACACTGTAAATTTCACCATCTCTTAAAGTAATATCTAGATTCATGCAGTGATGGGAAGAATTAGTGTCATGTATCTATACTTAACATATATATGGTTTTAGAGGTAAAATAAAGTGTGAACATTGCAAAATGTTCCTCAGCCACCATGTGAAACTGTCAGTACCACACCATTTCATGAGTATCCCCTGGACCACGAACTGGAGCACAAAGAAAAGCATGAAAATGGATGTATGGCCTTCCTGGGAAATGGCGCTTCACCCTGCAAGAAATTACTGCATTCATGCTATCTGAGAAAAAGGATTTGACAAGTTAATTAATTTGTCTTTTTTTTTTTTTCTTACCTAAGTGCTTCTGCCACTCAAATCTTCCTCTTACTCTGAAGCAGTGTCCGTCTCTGATGTGGGTAGACCCACAGCCAAGAAACCTTTGGGACATTCAGACACAGTTGTTTTTTGTTTCTAGGGCATAGGGCAGTGGTGTTTCCTGGGGCCTGAACCGTGTTACCTGCATACCTGCGCTATGCCCGTGCTGAGCACCAGATCCCAAGTGCTCCTTAATCAATTTATTTTGTGTGTATTTGTGATGTGTGGGATCTTCTAAAGCAGGGCTTTGCAAATTTTCTGTGGTGCAGGATTGGTTTTTAACTTTCCAATCCAATCCAAACCAATTCTTTTGTAAAAATCCAATAAAAATAAATCACTAGAAAAATGAAATTTTAAAAATCCATACAAAATACAAGGCTAAAGTTTTACAGATTCAACAGACATGAAATTAGTCTCGGTTTTTGTGTGAACTCATCAAGAACCAGTAACAGACCGTTTGTGGACTGGCACTGGTCCACGGACCACACTACTCAGAAAGTCAAGAGACCCTGGGTAGGGGTTACTCTTGCCTCTGTCTAAGGGTGGCACCAGAAACCAGCAGGATGAGTCCTACCCCTCAGTCTTTTTCAGTCTCTGTTTGAACTTTACCCTATATCGTGCGGCTCTCATTTCAGGCCAACAAGACCTCTGTTCTCTCGTTGTCCTGACAGAGGTGCAGACCACTAAGTTCCCATCATTTCCACAAGCCTCTGCAGCTCCTGCTTCTCCCTGAGTCATCCCACATCTGTGTACAATGAGGGGGCCTTGTGTGTCATGCCTGGAGAGGAGGCTTCTGAGCCAAGGACCACACCGAGAGTGTGATGTTGCCTTCAACACAGCCAGGACCTCTCCTGGGTCTGATGGTCAGCTCCACACATTGCTGGGATAGGGGGTCAGGCTCAAGAGGGCTTCCTTGTCCCTTGAACTCAGGGAATGTGGCTACTTCTGTGGCAGGGCCAGAGGGCAGGTGCATTTCTAGAGCTGAGAGTAAACTATTTACCTGTCTTTACTCTTAGGGGCTGATGCTAAAACCTGAGACTGAATTGCTTCAGTTGTTGTGTCTGCTGGAGGACTTGGGACTCTACATCCAGGGCAAATGGTCACGCCTGCTGTAGGAAGCAGGAGATGTTTGCATATTAGGTGCTTATGAAGATGAGACCAGAAAGCCTATGTTCAGTCCCTAGACAGGCAGCTGGTGAAAGAAGGCCACAAGAGCTGGTCAGAGATGATGCTCCTCTATGCTGGGGAGAGCAAATGGGAGAGAAAGAAGATTCCCAGAATGCTTTCCATTTTCTTAGTGGAGGTAGGAACTTCCATTTCGCCTGGGGTCGGCAGTAATTCCAGAGCTCACAACCTGCTTCCAGAAATCCCACATGGGACAGATACATGCCTCTAAAATCATTCACATATTTTTTTATCCCCACATATTTTTTATGACCCAATTCAAATTTTCTATGCCTGTCACTTCTCCTTCTCATAGATATTTTTGCAGTTTTATTCATTACCAGCTACTGGCAATTCATTTAAGCTTCCTTTAATGTGTTAAAATTACAGAAGGAATTTAGAAGCATACAAAGTGGGAGTCTATCTTCCTCATTCCCACAGTCCTGTGCCCCTCAATCCCACTCCCAAGAGTTAAGGATTTTTAGCAACTGTTAACAGTATGTCCCTCCCAGTTCCTGCCTACATATTTGCAAATACGCCTCTTTCAACACTCTCTTTGGGGGAAGCAATGCCATGAACAACCCTGTGGAGAAGCCCAAGGGGAGAGGAATTGAAGCCTCTGGCCAGCAGCCATGTGAGCGAGTTTAGGAGCAGATCCTCCAGCCGTCACCAAGCCTTCAGATGGGACTGCAGCCCTGGCTGACATCTTGACTGCAACCTTGTGAGAGACTCTGAACTAGGACCACCTTGAGGAATTCCTGACCCTCAGAAACTGTGTGAGATAATAAATGTTTGTTGTTTCAAGTTGCTAAGTTTTGAAGTTATGGGTTATACAGCAATGTAATTAACACAACTTTCATTTCTCTCCAATTCCTGCATTATTGTTTAGTTCCCCTCGATAGCAAAGCCCTTCAAAAGAGTTGTCTCTGCTCATCGCCTTCTTTTTTCCTCCCCAGGCCTTTTATCCCCCCAATGCTATCTGTTCTAATATGTTAGCCAACAACTACTACCTGTGGGACTAGGACGGGATGGGGCAGTGCCACATTCTGATTAGTTGAAATGTTCTCATGTGAGGTACCTGCTGCAGATCCTGAGATGAGGGGTCACCTAAAAGGGATTTATTAGGGAAGAGCTCGTCAGAAAAATTGGAAAGGGAGTGGGGAAAGCAGGACAGGGGAGAGGAAGAGGTGAAGCAAGAGTGAAATCTCAGGCAAAGTCCGAGTCTTAGACTGATCCTGATGGCTCTGGAGAAAATTACCCCTTAGTTTGTTCCACCTCGAGGCAAGAGAGCTAGGCTTTCATACTGCCATACCGGTTGGTCATTGTGTGGGCTACCCCAGGGGACATAAACTCCCAGACACTTCTGGCTGTCTGCATGTACAGACAGGACAGCTGCAGTAAGGATCCGAGGGGAGCTGGGCAGAGTATAGTCAATATTTTCTTCTGCAGTGCTTCTTAAACTTTAATGTGCACTCAACTCACCAGGGGTTCTTGTGAAAATGCAAACTCTGGCTCAGTAAATTTGAGATGGGGCTGAAATTCTGCATTTGGAACAAGTTTCCAGGTGGTCCTCAAGCTTTGAGTAGCAAGGAGCTACAGTACCATTCGTGGGAATTTAACGTTATGGGAACTGATCCTTCGGTGAAAGAACATCATGCATGCTCTGGGTATCTACTGCTGTGTGTCAAACCACCCCCAAACAGAGTGGTTTACAGCACAATGTATTATTCTGCGAGTGGACTGGGCTTAGCTCAGTGGAGCTCACTGGGCATCTCTCAAGCAGTTGCAGTCAGAAGTTGGTTAGCGCTGTGTGGTTGTCTGTGCTGAATGTCCAGGAGGGCTCACTCACGTGGTTGGCAGCTGACACAAGGCGTTGTCAGGGAGCTCAAGTGGAGCTACTGACTATCACGCCTCCCTGTGGCCTCTCCATGTGGCTTGGGCTTCTCACAGCATGGTGGCTGTTCTAAAGTGTACCCTGGATTTGTTTTAATCAGGTATGGTAAGACATGCAGACACGGAAGTGATTGACATGGAGGAAGACGTTTACACTCACAGATCCCTAGAAGTAGGAGGCATTGTGTGCCATGCAGGGCCACACAAGAAAGCACTGGGGTCATCAGGAGGCAGAAATCAGGGAGAGGAGAGCATATTCCAGAGCCTTTATCAGGGTTTTTGCAGGAAGGCATGGGTGAGGCAGGGTAGGTACAGTGAGTAAGTTTAGGATTGGATAGTTTGAATAATCTTGGTAGGCCCTGGCTATGGGGCTGGTCCTTGGTTGTCTGGCACGTGGCCCTGGAGTGAGATAAGGCACAGGGGATATTGGCTTAGTGTGTAAGAATATGATAAAGGAGATGGTGGAAATGTGGGCTCTAGATTTGTTGGTTTGTATATCAAGGGCACACTCGTAAGGGAGGGTCTAGGAATGAACTAACCCCGGGAGGGGCATTCTCTCCAGATCAAGGCCTCAAATGCCAGAGCATTAAGAATACAGAAAAGAAGAAAATATAGTCAATAGCGCGGTTCTGAAAGGGACCTAAGAGAGAGCATTCCCAGAGGCAGGAGGAAGAAGCCACTAGGCCAGTTAAAAAGCTATGCCCAGGGCTTCCCTGGTGGCGCAGTGGTTGAGAGTCCGCCTGCCGATGCAGGGGACACGGGGTCGATCCCACATGCCGCGGAGCGGCTGGGCCTGCGAGCCATGGCCGCTGAGCCTGCACGTCCGGAGCCTGTGCTCCGCAACGGGAGAGGTCACAACAGTGAGAGGCCCATGTACTGCAAAAACAAAAACAAAAACAAACAAACAAAAAAACCTATGCCCAGAACTGATGCAATATCCCTTTTGCTGTATTCTATTGGTTGAAGCAAATGTTGGATAACTTAGACACAAAGGGGAAATAAACGCAACCTCCTGATAGGGGTGTGGTAGGTTTACATCATGGAAGGACATGTGGGATGGGTGATGCTGCTGTGGCCATCTTTGGAAAGTACAATCTGTCAGATGCCTATCTTAACCAATGTAAATATCTGTATAAATATCCGACAACAGCCAACTCGGTGGATTCTGCAGGTAAAATGCTCCCAAACAAAATATCTCAATGTATGAAGGCTCTGCATCCCCACCAATCTGAATAACAGGAAGTCCAATCCTTCCAAGTGTTTCCCTCCTCAGTATTTCCAGGAGGTTTCCAGGAATGCAGAAGTCAGCCTACAAACTATTTCTGGTTCTTGCTCATTGCTGCCCCCTGCCGGTGAATCAGAAATTCAGACACTCCCCACCAGCCAGGACTCCAAACCACTGCTCCCATCCTCATCCCAGCCTACAGGTAACTCTAAGTCACAGGCTTAAATTCAAGTGCCATTAAGTTGAGCCCTTCCTAGGGGTTCAGCAATGAGACATCTATCTGGGGCTGCCCCAGTCCATTAGATATGTCTTTCTATCCTCCTCTATTAAGAGTTATAATATTTTTTCCTTCTCCTGCCAGCGGCTTTCAGGCCACCCCCGTAGAAACAGCTGTATTCGGTTACCTGAGTCGGATCGGCATGGCAACCCCAGCTTTTCCAGGTGGAAACAGGTGGGCAAGGCTTGAAGAAGAGAGGAAGGATGTGGTTGTCTCCTTTTCTCAAGGCATGTGGGAACCCAGCAACCACCCAATTGGAATGTCCTGTGACTCGAGATTTTATAGTTTATAGAAGCTGCCCTCAGGCAACTGAAACATGGGCATCTTTTCCTGTAAAGATCCATTCTTCCACTTTCTTGCTTTAGTTTGGGTCTCTTTTTCCTGTGGTCTGGTGAGGCCTTTGCAGCCCACTTCCAAGTGGAACAGCCCCTGCTAGGCTCTTCAAAAGGATCTCAGGGCAGCCTGGACAGGAAGGCCCAGGTGGTTCTGGGGAGGTCCCGCAGCCAGAGTGACCACTAAAGCTGCTCCCTCATCCTCAGCCAGGCCTCGGACTGTGCTTCCCATGGAGTTCTGGCACTCATTCACAAGCGAAAAAGGTCTGACGTGGAAAAAGATTGTTTGTTATTTACAACTTCCCACTGCCTTCTAAAGAAGATGGAACTCAAAGACTGTTGAGTGAGGTCATGGGAGGGAGACTCTAAAACTGGAAACAAGACAAGGAAAAGTTAAACTTCTCTTCAGAAAGAGAGAGAAATATATGGGGGTGGGTGGCAGGAGTAGAGGCTGAAGCTTCCTGAAAGGGTCAAGGGGGAGGGGAATTGTGTGGCTGATGAGAAACTTTGCAGGGAGAGTGACATGTCTAATTGGAATTTCTGTTGAGTTTGCTGTGTGCTCTGCGATGTGACCCTCTACTGTGTCTTCCTTGTTGAAACTTCAGAACAAAATCAATTTCTTACTCTAATGCATTGTGTGGTGGATTTTCTTTGGAGGAACAAGGAGGAATGCTTGAGGGTTGGTGAGGGTGGATCAGAGGCTTGCACTTCAAGAGCACCAGGCCCGGGTTCAGGGCTACATGGAGCACTGGGTACCTCTACTCTGTGTTCTCCAGTCTGACAACTCCCTTCTTTAAGGAAAAGAACATTTAAAATAGAGGACACAACTGGGGCAAAAGGTGAGTTTGGAGAAAGATAAAGAGACTCGTGTGGTTGGGGAATGTGAGCGGGTAAGGAGCACAGAGGCAATAGGTGAGTTAGGGCTCTGGGTAGGACCTTGCTTACCTTCCACATCAAGGATTCTCCCAGATGTCCCACTCGTCAAAATCTAAGGGTACTCTCAGTTAATCTCAGCGCTCCATGTGTTACCGACTCGGGTCCTTGGACTCTTTTAATCAGTAGAAATTGATAAGAGGCCAGATGAGGATTCATGCAAGGCTTTATTAGGACTCATGCTGCAGCATGAGGGAGGAAAAACAAGTAACCCTTGCTCACTCCCTGAGAAGGGCGGCTGGTTCCTTCAACGGGATGAGGGTGTGGGCAGATCGGTGTGTGTCGGCCTGGAGGGTGGCTTAGATGGTCTGCCCCTGCCCTTGGCGGTGCTGTGTGCAGAGATCATGCACAGTACTCTGCTTTTGCTCCCGGCTCCTCAGAAATGGTAGTTGGTTTGGCCCTTTTTGTATCTTATTGTTCATAATTGCCCCGACTGCGCATGCGTGCGGTTGTGTTTAGTCTCTTACAGGTTCTTTGTATTCTGTTGCTCGAGTAGATGAAATATTTGTCCAGGTGCCAGCCTATCTTACTTGTGGCCCAGGCTTGATTCAGTATCACAATCAAAGTAACACAGTCCGTCTCCGTTGTGTGAGCTCTAATCATCCATTAGCGTCCTCCAAATGAAACCTTCAGTTCTACAGTGAGGGAGGCTCCCATGCTTGCTCTGTCCCTCCAGCTGGGGCAACAACCATGTTAGGACTTGGCCAAGGCATCGCACAACCCTAGGCTGCTTGAGAAAGTTTGTAAGGCATGTCCCAGTGGGAGATGAACTGGTACTGAGAGGCAGGGTCCTGTTGGCTGTAGGGAGGTGTTTTCGGATACCTTGCTCCTCTCTGTATGTTACCAAAAAGGTCCCCAAAGAGCTTCCTGGCAAATACATTTCACACTTTTAAATTACTTGGCGAGTGGCTTACAAATCCTTCTAAATGCCAGCAGATTAGTCTGTGGAAATCCAAAACTTTAGAAAAAATTAATTGAAAGAGCTATTGAATTGAGGAGGTTTTGCCTGAGTAAATATTTTCTCTATGGAATTCTGATCTATTCATTTAGTAATCCTAATTATGGTTTTGCTAATTTGGGCGTAGTTTCAGAGAAAGTGCTTTGTTCCATCAGGAGCCGGTCACTAGGTTAAGAGGATTTTGTTTTTCATTTGTGGTGTTTCAAAGGAAATTCTTTCTTGGAACGGCTTTAGCTATGCTTTGCTTACGTCTGCTGCTTTGCGCTCAAGGTTGACAAGAAGATACCTCTGGCTTTTGTTAGTTGCCGTGGCTGGTCCCTTGTGTGCTGGCCACGTTCTCTCTCTACCAGCCCTCCTGGGGGCTCACAGGAGATACAGGCAGAGGTGGATGTGCTGCATTTTCCAGAAATCTCCATTTTCTTTATTATTTTCAAAATGAAGGCCAGACTGTCAGAGCAGAGGCCAACTTCTCTCAGGCCTTGGGGTCTTCATGTACGCAGTGCCTTCTACCTGAAGTTCTCCCCCTTTCTCTTCACCTAACTCTAAGTCATTCTTGGGTTCTCAGCTCAGCTATCACTTCTTCTGGGAAGTCTTCTCTCACCCTATGTCTATATCCATAGCCATGGACCTGTCTTCTGAACTCGAGACCTGTGGACCCATTATTGGACATTTCAGTGGATGTCTCATAGGCACCTAAACCTCAGCATGTCTCAGACTGAACACATCACTGCCCTTTCCTTCTCACCTCCATCTCTTCCCTCTCCTCTGCTATAAACCTGTGTCTTCTGCAGTGTTCTCTGTCTCCAGGTAGGGCACTGTGGCCCATAAAATTACCAGTACCAGAAACCCAAGAGTAATTCCAGAATCTTCCCTTTCCCTTATCCCCATGTCTCTCTCAATTCTACTCCATTCCTGAATCCAATGGATCCCCCCTCTTAAGTTTCTCTTAAGTCCATTCTTTCCTTTCTTTCTGTTACAGACTTAATGTTTGTATCCCTTCAAAGTTCGTATGTTAAAATCCTAATCCCCAATGTGGTTATATTTGGTGATGGGGCCTTCCTTATAAGAAGGGAAACAAGACGGCTTGCTGCTCTCTCTGCTCTCTACCATGTGAGGGTACAATGAGAAGATGGCCATCTGTAAACCAGGAAGGTGGCCTTTACCAAGAACCCAACGATGCTGGTGTCCTGATCTTGGACTTCCAGCATTCAGAACTATGAGAAATAAATGTTGGTTAAGGCAGCCAGTCTCTGGTAATTTGTTACAACATACTAAGCTAAGACTCCTTCCTCTTCCTAGCTTGGGATGCTATCTTTGTTTGCTTGGATTACTGCATTAGGCTCCTAAATTGCTTCTCTGTCGCTGGTCTCATCTTCCACCATGGCCACCATACTAATCTCTGGTGTGAATCATGCAAATCATGTAATTTTACTCCTCGCTCTGGATTCTTCAGTTTCTACAATGCTTATCCCATTGGATAGAATCTAAATTCCCATCTGGCTCTTGCCTACTTGTCTAATTTCATGTCTTGTCACTTTGGACCAGTCAAGACTCTTTGAATTGCAAGGAACAGAAAATCCAATTCAAATGGAATTAAGCAAAAAGGAAATTTATTGGTTCACATAACTGAATGTCCAGGGGTAGATCTGGCTCAGCTTCAGGTGTGGCTGGGTCCAAGAGCTCAAGCAGTGTCACCAGATCGTCTATCTCTCAGCTCTGCTTTTTCCCTTCTTGGTTCCTTTCTCCTATAAGCTTGTCTTCACATTGTGGCAAGATAACTGCCACAGCTCCAGACGACTACATCCTCACAGGAACAAATCCAGCAGAAAGAGTGACCCTCTCACATGGGTACTCAAGTCAGCTCTGCTTTTTCCCTTCTTGGTTCCTTTCTCCTATAAGCTTGTCTTCACATTGTGGCAAGATAACTGCCACAGCTCCAGACGACTACATCCTCACAGGAACAAATCCAGCAGAAAGAGCGTCCCTCTCACATGGGTACTCAAGCCAAGTACTGGATTAGCTCTGGTTGCATCTGATTGGCTTGCCTTGCGTCAGGTGCCCACTTATTAACCAATCACAGTGGTGAGAGGAAGTTGATGCTCTGATGGTCCAGGTCTTGAGCCCATCCCTGGAGCAGGGGTTGGAATCAGCTTTTCCAGGGTGGGACAGCTTTCCAGAGGAAAAATGGAGAACTGACTCTGGGAGAAGCTGGAATGGAGATTGGGCAGGCCAACACAGACATGCATGCTCACTCCCTTCCCTGAAGGACCATTCCTTCTGCTACTCTCTCTCCAGCTCTCCCTCCCAGCTGACTCCTTTCCTGTCAAGTTGCAGCCTAAATTCTTCCCCCTCTGGGGCATTCTCTAATCCCCAGAGAGACCTGGTTGCCCTTCCTCCCTCTGTTTTCATGTCCCTTGCTTTGCAGCAAGGATGTTGCTACTTTGTAACCTTGGGTTCTCAGGTCTCTCTCCCTTCTAGACTGTGAGCTCCTTGAGGACAGGGACCCATTCTTTATTTATTTTTTGACTGCGTTGAGTGTTCATTGCTGCGCACGGCATTTCTCTAGCTGCGGTGAGCGGGGGCTACTCTTCGTTGCGGTGTGCGGGCTTCCCTTTGTGGTGGTTTTTCTTGTTGCGGAGCATGGGCTCTAGGTGCGTGGGCTTCTGTAGTTGTGGCATGTGGGCTCAGTAGTTGTGGCTCGCGGGCTCTAGAGTGCAGGCTCAATAGTTGTGGCGCACAGGCTTAGTTGCTCCGTGTCATGTGGGATCTTCCCGGACCAGGGCCCAAACCCGTGTCCCCGGCATTGGCAGGATTCTTAACCATTGTGCCACCAGGGAAGCCCTCATTCTTTACATTTTGGTATTACCAGTACCTGGTACAGGGTCTGACCTACAGTGGATGCCTACCAAGAGTTAAATGGGAGAGGATTTAAAGAGACTGCATACTACTCAGCCATAAAAAAGAATGAAATAATGCCATTTGCTGCAACAAGAATGCAACTAGAGATTATCATACTAAGTGAAGTAAGTCAGAAAGAGAAAGACAAATACCACATGATATCACTTATATGTGGAATCTAAAACGTGACACAAATGAACCTAGCCATGAAACAGAAGCAGAATCAGGGACATAGAGAACAGACTGGTGGTTACCAAGGGGCAGGGGATGGGAGAGGGTTGGATTGGGAGTATGGGATTAGCAGATACAAACTGGTATATATAGAATAGAAAAACAACAAGGTCCTACTGTATAGCACCAGGAACTATAGTCAGTATTATGTATATATATATTAACTGAGTCACTTTTCTGTACAGCAGTAATTAATACAACATTGTGATAAACTATACTTCAATTAAAAAAAATTAAAAAAAATAAACAGACTGAAGAGGTCACATAGACTTTAATCCTGAATGCCACCAAGATAGGAAGAGTAACAGCATCATGGATAATAGAATCAGGATCCATACAGAGCTCAATAACCTGAAAAAATGGACCAAATCTGCCAAGATAAGCTGAAATAGGACTAGGTGAGTAGTTCTGTATTTAGGTCTAAAAGAGCATTTATTTAGGTGGGGGTGGTAGGAATATCTGGCATAGAAACCTGGTAGTCTTTGTGTAGCTACTTAAAAATGCTAATATGATCTTAGGCCACATTAATGGAAATATGCTATTTATTCAACCTCTGATTCTTGGCATATCACTGTCTTCAGTCCACACAAGCCCCTTTCCTTGTTTCATTTGTTTTTTAGTTTGTTCTTTTTTCTCTCCATTCCTTGCCTGCCTAGAATACACTCTTCTTATTTGTATATCTTCTTGTGAAGCGTGTATTGCTGTCATTCAAAATTTATATAAATGTGTCATATCATAGAGCTCATTCTGTGTTTTATTTTTCCCAAGCAGCACTTTGTTGTAAATTCCATCCATGTTGCCACAAGTACATCAAGTTCATTGCTTCTAAATGCTTCTAAAATGCTGAATCCTCCCATATTTACCTACTCCCCTGGTGATGGATGCTCAGATAGCTTTCAACTTCCTGCAATTACAAACAACTGTATGAACATCCTTGGACCTGTCCTTATGGACCTGTACCAAAATGCCTCTGGGCATTTATATACCCAGGCAAGGATCTACTGAGTCAGAGGGTAGTGTCTCCTTATTTTACCTGGGCAGTCCAGGCTGCTGTCCCAAGTTGTTGCATCATTTGACACTCTCACCAGTGGGGAGAGTTCCACCACCCACATCTCTGCCAATAGTTGGTATTACTTAGCTTCTCTTTTTGCCAGTCTAACACATATAAAGTAATCTTTCATTATTGCTTTAACTTGCATTTCTTTGATTGCTATACAGTTTGAGCATCTTTTCAGATACTCCTCAGCCTTCTGAGTTTCCTACTCCTTCAATTGTCTGGTTGCTATCCTTTGCCAATTTTCATGGTGCCTGTCTTTTTTTACATTGATTTGTAGGAGATCTCAGAATTTTCTAGATATCAGCCCCTATCCCTACCTTGTTTTGGATATGGCAAATACTTTTCAACTGTCCTGCCTACTCTGATCTGACTGAGTCTGGAGAATCATGTTGAATCCTGGGGGTCATATTTCAAGAGACCATGACAAAGCTGGCACAGGGAAGAGACACTTGGTTTGTGAAACCTGTCAGATAGAACCTGTGTCAGCGAGCGGAATTTGCAGGGATACTGATTTCAGGTAATATAAGGAAGGTATTTCCAGTGATCAGAGCTACCTGATAAAGAGATGTACTCCCTGGAGTGGCAGTGAACACCCTAGGCCCCTTCACGAGTGTTTAAACGGAAGAAGACAGCTACTTGTTGGGGGTGCTGCCAAACGGTTTCAAACGTTAGATGATTCCGTCCAACTCAGATTTTTTCAGAACGTTTCTGAGTCACCACGTGATGAAAGTCAGAGAAAGTATACAGAAGAGGAGGAGAAGGGAGAAACACAGTTTTACTTCCTTTAGTTCCTGTCTTAGCTTGAGCTGCTGTAACAAAATACCATACACTGAGTGGCTTAACCAACATTTATCTCTCACAGTTCTAGAGGCTGGGAAGCCCATGATGAAGGCGCTGGCAGATTTGGTGTCTGTTGAGAAGCCTATTCCTTGTTCATAGACAACCAACTTTTTGCTGTGTCCTCACATAGTGGAAAGGGAGAGAGGGCTCTCTGGGGTCTCTTTTATAAGGGCACTAATCCCATTCATGAGGGGTCCACTCTCGTGACCTCATCACCCCCAAAGGCCCCATCTCCTAATAGTATCACATCGGGGGGTTAGGATTTCAACATGTGGATTTTGCGGGGAGACACAAACTTTCAGTCCATAACAATTTCTTTTTCTACTTTCCTTATGAGCTTTTCATATTCTTCATTTATCCTAGTATGGCACCCCTCACTTCCTTGTCCTTTGTAAGAGCTGTGCACATACATGCACACATCACTTGTGCTCAGTCATGTTCATACAAACACTTGCACATAAGCAGACCCACATACACACATGTCCCACCCACAAGCACACAGGCACACACACATGTTGCAATGAATATTCCATGCCGCCCAAACCCACATGACTGGACACATGTATCTCTGCCCTCACACAATGCCTCACACACATTATGTGTTTTCCCAACGTGTGGGGGAATGGTTTGGGGTTCAATGTGAAAGGCCACAGTCCCACAACATCTTTGGTGTGGAGGCTCCATCTATGAAGGTTCAATGTCCTCAGCACATATGAAGGAAGTGTGGCCCGTGTTCTACAGGGAGGTTAATATTCTTCCATAACTCACCTCACTCCATAGGCCAGAAGCCTGAGCAGGCACAAGGAGCCTTTGGTAATCAGGGCTTCGCTCCAGCCCTCTCCACTCCCAACTTTGTGTCTGCCGGATGATCGTTTAGCCTTTCCCGACAGGGGCTAAAAAAACCTCTGGAATTTGGCCTTTTTCCTCCCAGGAAGCCCGCCCACCAGAAAAACCGCTCCCCAGTGTAGCATCTTGGTCACTGAGCTTCTGGGTCTTCACATTCTTCAACCTGGTTTAGGACTGCTCATTTATTTAAGCACGTGTGGGTGAGGCAGTTCAGGAGACAGCGTGTCCAGGGAGGGCTGCAGCTCCAAACCGTGGAAGCTGTTTCTGCGGGTGGAGATAACTCTTGAGTCCAGACTGATTCTTTCCCTCCCAAGAGGCTCTGGGCAGAGCCAAGCAGCTGAGAAGCATGCATAGAACCATGCGCAAAGGGTAACGACCAATTTATGGAGGAGGGAACTCAAAATGCTAAGGAGTATTTAAGATGCTCAAACCACATTAGTAATCAAAGAAATGCCAATTACAACAACAAAGAAAGACTGTTATGTGATAGACTGGCAAAAAGAGAAGTTGAGTACTAACCAAGTGCTGGCAGGGATGTGCAGATGGTGGAGTGTCGCATGGTGCAACCACCTGGCTCCGTGCTTGCTTTCTGCCTGCACACACACAGAGGCGCTGGCCACGAGTTCCTTCCCAGTGACCTTGGGGCACAGGGACCTGAACACCTGAGAGCTGTGAAGGCCCAGTGCAGTGCTGCAGAAATGTCCTTGCTGATTGTGGGGGAGAGAGAAGGGAACAGATGTGGCTGCACATCTTGACTGGGAGAAGCCTTCTTAAAAGACATGATGGGAAACCTAGGAGAGATGTGCCACCAGGAGCCCTGCCCTAAGTGGTCGCCCACTGAGCCTCCATTTGACCTGGGGAAGGGAAGGGAGAGAGGTTCGTAAGTGGCTCTTTGTAATTTCAGGTCCCCTTGAGCTCCAGCTCTGGCTGATTCACAGCCTCTCCAAGGCCTGCAGGAGGCAGTCACGTGCTTAACAGGCTACCTGGACAGACTGCATGCAGGTCCAGATGACGCTTTGAGAAACACTGGTGTGGAGAGGGAAGAGGACCAAGGGCAGAGCATGGAGGGAGAGCTTCATCTGGGCATGGTCAGAGAGCAAGGAGATCCTGGGAGGAGATATGGGTGCAGGAGCCTGGGGAGGTGGAGACCTTATGTAGGATAAGGGGTGAGAAAGGGCCACGGCACTTCAGGACAAGGAAAAAGGCTACAAGATGCCATGAAAAGGCTTTTTCCCTCATGATGTATAATCAAGACTAAACGGTATTTAAGCATGATTGAGGAGATGAAAAATTCTGATATTGGGAACTGAACATCAGATGAAAGTACATGCGCCTCTAAGTCTGATGCTTATTCAGAAAAAACCCAAGAAGTTTGCCCGAGGACATGAAGTGTCCGTAAAACTTTCATTTGTTGCCTGTAAAGGCTGGTTTCATTGATTCAAAGATTGTGCTGGCCTTCCTGATGCTACAGAGAATAGTAACGCTGCACACGGTGATGCAGAAGCAGCAAAAAGCTTAATGAAAGGGAGAGCCACTCTCCTCACAAGGGTCCCTGCATTTCTGACCTCAGTAAGATTCATGTGAGGCGCAGGACCGTCAGTGTGGCTTTATGTCTGACTCTGGGATTTCAAGAACCAGTAAGAACTTTTTTTTTTTTTTTTAAAGGGAGGTAAACTTTAAATGGAGTATAACCTATAAAAATATTGAATCACTATGTGTACACCTGAAACTAAGGTAGTCAATCGACTATACTTTAAAAAAATAAATAAAAAGGGAGGCAATACTAAGTTGAAATTTTTAATTTGTCAAGTAAGTATGTGAAAAAAATATCTCATCATATCATAAAAAATAGGAAGGACAGAACCTGAGAATTAAGGACAGCGCTTTGAATGGAACACATTCAGTTCAGGTGGAGCCCAGGTGTGACCGAGTGTCTGCTATCACCTGTGCCCCATGCTGGGGCAGGACTTAGCATGATCACATCCCTCCGAGGTCAGATAGGACTCCACACATCATTAGCAAGTGATGCAGATTTTACTGATGATTTGATGAAGCAATGGGACAGAGGGTGACCTCGCAAAGCACAAAACAGAACTAAAGGCAGATACCCCTGGGTGATCTCTGTTCACTCCTTGAATCTCTCTTTGGTGGCCACTTGCCTCATCTCCAATTCACTGTTCCCCATGCTGCTTCCACCCTTCCCCAACTCTCAGAAAAGCAGATGTAGACACCAAAACGCCAATTTATTGCTTTACAATAAAAATCTGCCACCCAGGGAGCAAAATAGTTGAAATCTGTAATCCAGACGCCTCAGCATTCCAATGTTCTAGGCCACCCTTTTCATTAACATCTAGGTAAAGTGACTCCAGTGTGGTGGGGAGGAAACCAATGCTGTCCCCTAGGGTGTCAGGGCCGGAAGGGCTGTCGGCACAGGGAGCTCCTTGCAGCAGCTGCCTTTTTCCTTAGGCCCCTGACTTTCCCTTTCTTGCCGGGGACCCCTTTTCTAAGGCGACCTCCTGGAATGGTTCCAAAATTCCTGTGAGTTTTTACATAGTGCAATTTAATTTCCTCTTTGTCTCATCCTCACGTCCAGGGCGGCTCTCGTGCCTCTCTTTGCATAATTAAGAGATCCATTAAGGTGTTTTCCCAAGAAAAAGAGCAGCTCTCTCCCTCTGAGGAATTCTATCATCCTCTTAGGACCATGTCTCCGACTGCAGTCAGATTTAAAAATAATAATAATAGTAATCACACACACGATACACACACACACACACACACACACACACACACACACACACACAATGTATGTAGAGAGAGATATTAGGGCTTCTTTTCCCTATGGTCAATGTACACATAAAACAGATCATACCAGAAGCCTGGAGTGAATTTCCCAGAACTGACCAGGAAGGCACCTGTGGCCAGCACCATGGCTCTGTGTCCCAGACAGAGAGGGCACATGGAGTCAGGAGAGCGGAAGGCTGGGTGCTTGCACTTCAGGATTAGAGATGTCTCACCTCTAGGACTGGAAGTCCTCCTTGATCTGCTTCTCCCAACCCCTGTGTTCATCTTCACAAATACCCCCAGGGCCGTGGGCAGTATGCCTTTCTCCTAGCACAGTTTGCCTCACCTCCCTCTACACCCTTCTTGGTTCCTGCATTCTCTTTTGGAACCCTTTCCTAGTTCCCTTGTGGGACTAACCCAAAGGCAGGCTGGTGCCTGGACACTGGTTATAGTGGGTTACAGTGCAGGTCCCTGCCCTGGGTGTCATCTCTCACATCTAGGGGACTCTCCACATGCCTCGTGCAGCTGGTGTCAAGAGATTGAACTAAGTCATTGTTGGTGTCTCACCATAGCACCCAAGTGCCAACAACCTGATACCCCGCGTTACAGCAAGAGGCATCAGAATTGGCCTAAGAAATGACAGAAATGTTGGAGTTTTTGAACTGTGAAGCATTTATTAAAGTTTGGGGGCAACTAAATGATCAGCACACCTTGCACATCTCCTCAGACTGCTAGGTTCTAAGATGCTCCTGTACAGGAGGAAAAGCTTCCTTCTGCCCTCTTAGGTTCTGTGGCTGGCCTAAGAATTAAGCAGACGCAAGACCGGTTAACAGTATAATCTATCTGTTAGATTTGTATACTGAAAAGTATACAAATTTATTTAATATTTTTATGTGCACATGGGAGTCTTCAGAAGGAAAATGAAGACCCGAAGAAGCCATTAGGCCCAGAAGTTTCTATCCCCTTTTGTACAAAGAACGATAAATTGTGGGGAAGTGTCAAGACAAAAGGGACCGGGCAGTACATTGTGGGACAGAGACTAGAGAATATATGGGGGAAACGAATGGAAGATAAGGGTTATTTTAGTAGGCTTGCTTGTACAGGCTCATTTAGGCGTCGGCTCCCAGGCTCTGCTGATGAGAATGTTCTTCTTTTCCTGGTGCAGGGAGAGCACCTTTCTCAGGGAAGATTTTATGACCTGCTTTTAGGTAGAAAGGGGGAGGGCAGAGAGCCTTTCCTGCACCTGCTGTTTCTCAAGTACCTTCAGCTCAAGACAATCAACATGCCAAAGCAGTATATTTGGGGGTGGCATGTTCTGAACCACTTCACATCCTTTGCTGCCCCCCAAGGGGGATCACAGCCCCAAACAGTTCCCCTAGTCCTCAGGGCCAACTGTGAGACGTTCCTCTCACTTTGTGCCAGCTGAGACACAGATCTGCTCTTCTAGCGGTCTCTTCTCTCCCAAGAATCCTCTTGGGGCTGCTTGAGCCCAAGAAGAACACACTTGGGGGTGTTGTTAGCATCGTCTTTGAGAAGACTGTGGATATTTGGGTGATGTCCAGTCAGAGAGTGATACTACACTCAAACTTCCCTGTAAATACAGAAGCCAAAGGCAACAGGCTACAGCTTTTCAGGATAGAGTCACTCAGGGTCAGACTGAAGGTGAAATGAAGTTGGGATGTGAGCAGGGCCTCTGTTGAGGCTGGTTATCAAGACTGCAGTGTCATGGGCCCTCAGGGCCTGTCTCAGAGCAGCAGGGTAGAGGCTGCAAAACTGAGCAAGGGTACTAAGGCCAGAACTGGAGGAGTGAGGTGGGGTGAGCTCTTGGAAGAACATTGGGTTTTAGCTCGGGTCAGTAATCCCTCCTTTCTTCAACACCAGCAGTCTCTATTTTATATGGGACAGAAGCAAGTAGAGCGGGGAGTGTGGGAGTCTAGATCCTCTGCCTTTGCCCACTATACTAGGGGGCAGGTGGTGGTCAGGTCTCAGAGCGGGCACAAGGATCCACCCCTGGGAGACAACGTTCTTGTCTGTTGGGCAGATTCAGGTGGAGTTACCGGTGGGTGGCTCCAAGCTGGGGCCTTGCTTCTGACATTACTAGGGTGCTGTCATTACTTCTGTAGGGCTCAAAAGGTGTCTACATGTAATGGGACTCCTTGCTTGAGCCAAACCAACGTCCATCTCCAGAATTCACTTGAGGCTATAGATATTTCTGGCAACTGGTGAGACAGCATCCTCTTTCGTGTAGACCATCAGTCCTTTGGGAAGAGGTGACCAGGCTGTTGAGTTTTTCCAATGGAGGCATTAGGGCCAAAGTAGTTCTGGGTCCAGCCTTGCCTCTGTCTCCATTCCCAGCGCCCACGGGCTCGCGTCTGGATGCTAAGGCACAGGAGGGGAGAATGGCTGGGATGGTCAGAATGGCAAAACTCATTTCCTTAAAATTCTGTAAGGCAGTGGGGCCCAAGCAGCCCTGCTCTGGATGCATCTGACTGAGCATGGCAAGGGAGGAGAGAGGTTTTGCCCCACTTTGCCTGGCTGGGGAGCAGGCTCTGGCCCCATAGAGGTGTCAGAGGGACCCAGAACTACCCAGCAGAAGTGGCAGTGTCAGGCGGACACGGTCCCTATAGCAGAAGAGGAATAAATCTGCAGTTGTTGTATAGCAACTGACCAGCTTCATCCACGAGCACATGTGGGTCACCTTCTGGGACACCTAGAAAGACTTGGGGGGATTTAGCAGGTGGTTGGGGTCCTGCATGAGCCAGGGATCTTGTGTGCCTACTGTTTTCTTCCTTTCTAGAGTTTGTCAGCAGACTTGGAGTTATGTGAGATGAGAAAGAAACCAGATTTTCTGTTTAAGAAAACAAAACCCCATCCTTCCAGGCAGCTGCTTTCTCAGAGGATGGGCCCCCAGGTTCCGGTCTCATGTGTGCCCAGGGCTGAGAGGCTGCCTGGCAGAAATGTCGGTGGCTGTGGCTTGGGCTGTTGGGGTCTTGGGGCCTGGATGCTGTGTGATCTGACCCTGGGCTGCACAGACAGCCCTGCCAGGGCTCACTGCAGCCAGAAGCTGCCAGCAGTCCCTCAGGGTGGAAGCACTCACTAGTTTGGTCATTCTGGCCGCGTCTGAGTGGTTTTCTGTTCGTGGAATCATTTATTTCTGATGTCAGAGAGGCCCAGGGCAGCTTTTCCCACTGGCTGTAAATGCTCTGAGCCTCATCGATTCCTTTGCTCCCGCCCCTGCAAATCTGCTGGAGCAGCAGGTCTGCGTCGGGATTCCTAGTGAGGGTGGGGGGAGGGTAAGGGCCGGGAGGTTTTGCTTCCCTCCCTCTCAGCAGAAGCCCCCTCAGGCCCGGATAGCAGCCCCTCATTTTGGACACTGGGTTGGAGTTTCCTGGCGTGCAGCGTGGGGAGCATGGCTAGCTGTACACCCCCAGACTTGCAATCGCCTGACACTTCTTTTGGAGCCTCCCCTGTCCCAGGGCCACTGGATGCGTCCCTCAGCCTGGCTAAGGACTTCCTCAGAATGCATCTTCCTCCCTTCTCCATTTCCCCTCTTCCCATCAGAGGCTTCAGACCACCTGGGTCGGGGCTGTGCTATACCCCAGGTTTTAGGGAGCACCGCCCAGCCCCGGGGTAGAGCCACTGTGATGCACGTGCCCACTGTGATTATGAGATTCGGGCAACCTAATGTGAACTAGTCTACATGCAAGTGTCTGTGTGCCGTGGCTGCAGCATGTGTGTATCTCCATATTATTTTTGTGTTTGCCCATGACCCTGCATGATGATGTGAGTGCCCTATGTCAGAAGGTATGTTTATGTGTGCATTTAACTGGGTGTGACTGTGTGCAGGCATTTGTGTGTCTAAGTATGTGTGTGTGTTGGTATGCTTGTGTGTGTGTGTGCACGCGCATGTGCGAGCGTGTGCCTGGTGTTTGTGTCTCTGTGTGTGTGTACCTTGTGGTATGTGTGTGCCCCTGTCTGAGAGGGATGTGCAGGCCTGAGTCTGTGTGTGCACGAGGATGCCTGTGAGCGTGCACCTCTCTCCAGTCCTCCCTCACTCTTCTTAGTCCTTTTCTCCCTGTCACCCAAGGATTTATGGAAAATCCCAGGGAGGAGGTGGTGGCTGGGGAGAGGGACCTCAGCTCCGGGTCTCTTTGCCCTCAGAGCTGCTCTGGACGCAGAGGGGGCAACATTTCCCAGGCTCTAAGAGCCTCTCCTGAGAGGAAAGCATCAATCTGCTTGTCAGAGGGACATGGCTATTTGTCCACGTCTGGAAGGACCTGAGGGCAGGGCTGGCTCCGCATCATTGCTGTCTCCCAGGCCCAGCGCAGAGCAGGGACAGGGAAGGTGACGGACTGATGAGCTCAGGTCTGTGCACTCTGGGGGCTGACACAGGTGGGCGTCCTGGAGCGGGTGGGAGGGTCAGGGAAGGTGGGGGCTGAGGGAATGGGGCTGGTGAAGGCTGTGTCAGGGCTGTCCCGGTTCGCAGCTGGGGCAAGAGCCTGGGGATACTGGGTGAGCCCTGAGGGTTGGTGCGGGGAGGCAACATTCCCCTCTGATGGACCAGGAAGAACACGGCAAGTTCCGGACCAAGAGATACTCTCAAGACCTGGCCCTGCTTCGTGGGGTTCCTGCT
>NW_006788568.1:334813-354686 GCF_000442215.2 Lipotes vexillifer
CGGGAGGCCTCAGGTGGAGAGAGGGTTCTGTTGGGGGGGATCCCTGGGGAAGGGACAGCCTCCTCTCTCTTTGCTCACTCTATTTCCCCTGCACCCTCTCCTGAGTGCCAGAGGCAAGCCTTCAGATCCAGGTCAGTGTCTGCTGAGTGACCCTCTAAGAGAATAAATGGACTACTGAAGGTCAGACCCCCAGGCCTGAGGCATGGCTCTGCCACTGACCACTGACCAGAGGCTCCTCTCCGGGCCTCCATTTCCACCTGTGCAGCGGCTCAGGCCCTCCATGGCCTATGGTTCTGTGGCTGGTGAGGTCATGCTGTGGTGGGGACATTCCCGTGCATCCTCTGTCCACCCCCTCCTTTCTGTTCTCTGCCATCATTCTGGGTCTCTGGCCCCAAGCTCCTGTGCTGCTGGACTTCAGCGGAGAGCCCATTGCCATCATGGTAACCCAGGCATGATGACTCCAAGCGGGGAGTGGGCGGGAACCTGTGGCTACGTGGGTTCTTGGCTTCCGGTCTTGGCTCCACATCTGCTGGTGAGGGTGGAGAGGAGGGGGCCAAAGCCAGAGCTTACAGTGAGGGGATGGCGATGCAGCAAAGGGCAGGCCTGGGGCATTTCTCTCTCCTGGGGCAAGTTACTCTCTCAGTCAGTGAGGAGAGCAGGTTGCACATGTTCATTTGCTCATTTGTCAGTACTGACTGAGTACTTACTCTGGACCAGAGCCTCTCCTTTGGCCTAGAGGGTCCCAGACCACTTCTAATCTTTTAGGCTCCTGATATAGTATTGAGAACCACAGGTGCTGAATTTGTGCCTTTCTGTAGTTCTCTCCCATGATGAATCTGGGCTGGGCTTGTGACTTGCTTGACCAAAGAGAATGCAGAGAAAGGGATGCTGTGCAAGTTCTTAGGAGCCTTTCCTGTTTCCTGAGACTTCCTGTAAAGGAGAACATGATAGCTTCCTTGAAGATAATAATCCTCGTGCTGAGAGTGAGGCCCAGGCCATCTTCAATCACGTCAGTCGTCCCAGCTGAGTCTAGGCATGTAAGTGAGGCCATCTTTGTTCCTCCATCCCCTGCTGAGGTACCAGCTGGCTGCAAATGCTTGAGTGAGTCAGCTGAAACCATCCAACTGAGCATAGCCCAGACTGCTGACTTTAGGCCACTAAGTTTTGGGGTAGTTTTTTTTAATGTATCAGAGACTAATTGAAACAGAACTTTGTACTTAGGAGTAGAGGTGCTATCAACAAAACTTTAAAACGTGGGTAGACTTTGGGACTGAGTGGCAGCTAGAGGCTGGAAGGATGATGAGGATGTGGTTGCTGGAAAGGCAGTGAGAAAACTGCTCTTTAGATCTGGAGAAAGGGCAACCTGTGTTATATTGTGGAGGAACAATTAGTGTTAACTTTGAGAACAAAAAAATGTAGTTAATGAACCTGTGGATCTGGCTAAGGAGATTTCCAGGAAGAATATTCAAAGTGCCCATTGGCTTCTTTTAGCGGCACATGATAAGGTATTGTAAGAGAAAAAGAAACTCAAGACTATTCTGTTTGCAGGAAGAATTTAGAGGCAATATGGAGAATCCAGGACACTCTTAGCCAGCAAAAGATTCTCAAAGAAATGGTCTCAGGTAAAGAATGAATCATGATTATGACTATAAGACTCTCTGTTTAGATCTCAGAAAGATTTAAGGTGGTGCTTAATAGATCCTCTCAGATAGACACGTGAGCTTCTAACTCAACCCTGACACCAACCTAAAGTAGAAAGACACATCGTTTGGAAAGTATGAATGTGGCTTTTGAAGCATGCAGTGAATTTTCAATCAGATTCATGGGAAACCCACACAATTTTAAAGAGAATTGTACCAGCAAAAACATTACTAGCTTGGATTAAAAGGAACAGAAACAGCAAAATGAAAAGAGTTCTCGGGGCTTTTAAATTTTTGTAGGCAGGAAGCAGGTAGAGAGAGCTACCCAGCTGTAAATATGATCCACTAATTATTGAAAAGGAAAGAAGTCTCAGATGGTGGAGCAAAGAAACAAAGAGAACAATAACTAGGGAACTACTCCCAGGAAGCAGAAAATAGACCCCCTAATAAAGGAACACTCTTTGACCCTAGAGTTGGGGGAACTGCTGACATGTACCCAGCTAGATTTCAAAAATGCTATGAAACAGTTACTGTTATGTGTCTCCCATTTACCCTCTTTTTAAATGGAGGCGTCTCTTGGGGGATAGCCTATTCCTGTCTTGCCGCTTTCTGTTAATTGTGTTGAGGTCAAATAACTTGTTTTTTTAATTCATAGGTCTCTGGATCAACATGAGCACTCTCCAAGGAGCTGTTCCCAAGAAGCCCCATCTACAGTTGAATCTGATTTAGATGATGAGCTCTTGGACTTGGAAACTGATGCTGTAATTGTTTGAAAATTTGTGGGTCTCATGAGAGGGTGAGTGTATTTTGCATGTGGCAGGGATGTGAATCATTGGGACCAGAGGGCGGTTTGTGGTAGATCATTATAACAATGGACCCCAATGGATCCTGCCTTCCCATGGTCACACATCTTTATAAGCGATGTTGCCTCTCCTTTCATCATGAGGTAGAGTCAATTCTCTACCTCCTTGACTCTGGGCTGGCTTAATGACTTGCTTTTCTCAATAGAATGTGGCACAAATGAGCTTGTGTGAGTTCCAGAGCCAGGCTTTCAGAGGCCATGTGGTATCTAATCTCCCTCTCTTGGAATGCTGTCCTGAGCCCATCATGTATGGAAGTCAATGCTGGGAGATAAGAGTCCACATGGAGGAGAACCAAAGGGCCCCAGTTGACATACAGCACGAGGCATGTGAATGAGGCTATCTTGAACCTTCCAGCCCAGCTAAGTCTCCATCTGAATGCAGCCAAATGAGTAAGCCCAGGAGAAACCAGGAGAAGAATTTCCCAGCCAATCGATATAATCATGAAAAATAATAAATCATTGTTGTTTTAAGCCACTAAATTGTGGGGAGATTTCTTCCATGGCAATAGATAACAGATACATCTACTATTCATGCAACTAAGGAAACAGCTCCATTCATAACTGCTTAGAAGAATATTCATTGGTTTAATCTTTTTTTATAAGGACAATTTGGAAACATTCGGGTAGACATAAATTTTAGTCTCTTCACTCAGGTGTATAAGAAATACACACGTTCTTCATTTCCTTTAAAGTAACCTAATAATGATGCTGTAGCTTTATCCCACAAGGGTAATGGACAATTCCATTAGAGTAATTATTGAGCCTCCTTTTCCTCTTCAGGATCTCACCAGCATATCGAGGCTGATGCGGTACCTGGAAAATAGGGATAGGGTGTCTAATTGCCAATCTGTCAGTATTGCTGCTGATACCCAAGCGCCTCAGCCTCTGCCTCTGCTGTTCCCTGATGTTCCTCTGCTTCTGTACTGTGTGTGGAGAACAAGAACTGTTGCTCAGGGGCCCTGGCGTCTTGGGTTCCACTTTCTCTAGGGGAACAAGTAGCCCTGCTGACCTCCGAGCCCCCTCAAAGTCATTCTTCTCTTCTCTTGAAGGATAACAGTTGAGTAGCTCTACTGTCTGGTTTCCTGCCTGTAGAATCCCAGCAGTCGGTAGCATTCCTTCATTTTGTTCCATCTCTGCTCTCTTCGGCCCAAGCTGGTAGTGTTTCTGGTGGCATAACATCCTCAAAATCCTTGTGGGATCCATGTCACGAGACATGAGAGTTCTCTCTAGGTCCTTCCTGGATAACCCCAATTCTCCTCCTTACTTCTGCTGAGATGGTTAGTTGGATCAATGAATTACACACGAAATCTCTTGAGTAGAAGGTCTGGCCACACCCTTGATGTTATCTCCAGAGTGTGCCTTAGTATCTTTTATAATATAGATAAGCTGAGCATTTCCCAAATGATCAAGTTCTGGTTGTTTTTTGCTTCATAGTTCCTTCTCAATTTCTCTCTTTCCTCTCACATTTTGCTATAAGCAGCAAGGAGAAACCAGGCTGCACCTTCCATATTTTGCATGAAAGTATCCTTAGCTAACTATCCTTACTAAGGATATCCTTATCTAATACCCTTAGTAAGTAGAAGACCTACTTTCCACCCAACACTAGAACACAATACAGCCCAGTTCACTGCCACTTTATAACAGGGGTCACCTTTCTTCCAGTTTCCAATACTGGAAGAAAGGTGACCTCATTTTCATCTGAGATCTCACCAGAGACATCGTTAATGTTTGTATTTCTATCAGTTTTCTGTACATGACAGTATATGTTTTCTCCAAGATAATAGAAATGTTCTCTATTATCCTCTTAACTTCCTTCTGAGCTCTCAACAAAATCTCCTTTAATGTCCATATTTCTACTAACACTCTCTTCAAGGCAGTCTAGGCTCTTTCTATCATTCACCTCAAAATTCTTCCAGCCTCCTACCTGTTACCCAATTCCAGAGCACTTCGACATTTTTGGTATTTGTTATAGCAGCACCACTTCCAGCTACCAGAATCTGTCTTGGTTTCCTATGACTGTTGTAACAAATTACCACAAACTGGGTGGTTTAAAACAACAGAAATATATTCTCTCACAGCTCAGGAGAACAGAAGTCCAAAATCAAGGTATTGGCAGGGTTGGTCCCTTCTAGAGTCTCTCAGGGAGAATTTACCTTTCTCTTAGCTTCTGGAGGTTGCTGGCAACCGTTGGCATTCCTTGGCTTGTAGCTCCATCACTCCGATTTCTGCCTCCATCTTCACATGGCTGTCCCCCCATGTGTGTTCTCTGTGTCTCTGTATGTCCTTCTTATAAGGGCACCAGTCATTGAATTTAGGCCCCACTATAATCCACTATGACCTCATTTTAACTAATTACATCTACAAAGACCCTATTTCCAATAAGGTTATATTCTGAGGTTATAGGTGGATATAAATTTGGGGGGGACTCTATTCAACTCAGTACAGATATTAATTAATTTCTTAACTCCTGTAGAGGATAGATATCAGCCGCATTCACAAATGCATAAGCAGGAGGAATAAATTTACTTCAAAGGAGGCTATAGAAAACATCTAGTCTTCTGTTCCACACAAGGGTATGTTACCCTCCACAGCATTCAATGTGGTCTCACACCTCTTCCCGGGTTCTTTCTACGCAGTGTTTTCTGGTCATTCCAACTAAACATACACCCCCTCATGCACCTTAACATTTTAAACCCCACCTCCTTACTTTATTTTCTCCCTAGCATTTATCATCATTTAATAAACCTTATATTTTGGTTATTTATCTTGTTTACGGTTTGTCTTCCCCGCTAGAACAACCTCTGTGAACGCAAAGCTTTTCATTCATTTTATTATTTCTCTATCTGCAGTGCCCAGAATAGTACCTGACATATAATAGCTGCTCAATAAAATTTAGTCAAATAACTGAATGCATACATGATTCAGGAAATTCCTGAAAGTGAGCATCTAGCTGCTATGGACAGGGAGCTGATTCCTTCATTGGACAAATTTTGCCCTTTTATGTCACTTTAAGTCATTTAGAGTGGATCATTAGAAGGGGCAGTGTCAGGCCTGCAGAGTTCTCACTTAGAGCCCTATGGGTCTGTTTGACAATATTAGACTTTAGGGAGACAATTGGGATTGTTGGTTAGCTGGGAGTAAGGAATAAAATAGAGTTGGGATGCTCCAGGGCTGCCACTGACCCACTGGGTCATCTTGAGAACACCAGGAGAACACTCCATGTGCACCTGGCTCCCTGACCTCAGCTTCCTTTACTTGACTGTCAGGAAAGCAGTTGCTTTCTCTCTTGGCCCCTATTTCTTCTGTCTGGGATGTGAGAATTGAAGACAAAAAGTCTCAAAATCACTTTGAACTCCGTGGAGGAAGATGCCAACTAAGCTGAGGACGTTATTAGTAAAAAGAAAAATCCTTTGGAAAGGGAAGTTGCCGTATTACACAATCTCCCAACCATGGGGTGGAATTAATGAGGAATTTGCTCAGGATTCACAGCTTCAAAATGATCTTCCAGGTGGCCAAAGGAAATTCACATTTACACTTCAATCAGAAATTCCTTTGTAGAATGTAAGAGGGGAAGGCTTAATTTTCTGAGATCACAAATGGCCATCCTCTTCCAGAGAAGAAGAGAGCCTGAGATAAAGACCACCCTGGTATCTGTGAATTCTTCAGCTAATTAGAAAAGTGAATCTAATTTCACAGATTTCAGCTCCAATTAATTTATTCTGAGCTTGTTGGTAATGAAGCTGTGTGTTTGTTTCTTAAGAAGAAAACATCAGAGAGGAAAAGAATGGGTGTGAGGCTGTGCTGTTTATTCCCCTGACTTCGTTATGTTAATTGAGGAAATAACATATGATTTAATATATATTACAATGTCATCAACACAGCTCTTGGTAATTTAGCTACTAAAAGAGCCCTGTGTGGTTAGCCCAAATGGGGAATCTATTTTAACAAGACTAAAACACAGACCTTCTTGGGTCACTGAACATGTGACCCCATGAGAACACCTTTGGTGTAGATCAATATGGATGTAATTGTTTCCAGACACGTAGTCCAATCACGGTTACCTCATCCCATTGTCAGCAGCCACATTTCCCTGGAATAAATGGCAGATTTTCCTTGGGAGCTTAAGCTCCATTTCTCAGGGCTGATGTTGAGGAAATCTAATGTTTACATCTCCTGAAACAAGTAGTTAATGTCGGCCTTGGCATTGGAGTTTCACATTTCTGTCTTGAGATAGACCCCACTGCCTAGTCTTGTCAGTATTGGGATTATACCTGGAATTGAACTTTTCTCATCTCTGAGGCCAAAGCCTTTATTTTTCTTTGGTTAGTGCCAAGTTTGTCCAGATACTGTTGATACTAGCCTGTTACAGAATTTTACATTTATTTAAACACTTACTTACCTTTATTAATCTTTACTGCTTAACTCTGAGTAGTTAATACACTAAGTAATATCTGAGCACCTAGATGAGCTTTGTCCTTATAATGACTACAGAGGATTTATGGAAGGCTCAGGGCAGTCTCTAATGCCTGAAGTTTCCTATCAGGCTGGCTGGCAAGATATATATGTGGGAATAGGAAGGACAGAATACACTACTTTGTAAAGCCCTTACAGCAATTGTAAATACATAGTTATGTATAATGATTCTCTGTCTAAGACTGTCTTTCATAGATTCTAAAGTCTTTATCTGTCTTGTTTAGTCTAGCTTGCTTGGAACACGGGAGACGCTCAATAGATACTTGTTGGATGTTGCAGGAAAGAGTTAAGCAGTAGAGATTAGAAAAGGTACGGATCTGTAGCAGACCCCACGAGCCACTTCCCAATTATTTATGTACTCCCTCTTTCTTCTTTCTTAGCTGTAGAGGACACTGTAAGCTGTTTCATTCATTACCTATTCCGACCAGCTTCAGCTTACCTTCCTGCCCTGTAGAGGCTGGAAGGCTCCAGACAACATTTCCCAGACTCCCTTGCAGTAGGGTTCTGCAGGTGATCTAGATCATGTCAGGTAGGACCTGGATATGGAAGTGATCAGTGAGGGGGTGGTGGGAAAGGGGAGGCTATGCAGAGAGTGACAGGATCTTCTGATGCAACAGATTGTATTTTCCCAAAGCGGCCATAATGCATCAGTTCTCATATGCTCTTCCAGAACTTGTTACTGCCTCATCAAGAGTTAGATTCCATTTCCCTTCTTCTTAAAGCTGGGTAAGACTTTGTGACCATCTCCATGAGTAGAATGTGGTAGAAGTGACACTACAGGACTTCTAAGGCTAGGTCATGACAAGAGATATGGCTTCCATCTGGTTCTGTTTCTCTCTATCCTGATTTTGCCCTTGGAACCCAGCCTCCATACTGTGAGGAAGCCCAGACCATGTGGAGAGGCCACAGGAGACATGAAGAAAAATCTGCAGGGGGCTTTTGGGGAAGGTTTTCTCACTTCTAATAAATATCCTAGGAAGAGATGGTCTCTCTTCCTCATCCAGCTGTGATGCCTGGAAACTTCTGTGACCATCTTGCTACCAGCCAACACATAGAGTGGGGCAGCTCTCAGAAAACTGGAGAGAAAAACTGGAGTGCTGAAATACCCTGTCTGGAGTCCTTTCCTCTCATCTCTGGGTTTCCTGATATGTGAGATGATAAACTCTCTCAGAGATATTGTACTTTGAGGTGAAGTTTTCTGTTACCTGTAGCTGAAAACATCATAACTGACCCAGAATTTGCTCCCTGATGTTTGTGGTCAATTCCTGACTTCTCTGTGTGTTCTGAGGACTAGGGGGTCTCCCAGAGGAGTCATCAAGCTACAGAAAGCCCAGTGGGTCAGATCGGGGCAGAGCTTGTGCTCTGAAAGTCAAGTCTGAAACTTCTGGGGTTTGGATCCATCTTCTAGAATCTTCATAATTTCAGCATGACCTGCTTTGTCCTTTCTTATGAGGGTACATGTGTGAGCTGAGCCTCCTTTGAACTTTAGAGATCATTTCCTGGGATGAGAAGTGGAGAAGGAGGCAGGGGAAGGGGGTGACGGAGCAAAGAAGCCTTGCTAAACACCAAACAAAATTAAAACCTTACATTTCCCAGCCCGGTTCTGGCCACTAAGCCATAAGTTAAAGGTTTCCAAGAAAGATTTGCTTTCCTTTCTTCCTGCCTAGATCATGATGATTAGAGCTACAACAGCCATTTTGTGACCATGAGGAGAAACAGAGACTGCAAACCCAGCATCTTTGAACCACTAACACAACACCACTACCTACCTTTCATAATAAACTCTTATGTTTTTAAGTTCCATCTCTGTTTTCCTTAACTGAATGTAAGTCCTAACTGATAAACTATCCTTAAACCTGGGACCTGGGGCTGGGGCTGGGGCAAGTAGCTGAAGACATGCCTGTTTGATATCTTCCTCCCTCCCTCCCTCGTTTTTTTCCCTTTGTCTCTCCTCTCCTCTATTTCTTCTTTTCCCATTGAGCCTGTACTCTGAGCCAGGCTCTGGGCCATGCATTGAGAGAAGGGTGTGAAACTTTAGGTGGTCCTGAGGAGAGCCTGCCACCTTTTCTATGGGATGATCTTATCCCCAGAGACAAGCCTGGGTATCATAGGTGCTTTCTAGGGCTCCCACCTCTGCATGTGGATCTTTCTCTTCTTAGGGAGACAGGAGGTAGAGAGGAAAGAGGATACATCTCTGAGTCAGACAGACCTCAGTTTGAAACCCAGCTCTGCCACCTGTTGGCTCTGAGATCTCAGGTAAATCACTGAGCGCAGGCACAAACTCTTCTGTGCAGTGAGTTTATACGTGCATTAAATAATACAGCAGTAGTTCACCCATAGTAGGTGCTTACTCTGAGGCAGGTGAGGCTCAAATGAGGGTTATATTAATAAGAAAGAATGAGGAGGGGATGGGTATTGAGTAGACATTTGGCAGTATCAACCACGAATGGGAAAATAGGACCTAATTCCTGATTCCTTATTGAACCCGAGCAGTGCTCCCAGATCTGGGGATAACTCCCACACTCTCCTGGCCTCTGCTTTGCTCTGGGAATGAGAAGCTTCCCCTGCCTTTGCCCCTCCCCCTGCCATGACCCGGAGAGGGTTATCCTCCCTTAGTGAGTGTGCTCAGGGCCCCATGATTCCAGCAAGACGGTTGGAGAGAATCCATGCGTCTGGGGACAGCTGGACCACAGCCTCCCTGCCCTGGCTGCACACCTGTTAGAAACTATAGTTAGAACAGTCAATCTTGGGACAAGGAAAAGAGAGAAGCCAAAGGAGAAAAAAAAAAAAAAAAAGCAAAGACACAGCCCAGAAAATAGGATGTTATTCCTGTGCAGCAAAGCCACAGTGTTCTCTGGGCACTCCTTGGGAAGAGGGAATGGCCTGTGGACACTTGTGAGCTAGCCTGGAATTAGGAAAACCACAGCTGACATGATTTGGGAAGTGTAAACTTGACCTGTGCCGGCACGAATCCTTGTCCTGAGAAGCCCTAAAGAGCCCTCTACAATCAGGGGCTCCTGAATCTTTTGATTGTGGCACCTACAGGGAGCATATAAAGCTTTGTGTTCTCCCATCTCCTTGAGTTTCCACTAGGAAAAAACTCCAGGATTACAAAGAAAGAGAAGAAACACAACAAGTTGGATATATCATGTTGCCAGCAATATAAATGATTCACTTATTAGTTACCTTAGAAGAATATGAACATACTACTAAATTTTGTGCTATAAAACAATTTCCTAAAAACTTAAAAATAACTCAATAATTTGATTTTACTTATTAAAGTAGCCGATAGTCACAAGCAGTCCAACATACATGACACCTTCCCCTACAGTCAACAGAGAGGTGAATGATTCACATTTGAACATCAGACTCACAGAATCTTGAAGTCTATTATAGGAATATTATTGGTTAAAAATTATTGATGCAAATCTGAATCACTATAGACTCTGAAATTAACCTAACAACCTACAAAAAGCTATATGGATACTGATAAAGCTAAACGAAAAGAGACTTCTATAATAAAAATGGCAAGGCCATTAGCAATGAGAAAAAACACAGCCAGTTCAGGGTAATACTGATGAAATACTGACAATGCATCCTTCCCCCAGATTGTGAAATTCTAACCATAAGCAAGTGTCCGTGCAGGGTAAGAGTTTGACAACATTGCTAAAGACTGGGTCACAGACAAATTTCTTAGCAAAGGACACAATCAAAGTGTGGGGTCATTTTCGTTGATGAATAGCACATTTAGTAATCTTTCATGACTCATTCGTTACCTGACTAGTAAGTAACCCTGATTTCACTCAAAATATGAGAGTCAATTTGGATCTAAGATCTGAAGAGAGAACTTGTACTTTTGGGTCCTGTGACCCATTTGGGAGCCCCTGCGGCCTGGCAGGGAGCATTAGGACACTTGAGGAAACTGCCTTTAACAAGTAGTTATCACCTACTGGAGGCCTTTTCTCCTGCAAGTATCTCTTCTCAGTATTATAAAAAAATTTCTCTCTACTAGATTACTTCACTTAGCACACAAACAGGCTGTAATGACTTCCATCTTAAAACTTACTTCCTTGACTTCACACCCGCTCCAGTTCTTCCCACCATTTTCTTCTCACTACAGCAACAAAGCTCCTCAAAAGAGTTGACTATATGCAGTATCCCCAATTCTTCTTCCCATCATCCCGCTGAGACAACTTTTGACAAGGTTGCCGTTGACTTCCGCAATGGATGTCCCTATTACTCTTGTTAGTGTCGTCAGCAGGGTAACCAGCTCATCCCTATATGCCTGAGACTTTATCAATTTTTAAAATGGAATGTCTTACACACACCTCAGTCCCTGGCAAGTCCAGACAGTAAGTCACTCTAGATTGTTAACCTCCATGTTACTGAATCCATTGATGAAGTCCTTTCCTTACTTGACTTTTCAGCAAACTTCTTAAACAACAGCTTCATAGAGCTATAACTCACATGCAGTAAACTACACATATTTAAAGTGTATAAATTAGTAAGGTTTGACATATGTATACACACATGAGACCATAGCAATTAAGATAATGAATGTATCCATCACTCCCCAAACTTTCTTCATGCCCATTTGCAATCCCTCTCTCCCACCTGTCACACCTGCCCCTACCCCCGATCTACAGGTGTATTAGTTAGCTATTGCTGTGTAAGGAATAACCCCAAAATGTATCAGCTTAAAACAATAATCATTTTCTGTGGGGCAGGGATCTGGGCACAACTTACCTGGGTGCCTCTGCCTCAAGGTCTCTCTCAAAGTTGTAGCCAAGGTGTTGGCCAGGTCTGTGGTCTCCTCTTACAGTGTGACCAAGGGAAGAGCTGCATCCAAGCTTACTTATATGGATGTTGGCGGGATTCAGTTCCTCACAAGCTGTTGAGTGCATGACTTCCGTTTTCCATCAGCCTGTCCTTAGGGCAGCTTACAACCTGACAGCTGTTTTCATAAGAGAGAGAAAGAGAGAGAAGTCATCATCTCTTTACGACCTAATCTCAGAAGTGAAATATCATCATTTTTGCCACATTCTGTTCATTAGAGTAGCTACATCCAGCTCACTCTCAAGGGAAAGGAATTACACAAGGGAGGTGGCAAGTATAAGGAGCCATTGTAGAGATTGTCTATCACACCAGAGAATCATTCATCTGCTTTCTGTCAATATAGATTAGTTTGTATTTTCTAGAATTTTATATAAATGGAATCACTCAGTATGGACCCTTTTTTGTCTATATTCTTTCCCTCAGCATAATTGTTTTAAGATTCACTTATGTTGTTGCATCTATCAACAGTTCATTCTTTTCCTTGCTGAGTAGTATTCCCTTGTATGGTTACACTGAAATTTGTTTATCTGTTCATCTGCTGATGGACAATTGAATCATTTATAGTTTTTGCCTATTACAAATAAATCTGCTGTGAACATTCATCTATAAGTCTTTGTTGGGATATGTGCTTTCATTCTCTTGGGTAAATATTCAGAAGTGGAAAGGCTGAAACACGTGGTAGGTCTATATTTGTCTTTTTAAAAAACTGACAAACTATTTCCCAAAGTAGTTGCACTATTTTATATTCCCACTGGCAGTGTTCCAGTTTCTCTGCATCCTTGTCAGTGCTTGCTGGGGTCATTCTTTTTTATTTTAGTCATTTTAATAACTGTGTAGTAATATCTCATTGTGGTTTTAATTTGCATTGCCCTAATGATTAATTACATTGCTTATCTACTATCCATATGTATTCTTTGGTCTTTTAAAATCTTTTGCCCATTTTTAATTAAGTTGTTTGTTTTCTACTTAATTTTGTGAGTCCTCTGTGTATTCTGTATACATATCCTTTAACAGGCAAATGATTTACAGATATTTTCTTCCAGTCTGTGATTTGTCTTTGTTCTCTTAACAGTATTTTTAAAAGAGCAGAAATTTTTAATCTTTAAAAAATTTAACCTGATTTATCAATTTTCTTTTTTCTTTTTTTTTTGCAGTACGCGGGCCTCTCTCTGTTGTGGCCTCTCCCGTGGTGGAGCACAGGCTCCGGATGCTCAGGCTCAGCGGCTATGGCTCACGGGCCCAGTCACTCCGCGGCATGTGGGATCCTCCTGGACCGGGGCACGAACCAGTGTCTCCTGTATCGGCAGGCCGACTCTCAACCACTGTGCCACCAGGGAAGCCCCAATTTTTTTTTTATAGAGTGTACTTTCAGTGTTATATCTAAGAAATCTTTGTTTCACCTAAGGTCACAAAGATTTTGTCCTATGCTTTCTGCTAAAAGTTTTACAGTTTTACAGACTTACAGACATAGAGAACAGACTTGTGGCTGCTAAGGAGGAGTGAAGGTGGGGGAGGGAAGGATTGGGAGTTTGGGATTAGCAGATGCAAACTCTTATATATAGGATTGATAAACAACAAGGTCCTACTGTACAGCACAGGGAAGTATATTCAATATCCTATGATAAACCATAATGGAAAAGAACATGAAAAAGAAAAAAAATAGATAACTGAGTCACTTTGTTATACAGCAGAAATTAAACACAACATTGTAAATCAACTACACTTCAATGAGATTTTAAAAAATTTATAGCTTTAGTTTACATTTGGATCCATGATTCATTTTGAGTTAATATTTGTAAATAGTGCAAGGTATGAATCAAAGTTCATTTTCCTGCATATGGAGAGCCAATTGTCCCTGTGTCATTGAAAAGAATATCTTTTCTCCATTAAATTGTCTTTGCACCATGGCTGAAAATCAATTGTCCATGTATGG
Organism: Lipotes vexillifer; assembly: GCF_000442215.2. Classification (NCBI taxonomy): domain Eukaryota; kingdom Metazoa; phylum Chordata; class Mammalia; order Artiodactyla; family Lipotidae; genus Lipotes; species Lipotes vexillifer. The sequence continues at coordinate 348,558 of NW_006788568.1, forward strand.
ATCTATTTCTAGATTCTATTTTCTGTTTTATTGATTTGTCTGCATTTACAGCAATATTTATCTTGATAACTATAGCTTTATAGTAAGTTTTAAAATTAGGCAGTTAGTCCTCCCACTTTTTTCTTCTCTGCCAACTTTGTTTTGGCTCCTCTAGGTCTTTTGTATTTCAATATGAACTTTAGAATCAGTTTATCAATCTCTACAAAAAAGCCTGCTGGTATTTTGGTTGGGATGGCTTTGAATCTGTATATCGATTTGGGGAGAAATAACATCTTATTAAGTCTTCCGGCCCATGAACACAATTTATTTATTTATTTATTTATTTTTGGCTGCATTGGTTCTTTGTTATTGCACGCGGGCTTTTCTTTAGTTGCGGCGAGTGGGGGCTACTCTTCATTTCAGTGCGAGGCTTCTCACTGTGGTGGCTTTTCTTGTTGTGGAGCACAGGCTCTAGGCGCGTGGGCTTCAGTAGTTGTGGCATGCAGGCTCAGCAGTTGTGGCACATGGGCTCAGTTGCTCCGTGGCATGTGGGATCTTCCTGGACCAGGGCTCGACCCTGTGTCCCCTGCATTGGCAGGCAGATTCCTAACAACTGCGCCACCAGGGAAGTCCCAACATAATATATTTAGATCTTTAATTTTTCTCAGCAATGTTTTATAGTTTTCAGTGTTTAGATCTTTCACATCTTTTGTTAGATTTGTCCCTAAGTATTTCATATTTGTATATGCTATTTTAATTGGTATTTTAAAATATTTCAACTTCTGATTGTTCATTGCTGATATCTAGAAATAGAATTGATTTTTGTATATTGATCTTATATCCTGCAATAGTGCAAACTTATTTATTCTAGCAGCTTTTTTTTTTGTAAATTTCATTAGATTTTCTACATAGGTGATAGTCATCTGCAAATAATGACTAGATGTCTTTCATTTCTTTTCCTTGCCTACTTGCACTGTTGAATTATGCTCCAACATAATGTTGAATAAAGTAAGTAGAAAGAGCAGGCATCCTTGCCTTGTTCCTGATCTTAGGGGTAAAGCTTTTTGTCTATCACCATTATATGATATTAACTGTAGATTTTTCATTGATTTTTCTGAAGCCCTGTTTTTACCATTTTATCTTTGAGATGTACTCCTAGAAGTGCGATTGCTGGCTTGAAGGCTGAATGCCTAGATAATTTTGCTAAATTTCTTTCCATAGGCATTGTACGATTTTGCATTCCCATCCTCAAATTATGAAAGTGTCTATTTCCCAGAGCTTCACTGACAGAGTAGGTTGTCAAAATTTGAATTTTTGGATTTCCCTGGTGGCGCAGTGGTTAAGAATCCGCCTGCCAGTGCAGGGGGCATGGGTTCGAGCCCTGGTCTGGGAAGATCCCACATGCCGCGGAGCAACTAAGCCCATGCGCCACAACTACTGAGCCCGTGTGCTGCAACTACTGAAGCCCACGTGGCCTAGAGCCTGTGCTCTGCAACAAGAGAAGCCACTGCAACGAGAAGCCCGCGCACCACAACGAAGAGTAGCCCCCACTCGCCGCAAGTAGAGATAGCCCGCACGCAGCAACAAAGACCCAACACAGCCAAAAATAAAATATAAACATATTTAAAATTTGAATTTTTGCCCTCGTAATAGATGAGGATGAACTCCCTGTTTGCATTTCTCTTATTACGAGCAAGGTTGAGCATCTTTTCATATAGTGAAGAGGCATTCATTTGCATTTCTTTTCTGTTAATGGTCTGTTCATGTCTCTTGCTTATTTTTCTAAAGAGTTGTTGATTTCTCTATTTTAGAAACTCTATTAAATATTAGGGATGTTCACTCTTTGTAATATAAATTGACAATGTTTTTCCCCAGTGTGTTGGTCCAGACTTTTTTCCTAACACAACAAGAAGTCCAAAGGCAGGTGGTTGTCAGCATTGGCTCAGTGACCCAACAGTGTCAAAGCCAGCCTCTCTGCGATTCTCTAGGCATTTCTCTTAGAGTCACATTATAACTGTGTTAAAGGCAGGTAAGACCAGGAAAGGATGGCTCCAGAGACATCTGTTCCTATTATTAGGAAGGTGAAAGCTTTCTCAGAAGCCCCCAACAGATTTGCATTCATATTTAATTGACCAGAACTAGGTTCAGAGAAAGCTGGGAAAGCAAGTATTTCACTTTTCCCTCCTCTAGAGTGGAGGTGGGCAAGGAGAAGGGGATTGGAATGCATCTTGAGCTGTCCAACAAAATATCACGGACAAGAATGGGCAAGTTTAGCTCAGTGGAAGACTCATCCTTTCTCCCATTCTGTGACATGTCTGAAAATCCACAGTGAACCAGTAGTTGGGCTCACAGCTCCAAAAAGGAATTCAGTCTTGGGTGCATCAGCAGAGGTTTAATGTCTGCAGCAAGGAGGTGGGATGATATCTAGAGACCTGTGTTCCACCCTAGGAGCCTGTCTTGAAGGAACACTGCTAAATGGGAGCATGTCCAGAGGAGAGCAACCAGGTCAGGAGAGTGAGGGCTCCAGAAACCTTGCCCCATCAAAAATAAGTGGAAAGATTTGGATATGTCACAGTAGAGAAGATATGGAGGGGAGCAAGATATATCTCACTGAATACCTAAAAGACTGGCATGTGGAAAAAATGAGATTTGATCTATGGTAACAATTGGTGCATATTGGAGTGAGGCAGATTTCAATTAATATTAAACAAGTATTTTTCACTAATTTGGGATGGGTTGCTTCATGAATAGTGAGCTTCCTATCCACTGTGTAATCAATCTTGCTGCTCTCATGGTTCCATCCTTCAGTGCTCCTAGGTTTTATCCTCCACCTCTATGTCAATGACTCTCCCACATGGGTCTCTCGTCCAGTCCTCTCCTCTATGCTCCCAAGGCTCCAGACTCCTGTCTTCACCTCACAGTGAAGCTCTTTCTTATTTAGAGTTGGATCAGTCAAGATCTAACCAAGAAATAGAAACCACTTGAATATTTAAAATGAGGGACGTTAATGAAAGGAATTTGTTAAACAACAGGTGATAGAAGGGCCAAGGAGTCAAACAGAAGACAGTGAGACAACTCAGAGATTAACAGTAGCAGGAAGAACTATCGCCCTTAGGCTGGAAGGTGCTCAGTAAGCGTTTGAACCAAGTGGGCTTGTCTGCCAGGAACTGGAGGGATGGAAAAGACACAGCAACTGCCAGAGATGCAGTTAAAGCAGAGGCAGAGGGAGAAATAGCCTGGCTCTCCAACCCTGACTCAATTTCCTGCCAGTGCTCCCCAAGGGCCAGACACCATCAGAAGCCAGATGACATGTGAACCTGGGAAACAGAGCCCAAGAGAGCAGGAGAAAGGTGAAGGAAAATGGGTGGAGGACAGGGACACAAGTGAAGGAGGGGTAGAAGATCCCTTAGATTTGTGTCCTTTCCTCCCTCTGTGCCCTGGGACTGAGGCTACAGAGGGAGCTAGGAAAGTTGGATAAAGTAAGCATGTGGGCCAGAGTCCAGCAGTTGGTGTCCAGTATTTCAAAGGAGCAGCAGATTCTGCTGGGGATGATGGAAGATGCTTCCCAAGAAGGACAGTAGTTGGGTTGGGTTTTGGAGGATGACATAGGAAGAAGCATTCCAAAGAGAGGTTAAGAATGCATATTAAAGTCCAGAGGTGGGGAAAAGTCACCGTGTATCTCAGGCACTACAAATGATTCAGTGTGGCTGAAGCCCTGTGTGTGAAGATATTAGATTTATTAAATGTAAAATAAAATAACCTGTTAACAGATTTTATGTGGCGTGAGGGAAATGGAGGGTCTGAGGATACTTTTACCTTTCTGCTTAAGAACTGGAGAGGATGGTAGTGTCATTAAGCATAACGATGATAGGGACTCCCTGAGTTGTAGGTCTGTGGTGGTTGTGAAGTTGGGGGGTAGGGTGGGGATAATTAATTACATTTTAGACGTATCAAATTTGAGATTCCTATGGAATATCAAGGTCGAGATGTCCAGGAAGTATACGAACTGGAATCTTGGGGAGCAGGTCTAGTCTGAAGATGTCAACTTGGGAATCTTTGGAGGTTTAAACCTTGGGGGTCTATGTGATCATCCAAGGGAACTGTGATGATGAAGGAGGCATTATAGCAGAAGGTAGATCCCTGCAAAACCTTTAAGGGATGACAGGGGAAATAGAGGCAGGACACATCCTGAGAAGGAACAGTCAGAGAAGCTGGAGGAGACCCAAGAGAAAGCTATGTAAAAGCTGGGACCATGACTAACACAAGGATTAAATGAGTCTACTGTGTTTGGCAATGAGGAATTAATAGGTTATCCTGGTGAGAGCTGTGTCCAGGAGAGTGATGGTGTGGAAACCAGCCTATAATGGACAAAAGAGGTGAGGAAACAGGGTGAGAGAGAATAGTCTGGTTTTCAGAGAAGGTTGGCTGTGAAGGATGGAGAAAGTATCAGGATAGCTTGAGGAGACCTGGGTCCAAGAATGTCCAGAGACTCTGTGTTCTAAAATATGGAGGGTCTTCAAGGAGATGGGAAAAGGGGGTAATTAATAAAAGGAGGCCCTCAAGAGGATAGACTGGTATGAGGGCAATTACAGGTGTACAGGTGTGTTTGGGGCAGGAGAAAAGGTAACTCTTCCTCTGAGATTGAGAGCAAGAGAGTGCAAGGCATTTGGAGCAACATATTGATATATGAATTATGTGCACAGCCTGTCCTTAAGAAATTTACAGTGTAATAGGGAGAAGAGATATGGTGTCTTTAGGAATACTTGGCATCAGGATACAGAAACCCACTCAGAAGTTTAAGGCTAGTGTGAAACAACAGACAAAATATATATTGGTCTCTGCCCCCAGTTCCTGGCACAGAGCTCCTAAAACTCTTTGAATTTCCTGGGTGATAGGAGTGTCTTTTGTTCCAATGGGACAATGCTCGGTTGGCTCCTGGGTGAGGTCTGTTCACCAGAAAGAGCAAGCCATGATTAGAAGCTTGGAACTTTCAACGCTACCCTCATCTTCCATGAAGGGTAAGGAGAAAAGGGCTGCAGATTTTGTTAGTGATCGATCATGCCTACTTGATGAAGCCTCCATAAAGATCCCCAAAATGTGGGGTTCAGGGAGCTTCCAGGTGTGTGAACACATCCATGTGCTGCGAGGGTGACACATCCCAGCACCATGGGGACAGATGCTCCTGTGCTTGGGACTCTTCTGGACCTCACCCCACATATCTCTTCATCTGGCTCTTCATCTGCATCCTTTATCATCTCATTTATAATAAATTGGTTAGCATAAGTAAGTGTTTCCCTGAGTTCTGGGAGATGTTCTGGCAAATGATTGAACCCTTGGACGGGATTATGGGAAACTGATTTATAGCTGGTTGCTCAGAAGCACAGGTGACAACCTAGATTTGTGACTGGAGTCTGAGGTGAAGGTGGAGGCAGTCTTGTGGGATGAAGCCCTTAACCTGTGGGGGTCTAACTAACTAACTCTGGTTAGTGTCAAACTGCATTGAATTGTAGGACACCCAGCTGGTGTTGCAAAGAATTGCTTGGTGTGGAAACCCTCCACACATCTGGTGTCATAAGTGCTGTGCATGTGGTTATGAGGAAGTAGTAAAGGAGAAACGCAGGGGGAGGAGGAGCCCGTTTATCAGGAAGATGCAAAGAAATATCCAGTGGACCCAACTATGAGGCTTTGTTTTTAAATAGCTTTAGTGAGACATGTTTCCTATGCCATAAAATTTACCTATTTTAAGTTCAGTGTTTTGCTTTTTAAAATTTATTTATTTAATTTATTTTTTTGCTGCCCTGGGACTTGGTTGCTGCGTGCGGGCTTTCTCTAGTTGTGGTGAGCGGGGGCTACTCTTTGTTGCGGTGTGCAGGCTTCTCGTTGCAGTGGCTTCTCTTGTTGTGGAGCAAGGGCTCTAGGCACGTGGGCTTCAGTAGTTGTGGCTCCCAGGCTTCGGTAGTTGTGGCTCGTGGGTTCAGTAGTTGTGGCTCGTGGGCTCTAGAGCGCAGGCTCAGTAGTTGTGCACAGGCTTGTTGCTCCGTGGCATGTGGGATCTTCCCAGACCAGGGCTTGAACCCGTGTCCCCTACGTTGGCAGGCAGATTCTTAACTACTGCACCACCAGGGAAGCCCCTAGTTCAGTGGTTTTAAA
>NW_006788568.1:354720-365009 GCF_000442215.2 Lipotes vexillifer
TATATATATATATATATATATATATATATAGGGTTGTGCAACCATCACTGCCATCTAATTTTAGAACAGTCACAACACCCCCAGAAGAAATCCTGGATGTATTAGCAGTCATGCCCCATCCCCACCACCTCCCTCCACCACAACACCTCCAGGCAACCACGAATCTATCATCTGTCTCTCTGACTATTCTGGACATTTCAAATAAATGAAGTCAAACAATATGTAATATTTTAGGTCTGGCTTCTTTCACTTAGCATAATGTGTTCAAGGTTCATCCATGTCAGAGCATGTATCAGTACTTCATTCTTTTTTTATTGCTGAATAATATTCCATTGTATAGATATACCACATTTACTTTATCCACTCATTGGTTGAGAGGCACTTGGGTTGTATCTACTTTTTGGTTACTGTAAATAATGCTGCTATGAACATTTGTGTACATGTTTTCATGTGGGTATGTTTCATTTCTCTTGGGTATATACCTAGGAGTGGAACTGTTGAATCACCGTAGCTCTAGGTTTAACAATTTGAGAAACTGTCAAAATGTTTTCCAAAGTGGCAGCGCCATTTTACATTCCCACCAGCAGTGTATAAAAGTTCTAGTTCCCCTACATCCTTGATGACGTTCGTGACTGTCTGACTTTTGGACACATACTGGCCATCCTAGCGGCTGTGAGGTGGTATCTTGTGGTTTTGATTTGCATTTCTCTAATGATTAATGATACTGAGCATTTTCTCGTGTGCTTATTGGCACACAAATTGTGTTCCCCCAAATCAGTATGTTGAAGAACCAACCCCCAATGTGATGGTATTTGGAGACGGGGTATTTAGGAGATAAGGTCATTAGGGTAGGGTCCTCAAGATGGGATTAGTGCCCTTACAAGAAGAGACTCCAGACAATTTGCTCTCTCTCTCTCTCTGCCACATGAGGACACCATGAAAAATCAAGAAATCTGCTGTCTGCAAGCCAGAAAGAAGGCTCTCACCAGGAACCAAATCAGCCAGTACCTTGCTCTTAGACTTCCCAGCTTCCAGATCTGTGAGAAATAAAAGTCTGTTATTTAAGCCACACAGTCTATGATATTTTCTTGTAGCAGTCCAAGCAAACTGTGTATTTAAGAAACCATTGTCTAACCCAAGGTTGAGAAAATTTACTCCTATTTTCTTCTAAGAGCTTTATAGTTTTAGTTCTCACACGTAGAATGATTATCCATTTTGAGAATTTAATTGGCTCTGCATTGATAAGGAATCCACCCGGTCTAATTAGCTGAGGCCAGGGAGGTGAAGTCCTGTGGTATGTAGAATTGCCATTTTGGGGGCTGTGGGCAGAGTTAGGACACTAGGAATAAGATTCTCTGAGAAGCAGCCTCTGAGGCAAGGATTTGAGCTCAAGGGACTTGCTAAGGAAGTGTTCCAAGGAGAAATCAGTAAGGGAGTGGAGGAAACACTATTAGAAGGGGAAGGTCAGTGAAAGGAAGGATTTCAGTTGAAGTCAAAACCTCTGTCTGGCCCCTGGGGAGCTCTGGAGTATAAATTGCATCTGAGAGTTTGCATCTACTCAGGCAAGAGAGGTGGGCTTTTTAACCCTGTACCAGCTAGTCATTGCTGGAATGTGGTGGGGAGGGGATGGGGAGTAAACTCCTAGGCACTCCCAGACCTATAACTCTGGATATGTGGATATGTTTGCAGCAGCTCCAGGAGCCCAACGGCAAGCCTCTGAAGGAGGTCACAGCTGCAAACAATTAGTAAGGGGATCTGCAAAAGGGGATCTGAGGGGGATCTAGGTGAGGGGCTGAGGCTGTCCTCCAAAGAGCTTGTAGATGGAAATGTACATGATACGACATGAGACAGAAAGTAACACATGACATCAGAGAGATACAGATAAAGTGCTGGGGTGGGGGGCGTTCTACCGGAAGGAGAGGTTTTCTCTTCTTTGCTCTGTTGTGTAACGAAAAATTAATTGTGGTGACTATCAGAGATGTAGAAGTGCTCTTAGGGTGCTGCAAGAGTCTCATGAAGGTAGATAAAAATCATCCTGTTGAGGCAGTACCAGAACTCTTCTTCTGATCACTGAGTGAACTCTCAACCCCTCGGGGACTTCTCACCAGGCACATTGTGTCCTTGTTGTCTCCTGGTTCTCAAGCCGCATTCCCACACCATGCAGACTGAACCTGCTGCTTGCTGGGGATGTCTGGATAGACCTTACAGACTCCTGGTGTCTGTCTCTGCCCAGCCCCAGGTATTCTGAGTAGCAGCCTTTATTACCTTTTACCTTTCCAAATGGTATCCCCTCCTCACCATGCCCCAATAGCAGGGCTCTCTGTTCTATCTCTTTAAGAAGCTCATTTCTAAATATGATCTGGTGTATTATGAGTAGATGTAGTGATATAGTTAATGAGTCTCTAATGTGGACAATTATAACCTAGAATGAAGCCTGGCTTCGTTCTCTCCCACTCATGTGCACAGACTGATTCAGTAACACACACCCACTCACAATTTTACTCTTGTCTCTGGGAAAATACTATACCCAGGGCTCACAGGCAGCAGACCAGAGCTGGGCACATGCATGCACACACAGGCAGACAAATGCTCACAGGCTCTTAGGCCCTCTCAGAAAATTCTCCTGTGGTAAATATGTTTGGGGTGTCTTCCCAGACAACACTCCTTCTTAGAAAGGATCTGCTATTGTACCTGTCAGAGAGATGGGTCAAGGTGGCCATTTGTAGCAAGTGGTCCTGCCCCCTCTCCTACCAGCTATGGCTAATGGGACCAGAGGGTCACATACCCTTGGGTTCCATAAGCACAAATGCTTTTAGGAATTCTTTGGTAGCAAGAAACAGAAACCAACTTAGAGAATCTTACGAATCAAAGTTATCCACAGGGCTTCCCTGGTGGCGCAGTGGTTGAGAGTCCGCCTGCCGATGCAGGGGACACGGGTTCGTGTCCCGGTCCGGGAGGATCCCACATGCCGCGGAGCGGCTGGGCCCGTGAGCCATGGCCGCTAAGCCTGTGCGTCCGGAGCCTGTGCTCCGCAGCTGGAGAGGCCTCAACAGTGAGAGGCCCGCGTACCAAAAAAAAAAAAAAGTTATCCACAAAAAACACGGACACGAAAGACAAAAGGGCCTTATGAAGAAATGGAACTGAAAAAGGAAGCCATCGTCAACCAAAGCAGCTACTTTCGCTTCTTTCTTTTTCTCTCTGGGGCAATGAAATTCTTTCATTGCTCATCTGCTTTCCTTTCTCTCTTGCTGAAGTACCTGCATTCAAATCATTTGAAGCATTTACTAAAAATTCAGAGCCCTGCATCTCTAGGGATGCAGCCAAGGAAACCACATTTTTAGCAAACATCCTGCATGATCCTGTGGCATGCAAAAGGTTGAGAACCACTGTGCTAAGGCGCTACACAATTCAAACATTGACAGATGTCTTTGAGACATGTCCGCCTGGGTACACTACCATGAACTTACTCACATGTCTGTGTCCCAGTCCCAAATTTCTGGGAGTGAGAAACCAACAAATGCCACGTGGGTCAGATGTCCCAGTCCAATGTGCTGTGGCTGTCAGTGAGGGGGTGGTCTGGTCCAATCAGAAGGTGCAGACTCTGACAGGGTAGGGAAACTGACCAACTTGTCTGTTACAGTGAGATGTTCCCAGTTCCTTATAATAAATTCCTTTTTCACTTAAGTTGGCTTAGGTGGGCTTTTTGTAGTAAATGACTCGTTACCCACAAGTTCGCAGAAACACTTAGGCATACACGCTCACTTGCACACGCACACATATGCACGTATCAGCTCACAAGTACACACCCGTCATCTGGGGCACTGTGGGAGAAGTTTGTTCTGGTAACGATCTCTTTGCAGTCCAGTAAGACTATAAAAAAGCTGGGGTACCTTTATTAATTATATATCTTACATTCATTGAAACATAATATTTAATTTAAATAATTGCAGGAGGCAGCTTTGATACTTTGATTCACTTTCCAGAACAAATGTCTTCTCTCCCTCCCTGGCCTGCTGCGCTGATCTCTTATGATGAAAAGAACAGCCTGGTCTGTCCCTTTCATAGGATTTTTGTCCTAGAAAATGATGAAATGCTTCCCTGACTGAGTATAAAGCAGGGGTTGCAGCCACTTTGCCAGCTTTGAAAGGGAAATGCCAGGGAAATAGATCTATTTTATCTTTTCTAAACAACAGGTTGGGGAGATGACGCTTAGAACGGGATGCTGCTGAGTCACAGCCCGAGAGACTGATTGCAGGAGGCAGGTGTTCTGTGCAGATGGCCTCACAAGTGTGCTAATGCTGGACACTGCCTGTCAATCCACTCCCCCCACCCACCATCGGCCATGTCTCCTGATCTTGGCCACACCTTCTTTTGTGCTGGGCACTGTCCATCTCTGTGGGCTCTCAGCAGTCAAACGAGAAACCATCTTCTCCTGTAAGCTCTCTGGAGGTGAAAGTTTGGTCCCCTGCTGACAATTCTAGCCAACCCCACAGTCCATGATACTACAAAACCCCCTACAAAACTAGAACTCTGACAAAACGGGCTAGGAATTCCTGTTTTGACAAAAGCTTCCAGAGTTCAGGAGGTCAGAGGGCTCATGCCGGGGTGTAATTGGAAGTAGGAACCTCAGGATCCTTTCTTCCCTGGGAGCTTCCAAAACAACACATCTGGCCAAGTCTGGGCCAGCTGGCTAAGTGCATCCCTGCAATTGCCTCTCTTCCAAAGGCAATAGACTTGAGACTCAAAGACAAGAGACTTGGCACTGAATGTAGGTCAAGTTTGTGTCCAAGATACTTTTCTCTTTTTTCCAAGACAAAGTCTGAGAAGTAGCTGGGCTGGGAGTGGTTTGGGACAGGGAGGAGGGAATCTAATGTTTGTTGAGTGTCTCCCATGTGTTAGAGACAGTGGCTGGTGCATGCACGCTATCGCACTTGATCCTCACCAGTCTTGTGAACTAGGGAGGCTTAGCCCCACTTTGCAGATAAGGAAACTGAGACTCCAAGTAGTTACTTGCCAAGGTCACACAGAGGCAGAGTCAGGACTTTTAAGTTACTCTGTCTGCCTCCAGAGGGTCTCCCTTTTCCACTGCACTTGCCATAGGGGGCGGGGGCTCCCCTTCTCTGAGCTTATTTCCCCAACTTCTAAGGGCTCATGGCGGTAGAGGAGGGGCCCAGGCAGGGCTTCTGCCAGTGAGCTTCCACAGGGCCAGGCCACTTTATTCCATCCGTGGCTGTTCTCTCTCCTGTGTCTTCGTTCTCTCCCTTTGCCAATCAAATACCCTCCAATCAATCAGATGTTAAAACAAACAATGACCAACAACGAAACCTTCTTGACCTTCCTCCACTTCTAGACACCATTTTATCTCTATGGGCTGAGGCAGTCCCCTTCTCAGCTGAGCTTCTTGAAAAAGTTATCCTCATATCACATCCCCATTCGTCACCATCCTCTCTTCATCCCGTTCCAGTCTGGCCTCCTCTCTCTGTGCTTCACTGAAATTTTCCCACTATGGCTACTAATTACCTTCTTGTTGCTAAATTCATTAGATACTTTCCATTCTCATGATATTTGACTTCTGAGCAGCTTTGATCTTTGACCTCTTGGTCTGCCCACTTTTTCTTTTTTTCCATGACAACATAGTCTCTGGATTTTCCTCCAACCTCTTGGCTACTGCTTCCTCATCTCCTTTCTAGTCTCTTTCTCCTCCATCCAACTTTCAAATATCCAAGTTTTTCAGGGCCTGACCTCATCCTCTTCCCTTCTCAAGCTCCGATCTCATCGCCATCCATGGCTTAATTACCTCTGGATGCTAATGACACCAACATCATCAGCCTACATGATCCTCCTGAGCTCCAGATCCATGCATCCAATCGTCTATGCAAGGGCTCAGCAAATGTCTTTGTGTGACAGGCAAGACAGTAAATATTTTAGGCTTTGTGGGCTAAATGGTGTCTGTTCCAACTACTCAACTCTGCCATTATAGTGCAAACTCAACCATGGAAAATGTGACAATGAATTTGGGCGCGGCTGTGTTCCAATAAATTTTGTTTATGGACCCTGAAATTTGAATTTTACATAATTTTCATGTGTTAGGAAATATTCTCCTTTCAGTTTTTTCCGAGCATTTAAAAATTAGAATTTAACGTAATTTTTACATGTCAGGAAATATTATTCTCATTTGGATTTTTTCCAATTATTTAAAAATTTAAAAACCAGATGGCAAGCCAGATGTGCTCCGTGGGCTGAGATTCGTCGCCCCCAGGTCTATGTTTTGGTTCACTTAGATGTCTTGTAGATGCCTCATACCAGAATGTCTGAAATGTAATTTTGGACTTTCACCTCCAGATCTCAGTGTCCCCAGCTCAGTGAAGGACACTTGGTAAGAAATCTGAGGGTCATCCCTAAGGGATTCTTTTTACTCACCCCAACATTCAATCACCAAGTCCTCCTGGTCCTCCCTCCTACATACAGGTAGCAGGATAATATTGTGAAATATCCACCGTGGTTCTTATTCTGGGAATTTGCTTTGGCTCACTCCTCTCATCTCCTTCATGTCTTTTCTCAAATGTCACCTTTTCTGTAAGGTCTAGCTTGATTGATGAACTTTCTCCCTCTCGGATCCTTTCACCCTGTTTTTTCCCCTCTCCTTTAGCACTTTTCACGTGTGAATGTACTATGAAATGTACTACATATTATTGTTATTGTTTCTAGCCCGTCTCTCCTGGTTAGAATGTCACCTCTCCAAGGGTAGGGATTTTTGTCTGTTTTGTTCTCTGCTGTGTCCCAAGCACCTAGAACAGTGCACATAGAAGGGGCCCAACTAACACATGTTGAATCAACGAATGATGCTGAGGCTTAGGTTTCTTCACGGGGAGGACAGGATTAGTGGAGACAAAAGAAATCATTGCTATTCATAAATGGGACTCTTTAAAGCAGTGGTTCCTGACCCTAGCTGCACACTAGAATCATCTGGGAGCTTTAAGAATCCTGCCACCCAGGCTAAGCCCCAGACCAATTAAATCAGAAGTTCCTGGAATGGAAACTTTTCAGGTCCCTACGAAGTGCAGCTAAGGTTAAGAACCACTGCTTTAAAATGATGGAAATTATAATGGTCATAAAAGCAAGATTTTCATTTGTTAAAGTCAGACTTTGCGGTGGAGAAAAAAGCATTTGTGGGCTCTGAAGATCCCAAGCTCAGAGGACTGGGTGTTTGAACAGGGAAGAAAGAAGAGTAGGACACAGAAAGAGATAAAAATTCAAGCTGCAGGGCAAGCAATGAGGACCAGAGAGCAACGTGGTGGGGCTGGTACCTCAGTCCCCACATCATGGTTCATGATGGGTTCGGGGATGTAAAGACGGAGGAGACTTTGTCTCATTTCTTCTAGGATATGAAGGGCAGAGCTTTTTGTCACAGAGAACCTGAATTAGCCTCTCATTTCACCCCACCCAGAGACTCTTGCACTTCCAGTGGTTTGTGAAGGGGACAAGAAAATGTTCCTGGGCCCTGGAGAGGCGCCAAGCAGATGGCTGACTATGGTGAGCTCCCATGACTGCCAGGGGTCCCTTTTGTTGTAGGGCAAGGGGACCCTGGAGCAGAGGCAGTGGGAAGGGCAGTCCCAGGCCAGCATAGTATAGCGATGGATCAGAGGATTGACAGGGCTGGCCATTGTAAAAATGGGTGGTGGGTCAGAAGGGAGTAGACCACCGTACTCTTAATCTGCTGGGAAAATGGACCACATGTCACGCCAGCAAGGGACACTGTTGCAGGAATGTCGTGGGGACCAAGGCTGACACCTGGACAGGCCAGGTCACCTCTGCAGGGCTCAGCAAGGACCAGAGGACAACATATAGACCAGGAGCCCCTTCCCTGACACCATAATGTCTTCCAAACCGTGCTAGCTCTCACTTGTGTTTTTCCTTCATGTCACTTTCACAACTGTCATTACCCGGTGAGTGAAAAATCGTTCAGTGATTACTTGCTATTTGAATTGGAGAGTCTATGAAGGCAGGAACCACATCTGTGTCTCCAGAGCCTAATGCAGTGCCTGGCACGCAGGAGTGGATATTTACTGAATGAATGAAGACATGAATGAATGGGAGGCACACGCTTACTGCTGGGCTGAGGGATTGGAGCAGGATTCCAGACACAGGGACTGCTTGCATAGCTTACCAAGGTGCTGCTGGGAAGAGGGAAGTCCTCCTCAGGTGCCTAGAGGACAGGGATTGTGTAGGCTTTTGCTCAGTTCTGCGGATTTGCGTAGGTCTGGACTTGTCTCCGAGTGACCAGGCAGCGTGTGGGATTCGTCAGCCTCACACGGGTGTGTGGGGCTGGGCCACATGTCATGCTGCCTCTTGCCTCAGCACCAGCCTCCTCAACATTTGGCTCCATTGACACCCAGAGGGGCCTCGTCCTGACCAGGGGCTCTCCCAGCTCCCTTCCCACCCCCTGCTCTGTCCTTCCGACTGGCTGCAGAACATACCCCCACCTCCCTCCTACAGGGGGCCCTGCCTTCCTGTCTTCGGACCCATGAAAAGTCACTTTGGCCTCAATCGAAAGGCCGTCTCTTTAACAAGGGAGATGCCGGTTTGCTGAATGGAGCTTCCACTCTGGGGCAGGAGCAGGGGCAGGGGCAGAGCTAGTTCCCCCAGACAGCTCTGCTTTTCAGGATAATGCATGAGGCTGCATCAGCAGATTTCTGCTTTTTATGAGGACATATAAGACTCCCCAAAGAAACCTTCCAGAGAGGGCATGGAGAGGGTGCAAGAGCAGGGAGCAGAGTGAAGAAACATAATTCTGGATGTTTAGAGAGAGTGCTGCTCAGATTCTGTCCTCTGCCACCTCCTGTCCCTTCCTTAGAGTCTTTTAAGTGCACCAGTAGTGCTGTTTCCCCACGACGTCCACACACACAGTGTAAATACCCATATCCACCCAGGAAAAGAACACATGCGCACATGGGCTCTTGGCTTACACACACCACAGTCAAACACAGGTGCTGCTGCTCCTTTGGCCGGCTGGGTGCCCCCTGCCATTCTCACCTCTTCTCATCACCCAGCTAACGCCTGGCCTTCCCTCACGTGTTAGCTCTTTCTTCAATCATCCCTTCCTCAGGGTGCCCCCTGGCCCGATCCCCTGGTGAAATGCTCTCATAGCACAATGTGCTGCCCCCCACCACTGCCCACTGCCTTTTTGGGGCGTTTTCTGTAGTAGATTTTGATATTCATTTGCTTGTTTCTTTAGTTAATATGTGCCTCACCTTCTAGATTGTAATCTTCAAGCGACAGTCACTGTTTTGTTCTATCATCCACACTCAGCATGGTGACTGGTACATAGTGGGTCCTCATTAAATAATTGCTGAATGAATTAATGGACATGGTAGGCAGCTTCCAAAACAGCCCCCAATGATCCCACTTCCTGGTAGTCATGTCTCTGTGCAATCCCCTCCCCTGTGTGTGGGCTGGACCTAGTGACTCACCTCCAATGAGCAGAATATGGCAGAAGTGATGGCTGTCACTTCTTTATTTTTTTAATTTATATTTATTCATTTATTTGGCTGTGCCAGGTCTTTAGTTGCTGCATGTGGGATCTTTTTTTTTTTTTAGTTGCGGCCTGAGGGATATTTTAGTTGTGGCATGTGGGCTCTAAGTTGCGGCATGTGAGCTCTTAGTTGTGGCATGTGGCATCTAGTTACCTGACCAGGGATCGGACCCGGGCCCCCTGCATTGGGAGCGCAGGGTCTTAACCGCTGGACCACCAAAGAAGTCCCTGGATGTCACTTCTGAGATTAGGTTATACAAGATCATGACTCCATCTCCCTCTCTCTTATTGACTTGCTGGCTATGATGAAGCCAGCTGCCACGTTGTGAGCTGCCCCATGGAGAGGTCTATGTGGCTAGGACTTGAGAGTGGCTTCCAGTTGACAGCCAGTGAGAAACTGACTCCTGCCAACAGCCAAAAGAGTTGGGCTTTGAGGTGACTGCAGACCAGGCTGACACCTTGATTGCAGCTTCATGAGATTCTCATGCCAGAGGACCCAACTCAGCTGTGCCTGGATTCCTGACCCACAGAAACAGTGAGATGAGGAATGTTGTTCATTGAAGCCACTAAGTTTTGGAGTCATTTGTTATGCAGCAGTAAATAACTAATACAACAAATGGATGACTGAGAAACATACAATAACCACCAGCCCATCCTGCACCAAAGCATGTCCTTGTCAGAGCCTCCACTGTACACTCAAATATTCCCTCCACATAAGCCAGTCCTATTTTTTTTTTTTTTTTTTTTTCGGTACGGG
>NW_006788568.1:365336-421480 GCF_000442215.2 Lipotes vexillifer
ACGGGGGCCTCTCACTGTTGTGGCCTCTCCTGTTGCGGAGCACAGGCTCCGGACGCGCAGGCTCAACGGCCATGGCTCACGGGCCCAGCCACTCCGCGGCATGTGGGATCTTCCCGGACCAGGGCACGAACCTGTGTCCCCTGCATCTGCAGGCGGACTCTCAATGACTGCGCCACCAGGGAAGCCCCAGCCAGTCCTATTTTGTCACACAGGAACAATGTTTTCACACACACACACACACACACACGCATGCACGCATGCACACACACACACACACACACCCCATATGCACATAAACCCGAGCCCTGAGAGGCACTCTCCCTTTCTTTCTTTTTGCTACCATCCAACCCTACTCACGTGGACATATTCCACCAGTTCCACTGTGTCAGGCCAGAGGGCCAGGCCCACGAGGAAGCCACCCCTTGTCCTGCTGCCGAGCCTCTCATCTCTACCGACTTCCCACCCAGCTCTGCATCACTGCCAAGGCCAGAGTCATCAATCACCCAGCATTCTTGTGAGAGGGGCTAAGTGAAGGCCCAGGCCAGCTCCGGCATGAGGAGCAGTAGCAAGGAGTGGGCAATCGCAGGGGGAGTTGTCCCTCAAGCACCCCCAGCTGCCCACCTCTGCCCCACACGGGCCTGCCCTGCTCCTGCAGCGGATCAGCCCCTCTCCTGCTGTCAGCTTCAGCCCCGATCCAGCCAGCATGGAGGGAGTAAAAGGGAGCCATTCTCAGCCTGGAGCCCGGCACCTGGGCAGCTGTGGGCAGTGGGTAGCACACACTCCCTCCCGGGCTGGTGGCTGGCAGGGCGGCAGGAACCGAAAACCCCCTTTCTCCTTGCTTACTCTGTCCCAGCTTCCCGGAGGCCTGGGAGGGAAGCCTTTCCCAGCCCAGGACTCAAAAGGTCCTTCTCTGGGAGTTGTTTCTCTAAGTCGCATCACCATCAGAAACTGTCAAGGGAGGAAGCTCAGGGGACCGACTTTTAGAGACCTCTAACCTAGGCAGATTTGCTGGCAATAGCGTGAGTATTCCTGGTTGGCTGGCAAGAAGAGGTCCAGAAAGGCCGCATTTCCTGCTCCTCTTTCCTTATCATCCTACCATCGACTCAGAGGCGCCTGCCTTGCTCTGGGTCTAATGAGGTTACTCGCAGTCCAGTGCTGATTTCTCTGGGAAGGACGGTCGAGGACGATCTGTAGGCATTTGCTTCTTTCTGTCTCAGACCCTATTCTCCCCTCAGCCCTGCTTTCTTTGGGCAAAATATGGGGGCAACTAGAGCTCTTCCATCAGGGAAAACGAGCAGCACAGGCAGGTTGAAGAACTGAATCATCTGGATGGACTGGCCGTCAGGACCCTCAGGGGCTCCTGGGGCCGCAGTGCTTAGCTTAGTCCTCAGGCCGTGGACGAGGCCAGCTGGCACCCTCGGTCATTCTCCCTGTGGGAGGGCCAGGGGCAGCTGGCTCTGTGGAGCCTGCTTCATCAGTCCCAGATTATGGGTGGGAGGCCGGTTCCTGGTCTGAGAGGCTGTTACTGGCACCATCAGTCTTTGGCCTTGACCAGAGAGGGGAGCCCGGTGCGGCTGGAGTGTTGGTTGAAAAACAAAGTGGAGATGGCTTTAGCATTATTAGCGGTGAATCCTTGTGTTGGCCTCAGTCCATGTGCCCCCAGAGGCCTGCACTCTGCACCCTGTGTTTGCCTATGTCTGTGTGTGCTTGTGTGGTGGCCATAAAAGTGGGGACCCCTACCTGGCAACTCCTCATAGGTAAAGGAACTGAAAATTTTCCCTGATCTATCTATCTATCTATCTCTCTCTCTCTCTCTCTCTATCTATCTATCTGTCTATCCATCTATCCTCATCTGTTATCAGTGGCCAAGTAGCCCTGCATATCACGGAACTCATAACCCAGTTAAGGAGACCCAAATCGCGAATGGGTGTTGGGGGCAGGCAGTGGCCTCTGGTTGGTATCAGGTAGGGTCTTCATGAGTGTCTGTGCCCACACACACCTGTTCTCCATCCTCTCTTCCCTTCCAGGTCCTCAACCTTCCACTTTAGCCTCTCTCTCAGCCTCCTCCTCTCTTCCCTTCCCTTCCCTCCTTCTCCTGCTTTCCAAGGGCCTTTACTCCACTGTTCCTCAGTCCTGTAAAATCCCAACCCCACGTGGGCTCAACCATTTGCTTTCTTCACACCTGTACTGACACTGCTGAGAGCGGCTCCACACGTCAGGTCGTCCTTTTAGGTTTCTTCTGGGGCTGTGTTTCCTGTTCTCCACATGCGCCACTCCAATCCTTCTCCTCAAACCTCCACCCTGACCAATCCCTGGCCCATTACCTCTTAGTCCCATGCTGCTGCCATCAGCAATAACCTTGCTACTACCTCACAGATAAAATTCCTCCATTTTTCTGCCATCAAACCTCAAACCTATCTGAACTTGCTCCTATATTCCCCTCTTGCCCTTCTGTTACTATGTGAAGGCTTATGCTCTAGATTCCAGCCCCTCTCACCTTCCCTGGGACTGCTCTGTCTCCTCCCTCACTTATAGTTGCAATCTTTTTTTTTTTTTTTTAATATTTATTTATTTATTTGCCTGCCCCAGCTCTTAGTTGTGGCACATGGGATCTTCGTTGCGGTGTGCAGGTTCTTTAGTTGCACCATGTGGGTTCCTAGTTGCGGCACGCTGGATCTAGTTCCCTGAGCAGGGATTGAACCCGGGCCCCCTGCACTGGGAGCGTGGAGTCTTAACCGCTGACCACCAGGGAAGTCCCAGTATAGCTGTAATCTTTACCTTCCTATTGGTCTCTTCCATCAACATTTAAATGTGTTCACATCTTTGTTATCTTAAAAAAAAAAACTTCATTGACATCACCATGTCCTCTCCAGCTGTCATCCTGTCACTTTCCTCCCTTTACAACCAAATTTCTTGAGTGTTTTCTATACTCGTTGTGTCTGCTTTCTTCCTTGCTTACCCAACACTTGACCATCAAAATTCTACCCCCTTTTGTCCATTGAGACTGTTTTCATCATGATCACCAGGGGTGTCCCACTGCTAAACCCAATGAAATTTTCCATCTCTTTTTTGTTTGATTTCTCCGTAGCACTTGATGATACTGACCAAGCCCTCTTACAAGTCTCACTCCTTTTGTCTCCCATGACCTCACTCTCCTTGTTTTCTTCCTACCTCTCTGGCTGCTAGTCTTCAGTCTCTTTTACCTAAATGTGAGACCAGATACTATATAACTCTTAGAGGAAAACAGAGGCAGAACACTCTTTGACATAAATCGTAGCAATATCTTTTCTGATCCTTCTCCTTGCTTACTAGAATAATGGAAATAGAATAATGGAAATAAAAACAAAAATAAACAAATGGGTCCTAATTAATAATGGAAATAGAATAATGGAAATTAGAATAATGGAAATAAAAACAAAAATAAACAAATGGGACCTAATTAAACTCAAAAGATTTTGCACAGCAAGGGAAACCATAAACAAACCAAAAGACAGCCCATGGAATGGGAGAAAATATTTGCAAACAATGTGACCGACAAGGGATTAGTCTTCAAAATTTACAAACAGCTCATGCGGCTCAATCTCAAAAAAACAAATCAACCTAATCAAAAAATGGGCAGAAGACCTAAAGAGACATTTCTCTAAAGAAGACGTACAGATGGCCAAGAGGCACATCAAAAGATACTCAATATTGCTAATTATTAGAGAAAAGCAAATCAAAACTACAATGAGATATCATCTCACACCAGTCAGAATGGCCATCATCAAAAAATCTAGAAACAATAAATGCTGGAGAGGGTGTGGAGAAAAGGGAACACTCTTGCACTGTTGGTGGGAATGTAAATTGATACAGCTACTATGGAGAACAGTATGGAGGTTCCTTAAAAAACTAAAAGTAGAGCTACCATATGATCCTGCAATCCCACTCCTGGGCGTATATCCGGAGAAAAACATGGTTCGAAAGGATACATGCACCCCAATGTTCATTGCAGCGCTGTTTACAATAGCCAAGACATGGAAGCAACTTAATGTCCATCAACAGAGGAACTGATAAGAAAATGTGGTACATATATACAATGGAATATTACTAAGCCATTAAAAAGAATGAAATAATGCCATTTGCAGCAACATGGATGGACCTGGAGATTATCATACTAAGTGAAGTAAGTCAGACAGACAAATATCATATGATATCACTTATATGTGGAATCTTAAAAAATGATACAAATGAACTTATTTACAAAACAGAAGCAGACTCACAGACTTAGAGAATGAACTTATGGTTACTGGGGGAAAGGGTAATAGGCAGGGATAGAGTGGGAGTTTGGGATTGACATGTACACACTGCTATATTTAAAATAGGTAGCCAGCAAGGACCTACTATATAGCACAGGGAACTCTGCTCAATGTTCTGTAATAACCTAAATGGGAAAAGAATTTGAAAAACAATAGAGACATTATATGTATAACTAAATCACTTTGTTGTACACCTGAAACTAACACAACATTGTTAATCAACTATACTCCAATATAAAATTAAAAATGTTTTAAAAGCTATCAAAATACCATATTAAAGGGCTTCCCTGGTGGCACAGTGGTTGGGAGTCCGCCTGACGTTGCAGGGGATGCAGGTTCATGCCCCGGTCCGGGAGGATCCCACATGCCGCGGAGCGGCTGGGCCCGTGAGCCATGGCCGCTGAGCCTGCGCGTCTGGAGCCTGTGCTCCGCAAAGGGAGAGGCCACAGCAGTGAGAGGCCCGCGTACCGCACAAAAAAAAAAAAAAAAAAAATTAAAAAAATACACACACACACAAAACTTTCTCTGACTGTTGCTCAAATGTTCCTGCTCTGTGGGTCTCTGCCCTAGTTCTTCTGCTCTTGTCGGGCTAAATATTTAGCATCTAAGCTATTCTGTTAGTATCTAATCATGATGCCATTCATATAGTGAGCACTTTTGGTTGCAAATGATAGAAACTCAATTCACGCTAGCTCAAGCAAAAATAAAGAGAAATTTTTGTCTAGTATGACAGACTAGTTGAGAGACAGCATTGACCTCAGACATTTCTGGTTCTGGGGACTCAAATAATGTTGTCAGGCCTCTCTATCCTTCCATTCTCTTCTCTGGTTCTTTTTCTATCAATGTATTGGCCTCATTTTCTTCTATTGCAGACTGGATTCCTCATGCAGTGTGGGTGGGGGCAGAGGAGTGGTTGTAGATAGCTCAAGGTTTTATCACCCTAGAGAACCACTCTGGAGGAAAGAAAGAACTTCTCTCTCCCGATATCATTATTTCATTCCCTGGCTCTGGTTAATCCAGCTGGAGTCACAGGCCTACTCAATGGAATATGTAACGAGTCTGGGGTGGTGGTGGTGGCTTGTAATTGCCAACCCGCCCAGGACCACAATGAATTGTGTGGAAGGATGGCTTTCTAAAGTAAAGGTGAGGTCCTGTTACCGGAAGAAGAGAGAAGAATATGGAATGAACAAAACAGATACTATAATTTATTCCTCCAGTCCAGACCTTTCCCCTCTGCCTCAGTTTTAGTCACCTGATAGATAGCTCTACTTGGATGTCCCAAACTCAATAAGTCTTGGCGTGCGTGTATATCCTAGGAAATATATTCTGAATCAAATATTAGGGTGGGCCTTAAATCCAATATGTTTGGGGTCTTTATTAGAAAAGGAAGGGACACACAGAGACACAGACACAGAGGAGAGAAGTCCTGTGAAAACAGAGGCAGAGACCGGAGTGATGCTATCACAAACCAAGGAACACTTGGGGCCACTACATGCTGGAAGAGGCAAGGAAGGATTCTCTGCTAGAGCCTTTGGAGATAGCACAGCCCTGTAAATACTTTGATTTCAGACTTCTGGCCTCCAGAACTGTGAGAGAGTAAATTTCCATTGCTTTAAGCCATCCATTTCTGCTACTTTGTTACGGTGGCCCTGGAAACTAATACACCAAAGTAGCCACAGCTTCATTAAAAAATGTTATTGGACGTGGAAACAACCTAAATGTCCATCTACAGATGAATGGATAAAGAAGATGTGGTGTACAATGGAATACTACTCAGCCATAAAAAAGAATGAAGTAATGCCATTTGCAGCAATATGGATGCAACTAGAGATGATCATACTAAGTGAAGTTAGAAAGAGAAAGACAAATACCATATGATATCACTTATATGTGGAATCTAAAATATGACACAAATGAACCTGTTTATGAAACAGACTCATGGACGTAGAGAACAGACTTGTGGTTGCTAAGGGGGAGGGGGTTGAGGGAGGGATGGAGTGGGAGGTGGGGGTTAGCTGATGTAAGCTATTGCATATAGAATGGATAAACAAGGTCCTACTGTACAGCACAGAGAACTATATTCACTATCCTATGATAAACAATAATGGAAAAGAATATTTAAAAAGAATGTATATTTATGTATAACTGACTCACTTTGCTGTACAACAGAAATTAACACAAGATTGTAAATCAACTATACTACAATTAAAAAAAATGTTGCTTAGGCACATGGAATGTCCTCTAGACGGGACTTAGAGAAGAACCATGCCTTGGAGAACACGCTTTTAGTGTAGGAGGCATAGAGAGAAAGATTCACCTGGTGATTTCTTCCTTTCTCCTGTACCGCATGGGTCAGGTCTGTTTTATGATTATTAATTCTCATGCATTTCTGGGTTGTGTTGGAGAAACCAGATCACAAGCTTCCAGTTTGGTGAGCCTAAAATTGATCAGAGAAGCCATAGCTCCAGTGGGTCCAGCCAAGTCCAAGGAGGGCTGGAGCTTGAAGGAACTATTGATGCAGAGAGAGTGGGCAGAGATGCTGCAATGCATTATGGTAAACAAAGAAGTGGAGACGGAGCTTCACCTGGGAACCTGCTGGCCAAGCTGTAGGACCTGGGATGGAATAGAATTAACCATTCGTGACAGCTGCCTGTGGAACATGTGGAGAAGGTTCTGGTGGCACATTTACCCAAGTCCTGTCTAGTACATCTGTCTACTACACGAGGAGCCCTAAGAAGCAGATCAAATAGCTAAAGAGAATCACTCCAAGTCCAACCTGATGAGGGATGAGGTGAGTGGGCACTAGTGATTGCAGCTGAGGATCCTCATTGAAATGGTGACTAAACGCTGAGGGGCAGGTGAGGATGAGAAGATCTTGGGGTGTGGGCATAACATAACAGGGTTTGGTATAACGTCCAAATTGCATTCATCATCACCCTGCTCCAAACCCAAACCTGCTATGTCTATGCTTCCTAATTCAATGAGTGGTAGACTCAGTAACCTAAGACAGAAATTTTGAACCTATACTTGACTTTTCTCCTTTCTCCCATGTTCAGCCCACTGTCATGTGCAGTCCAAATATCTCTAGGTTCTGACCATGTCTTTCCATCCTGATTACCACAGTACTCTCTGGGCTACCATTTTCTCTAGCTTGGATTTTGCAATAGTCTCCAAATGGACTCCTCCCCATTTTTTTTTTTTTTTTGCTGTACGCGGGCCTCTCACTGTTGTGGCCTCTCCCGTTGCGGAGCACAGGCTCCGGACGCGCAGGCCCAGCGGCCATGGCTCACGGGCCCAGCCGCTCCACGGCACGTGGGATCCTCCTGGACTGGGGCACGAACCCACGTCCCCTGCATCGGCAGGCGGACTCTCAACCACTGCGCCACCAGGGAAGCCCTGTGGATACTTTTAAGGACCGAATCGTTAGCCACAGACAGCATCTGCCCCTAGGAGAACTGGTGTCTGTCCCCCAGGGCTGACTACTATTTCTGCCCCAGCCACTTGGAGGGCTGCGGTGACTCTGGCTACTGGATTGGCTTCCTCCCTGGCTCTTGAGCTCTCAGCCTTTGGGCTGTGCCATCACGTCTCATATTCTCAGTGATGTAAACACACTTTGTGATCAAGAGGCAGGAGAAGTGTCAAGGTGGTACCTTACTGGGTACAGGGCCAGGAGAATAAGAACCTCATGTTATAACAATACCCTAAACATCTTCTCCACCACCAAGGAGAACTGGTGATTGAAAAGCACTTATCAGTCCTTTCACAGTTGTTTACTTCAGGAGCCTAACCTTCAGCTTTTGACCTTCCCGGTATCCACTGCCATCCTCATCTCGTTTGTCCTGGTTCTCATCCCCTTTACAGTGTCACTATAAATAATGCCACTAACATTTCAGGATAAAAAAATCACTAGATGTATTTTGCCATAGTAAAATTGTCACTATATTAGTGATCCTCAAACTTTGGTGTGCTTGGGGGTTGCTTAATAGTAACCTTGAGGTGGCTTGAGCCACATCCTGAAAATTCTGATCTGGGCCTAGGGTGGGTCTGAACTTCTCTATCTTTAACAAGCTCCATTTTGAACAACTCCCCAAGTTACTGATTCAGCTCACTGTCCGTGACCTGGATGACCAATCAATGCTACAGCCTGACCTCCTTTTCTTGGGGTGGGTATTTTTAAGCTTTTTGTTAATTTTATTTTAGTTTCTTTCCTTCATAAGTTAGAAGTATCTTTGACTTGGACCAAGTCCAATCCAGTATTTGGTACAGGTATACTGGTAATTTTCAGTCAGTACTTACTACCCAAGATATTTTTGTTTGAAACTAGATTTTCAACTCTGAATCAAGTCGCTACTGGATACGAATTCAGTTTGAAAAGATAAATATATATATATATTTTGTTTTTGCATACTTGGCAAAACCAAAAGTACTCTTGGTGTGATCCCAGTGGATGATGGTCAATTTTCATTCATTAATTCATTGGTTAAGCAGGGACATAAAGATGAATAATGACCAAACACTTTCGCAAGTCCTGTGTGCTGTGTACTATGACACTTACCTGTATCTCAGCCTCATTTTGAAAGTACAGGAACTTCCAGCCCTGCACCAGCCACACTTGACTTCTTCCAGGTCCTTGAACTTGCTAAACTCACTCTCACCACTGGGTCATTGCTTACGTTATCCCCTTTGCCTGGAATACGCTTTCCTCTTCTTTCTGGTTAATTTCTACTATATCCTTCCACCCTCAGCTCAAAGGACACCATATCTTCAGGGAACCTCCTCTTGTTTCCCAGATCTGGGTTAAGCTGTGTTCTCACATTATAAGATATCTTAGTTGTGTGTGCTTCTCCTTAGCTGTTCTTACATGCCTAATGCATATCAGGTTCTCGGTAAATATTTGTTGAATGAATGGATGCATGTGAGCATGCGGATCTTTGAATCCTTAGGTTGTTTGTTCATGGCCTAAGTAGGAGAAACGGATGTGTGAAGTGATCATTGTAATAGGTGCCATAATAGAAGAACATACAAGATTTCGTTGGAGAAAGAGAGACACAAAGATGGTTTGATCAGTATCCCTTGTGGAGTTGGGCCAGGAAAGATCTTAGAAAGAAGGAGATTCTTGAGATGGATTTTGAAGAATAACTACGAATTTTCCAGGCATATGAGAGGAGGGCATTCTTGGCTAGAAAAGACTGTATACATTGGCAAAGAGTCGAAGGGTGGTGATGCTGTGGTGTGGCCAGCACTGGAGGAATGGAGTTTGGGCTCAGTCTCAGGACTTCACTCAATGCCATTTGGGGGCCAGATTCTACTCTGTAGGGGTTGAATTGTGGCGAGCCAAAGATGTCCAAGTCCTAACTCATCATACCTATGAATGTGAACTTATTTGGAAAAAGGGTCTTTGTGGATGTACCTGAGTTAAGGATGTAGAGATGAGATCGTCCTGGGTTAATTGGGTGGGCCCTAAATCCATTGACAAGTGTCCTTATGAGAAGAGGAGAATACACATACAGAGGAAGAGAAACAGGGGAGAAGCCCACTTGAAGATGGAAGCAGAGGCTGGAGTTATGCAGCCACCAGCCAAGGAATGCCAAGGATTACTGATAGCCATCAGAAGCTAGAAGAAAGGCATGGAACAAATTCTCCCCAGAGCCTCCAGAAAGAACCAGCCCTGCTCACACCTTAATTTTAAACTTCTGACCTCCAGAACTGTGAGAAAATACATTTCTGTTGTTTTAGGTTCGTGATAAATTGTTATGACAGCTACTGGTTACTAATACACATCATTAGGTGCCCAGCCTGGATCAAGCACAGCTCTAAGGCTGACAACATGTGTTATTGGAATCCAGAGAGGGACTCTAATGAGTTTGACTCCGGGTCTGGCTTTTAGTTGCTTAACACAGAGGAAACTACAGCCATAATAGACGTGAACTTGTAAACAGCCAACAAATTGGCTGCCCAAAGGGGGCATCCTTTTCAGAATTAAGAAAGGGCAGTCTCTCCGGCTGGGAAGAATTTTCTAAAATCCATTTGTCTGGACTAGCTCCTTATTCTGACTATTGGGTGAGATCCTGGGGGGTTGGCATCATTCCCTTCATGAAGTTGGAGAACTGTAAGTACCTTTATAAAGACAAACATTTACCTGAGTGGCTTCCAAGATCTTTTCATCAGGGAGAGAGCAGTGGGGTACCATTGGTGATTTTTTTTTATGCCATGAATTAAAGCAACATTTCTTCTGTTCACCAATCTTCTTGTCCAAAGCAAATTCGAAGAAGCTGCTAAGATTCACCTTTGTCCCTCACTTCTTGGAAACATAAGATTTGTTTAATCCTTGTAATTAACTAGACATATGAGTTTTTTGTGTGTATGAGGGGGAGGGGTGGTAGGCAGAATAGTAACTCCCCAAAGACGTCTTTGCCCTGATCCCTGGAACCTGTGAATGTGCCAGATGATAGGGAGGAAGAGAATTAAGGTTGCAGACGGAATTAAAGTTGCTAATCAGTTGACCTTAACATAGAGAGATTATGCTGCATTATCCAGGTGAGCCCAGTGTAATCACAAGAGTCATTGTAAGAGAAAGAGAGAGGCGGAAGAGTCAGAATCAGAGTGACGTGATGTGAGAAAGATGTTTCATTAGGCAAAATGCTGACTTTGAAGGTAGAAGGGTCATGAGACAAGGAATGTGGGTGACCTCTAGAAGCTGGAGAAGGCAAAAAAGTATATTTGCCCCTGAAGCCTTGGAACGGAAAGCAGCCTTGCCAATGCTTTGAGAGAGCCATTTCAGACTTCTGACCTCAGACTGTAAAATAATAAATTTTTGTTTTTGTAAGTTACTACGTTTGTGGTAGTTTGTTACAGCAGCCATAGGAAACTGACAGAGTAGGGTAGGTGGAGATTGGAAAGGGGGAGGTTGGTAGGAATTCCCTTCCGTTTTTCCAATGCTGCTACCCTAAGGGTAATTGTTGAGGAAATACAGGCCTGAGCTACTGTCAGCGGCAGAAGGAGACAGTGATACAGTGTCACAATCCCCTGACCCATGTCAAGAAAACTGACAGAACCCCTTCGCCAGCTTCCGCTGGAGTGTGACTGTCTCAGACTCTTTGATTGCAGCCGGATCCCATGGGGTTCCAGGCTAGGAATGGCAGCATCCTGATGGTGGCTGCAAAACGTAGGGATATGTGGGATTCTCCCACATATCTCTCTCATAGGCCTAGAGCCAGTTTTGGAGGAGGGCGTGGCCTTGCCAGCCCCTCTGACTTAATCAAACCGTCAGCCCTCTGCTGGTGTCTGGTTCCTCTGGCAAAACCCCCTGAGGCTTCACTGTGTCTGCTAGTTCTTCCAAGGCCCTCCCAGGCCTAGTGAGACATCCTAGAGCACCTGTCATGACTGGCCCCAGTGCCCCCCCCCGCCCTTCCCCCCACTCCGGGAGGATTCAGAGAAGCGGCTGAACCTGCAGATATTCCAGGCATGCCTTCATGTGTCACATCTCCCAACAGCTTTCGTCTTCATCTTCTCAAATGTCTCTTGGAGCACTGGCTCCCAGCATCCTGGCTTGGAATTCGTGAGGCCAGTGCTGCCGGAATTGAAGCTTGTCGAGGATGGCTGTGCCTGCCTGGCCTCAGAGCATCCAGAGCAGAAACAGGAGGGGAAGGGCTCGTGGGGCTGGGCAGCTCCGAGTCTGCATGGCCCAGCAGAGTCTGGAGGGCTGGAAACTGCTCTTATTGGACTCACGCTAACACCTCCCTAACGTTGGAGGAAACCCAGGGCTCCCTCTGGTCTCTTCTGGAAACCCTCTAGTGATCTGGTTAAGTGTATGGGATCTGGATCCAAATCACTATCCCACCGCTTACTGACTCCGTGACCTTGCACAAATGCTTAGCTTTTCTGAGCTTCAGTTTCCCCCCATATAGAAATACAAGATAGTAAGCAGACAATAAACATGAGCTATAATAACAATAATTATTATTTCTAATATTATCAGTTGGATCCTTCCCTTTAAGAGTCATGAATCCCAAAGTATTCTCCAGTGACCTTCCCCAAACATCTCAGGCCTTCCTTTCCTACTTCTCCTTGTCTGCCTAACAATTTTATTGAAGTATAATTGACTTCATATTAAAGTGTATAATATGCACACTCAGGAAACCATCACTACAATCAAGAAGATGAAAATATTCGGGACTTCCCTGGTGGTGCAGTGGTTAAGAATCCGCCTGCCAATGCAGGGGACATGGGTTCGAGCCCTGGTTCAGGAAGATCCCACAAGCTGTGGAGCAACTATGCCTGTGTGCCACAACTATTGAGCGTGCGCTCTAGAGCCTGTGAGCCACAACTACTGAATCCGTGAGCCACGACGACTGAGCCCGCGCTCCGCAACAAGAGAAGCCACCACAATGAGAAGCCCGTGCACCACAACAGAGTAGCCCCGGCTCACCGCAACTAGAGAAAACCCACATGCAGCGACGAAGACCCAGCACAGCCAAAAATAAATTAAAAAAAATAAATATATTAAAAAAAAAAAGATGAAAATATTCACTGTGCCCAAAATTTCCCCTTGGCAATCCTTTTCCACGTCTCTCTGCCCCACATCCTCTGCCCCCAGTCCTCAAACAACCACGGATTTGTATTCTGTCCATACAGATTAGTTTGTATTTTGTAGCATTTTATGTAAATAGAACCGTGTAGTATGTACTATTTTTTTGTCTGGCTTATTTCACTTAGTATAATTTTTTTTTGAGATTTATTCATGTTGTTGTAGGTATCAAGGTTTATTGTTTATTTATTGCTGAGAACTATTCTATATCATAATTTGTTTAGCCATTCACCTGTTGATGGACATTTGGGTTGTTTCCAGTTTTTGGCTAGTTTGAATAAAGTTGCTATGAACAACATTCATGTATAAGTCTTTGTACGAACATATGCTTTCACTTATTTTGGTAAAACATATCGGAGTGGAATGGATAGGTCACATGGTAGGTATAAGTTTAACGTGTTCAGAAACTGCCAGACTGTTTTCCAAAGTGGTTACGTGATTTACATTCCTACTAGTAGTGTATGAGACTTCCAATTGCTTTACTTCCTCACTAATGCTTGGTATGATCAGTCTGTTTAATTTTAGACATTCCAATGGGATATAGTGGTTTTACTTTGAATTTCCCAGATAATTAATGATCAGTGATGTCAAGCATGTTTTCTTGTGCCATCTGTTTATCTTCTTTGATGAAATGTCTCTTCAAATCTTTTGCCCATTTTAGTATTTGGGTTGTATGTTTTCTTCTTACTGAGTTTTGACAGTTCTTTGTATATTGTCGACATAAATTCTTATCTGATATGTTTCTTTGAAAATATCGCCTCTGAGTCTGTGACTTTTTTCTCTCTCTCTCTTAACAATGTCTATCAAAGAACAGAAGTTCTTAGTTTTGATGATGTCCAGTTTGTCAGTTTTATCTTTTTATGGATTGTGCTCCCATTTGAGTTCATTCTTGTAGATAGTGTGAGGTAAGGATGAAGTAGGTTTTGTTTTGTTTTGTATTTTACATGTGGATATTCAATTGTTTGAGCATCACTCGTTTAAAAGGCTATAATTTCCACACTAAATTGCCTTTGCACCTTTCTTAAAAATCAATTGATCATACATGGGTCTATTTCTGGACTCTATTTTGCTTCACTGATCTATTTGTCTATCTTTACATCAGTAGCACAACTTCTTGCTTATTGTAGCTTTAGAAGTCTTGAAATCTGGTAGTGTAAGTTAAGAATCTGCCTGCCAGTGCAGGGCACACAGTTTGAGCCCTGGTCTGGGAAGTCCCCACATGCCACAGAGCAACCAGGCCTGTGCACCACAACTACTGAGGCCTGTGCACCACAACTACTGAGCTTGTGCACCTCAACTAGAGAGCCGACATGCTGCAAACTACAGAGCCCACGTGCCCTGGAGCCTGCCTGCCACAACTAGAGAAGAGAAAAAAACCTGCATGCCACAACTAGAGAGAAGCCTGCGCACTGCAAGGAAAGATCCTGCATGCCTCAACGAAGAATCCACATGCCACAACAAAGACCCGACGCAGCCAAAAAAAAAATAAATAAAATATTGGGAAAAAAAGAGAAAACTATCCCATTTACAACTGCATCAAAAAGAATAAAATAACTAGGAGTAAATTTAGCCAAGGAGGTGAAAGACCTGTACACTGAAAACTGTAAGATATTAATGAAAGAAAGTGAAGAAGACACAAATAAATGGAAAGATATCCCCTGCTCTTGGATTGGAAGAACTGATATTGTTAAAATGTCCACACTATCCAAAGCAATCTACAGATTCAATGAAATCCCTATCAATATTCCAGTGGAAAAAATTTCCATTTTTTCACAGAAATAAAACAAATAATCCTAAAATTTGTATGTACCCACAAAAGACCCTAAATAGCCAAAGCAATCTTGAGAAAGAAAAAAGAAGCTGGAAGCATCATGTTCCCTGATTTCAAACTACATTGCAAAGCTATAGTAATCAAAACAATATGGTATTAGCATAAAAACAGACATATTGATAATGGAACAGAAGAGAGAGTCCCAAAATAAACCCACGCCTATATGGTCAAGTAATTTATGACAAAGGAGCCAAGAACATACAATGGGGAAAGGACAGGTTTTTCAATAAATGGTGTTGAGAAAACTGGACAGCCACATGCAAAAGAATAAAACTGGACCACTACCTTACACCATAGACAAAAATTAACTCAAAATGGATTAAAGACTTGAATATAACACCTGAAACCATAAAACTCCTAAAAGAAAACATAGGCAGTAAGCTCCTTGACATAGGTCTTGGCAATGATTTTTTTGGAATCTGACACTAAAAGCAAAAGCAACAAAAGAAAAACAAGTGGGACTACATCAAACTAAAAATCTTCTGCACCGCAAAGGAAACCATCAATAGAATGAAAAGGCAACCTACTGAGAGAAAATACTTACAAATTATATGTCTGAAAAGGGCTTAATACCTAAAGTATATTAAAAATGCATACAACTCAATAGCAAAAAACAATCCAATTAAAACATGGGCAGAATATCTGAATACACACTTTTCCAAAGAAGACCCACAGATGGTCAATAGGTACATGAAAAGATGTTCAACACCACTAATCATCAGGGAAATGCAAATCAAAACCACAATGAGCTATCACCTCACACCTGTTAGAATACTATTTTCAAAAAGGTAAGTAATAATGAGTATTGGCAAGGAGGTAAAGAATACATAACCCTTGTACACTGTGAATGGGAATGTAAATTGGTGCAGCCACTATGGAAAATAGTATGAAAATTCCTTTAAAAATTAAAAATAGAACTATCATATGATCCAGCAATTCCACACCTGGGTATTTTTCCAAAGAAAACAAAAACACCAACTCAAAAAGATACATACACCCCCATGTTCAATGCAGTATTATTTACAATAGCCAAGATATGGAAACAACTTAACTGTCCATTGATTGATGAAAATGTGGTATATATACACAATGGAATATTATCCAGCCATAAAAAAGAATGATACCTTGCCATTTGTGACAACATGGTTGGACTTCGAGGGCATCATGCTAAGTGAAATAATTCAGACAAAGAAAGACAAATACTGTATGATCTCACTTATATGTGGAAGCCAAAAGAAAAAAAAAAAAAAAGAAGAGAACAGACTGGTGGTTGCCAGAGGTAGTGGGTGAGGGGTGGGTGAACTGGGTGAAGGGTGTCAAAAGGTATAAATTTTCAGTTATAAAATAGATGTCATGGGGATGTAATGTACAGCATGGTGACTATAGTTGATAATACTTTATCGCATATGTGAAAGTTGCTAAGAGAGTAGACCTTAAATGTTCTCATCACAAGAAAATATGTTTTTTTTTTACTATGTATGGTGATGGACATTAACTAGGCTTATTGTGGTGATCATTTCTCAATGTGTATACAAACATCAATCATTATGTTGTACACCTGAAATGTTATATTATAACATTATGTTATATATGTTATATATAATGTTATATTATACCTCAATAAAAAAAGAAATAGATTTTTGTTTATTGATTTTTGTCCTGTAACATTGCTAAATTAATTTGTTTGTTCTAGTAACTTTCATAGATTGCATGGAGTTTTCTATGTAGGTGACTTGCAGATGTCTACAAATAGAGTTTTACCTTTTCCTTTTCAATCTATCCCTTTTCTTTCTTCTTATTGCCTTATTTCACTGGCTAGAATCTCCAGTACAATGTTAAATATAAATGATGAGAACTGACAACTTAGCTTTTTCTGATTTTAGGAGGAAAGCATTCAGTCTTTCACAGTTAAGTATGAGGTTGCCTGTAGGTTTTTGCTGATATTCCCTGTTGAGATGAGAAACTTCTATTCCTAGTTTTCTGAAAAGTTTTATCAGGAATGGATGTTGGGTTTTGCCAAATATTTTTTATGCATTTACAGAAATGACCATATTTCACTTGATGATTTTTAAATGTTCAACCGATATTACATTATTGGAATAAACCCCACTGCGTTGTGATATACTTTTTATATATTTTAGATACAATTTCCTGTAGTTTTGTTTTTATATTAATGTTTATTAGGGATGTGGGTTGGTAGTTCTTTTTTCTTCTGTCTTTTTCTGATTTTGGTATCAGTGTAATAATAACTTCCTCATAGAATGAGTTAGAAAGTACTCCCTCTTTTTCAGTATTCTGGAAGAGTTTGTGTAACACTGGTATTATCACCTTTTGTTAAAGTTTGATAGAATTCACCAGTAAAGTTGTCTAGGCCTAGAATTTGTTTTGTGTGTGTGGGAATGTTTTTAACTACAAATTAAATTTCTTTAATGGTTATTGGGCTACCCAGATTAATGGTCCCTTATTCTTTTAATATCCTTAGAATCTGTAGTGATGTCTCTCTCATTCTGGATAATGGCGGTTTGTGTATCCTGTTTTCTTGATCAGTCTATCTGGGGGTTATTAATTTTATTGATCTTTTCAATAAATATTGAGCTTTTGGTTTCACTGATTTTTCTCTTGTTTTTTCTGTTACCAATTTAATTGACTTCTGCATTCTTTGGGTTCATGTTGCTCTTCTTTTTCTAGTTTCTTAAGGTGGAAGATCAGGTCATTGACTTGAGATCCTTCTTTTTTTATATAGGCATTTAGTATTATAAATTTCTAAGTATTGTTTTTAATTGTACCCCACAAATTCTGATATGTTGTGGTTTCATTTTCATTCAGTTCAAAACACTTTCTAATTCCCTTTGATTTCTTCTTTGACCTGTGGGCTATTTAGAAGTGTGTTATTTAGTTACCGAATATTTGGAGACTTTTCCAGAGATGTTTCTGTTATTGTCATATAATTCAATTCCATTGCAATCAGGGAACGTCCTTGTATGAACTGACTCCTTCTAAAGTGTTTGAAACTTGGAACATGGCCCAGAATATGGTCCATCTTGGTAAATATTCTGTGTGCACTTGAGAATAATGTACATGCTGCTCTTGTTGTGTGGAATGGTCTATAAATATTAAGTCAATTTTTTGGATAGTGCTTTTAGGTCTTCTATGTTTTACAGGTTATTTTTCTACTCATCCTGTCAATTATTGAGACAGGGGTGTTGAAATCTCCAACTATAATTGTGAATTTTTGTCTATTTATCATAATAGTTCTATCAGTTTTTGCTTCATGTATTTTGAAGTTCTGTTATTAGCTACATAAACATTTAGAATTATTATGTCTTGAGTAATTGATCCCTTTATCAATATGAAATGATATTATTATCCCTGGATATATTTGTTGCTCTGAAATCTACTTTGTCTGGTATTACCATAACTACCCCAGGTTTTTTAAATTAGTGTTAGAATGTGTAGTGGGTTGAAAAGTGTCCCCCCCACCAATTCATATCTACTTGGAACCTCAGAATGGGATCTTATTTGGAATAGAGTCTTTGCAGATGCAATTAAGGATCAAAATGTGATCATACTGGATTAGGGTGCACCAATGAGAGTGTCCTTTCGAGACAAAAAGACACACAGAGACAAAGGGGAGGCCAGGTAAAGATGGAGGCGATATTGGAATGATGCTGCTATAAGACAAGGAACACCAGGAGCCACCAAGAAGGCTGGAAGAGGCAAAGAAGAACTCTTCATTAGAGCCTCCAGAGGGATTATGGCCCTGCCAACACCTTGATTTCAGACTTCTAGCCTCCAGAACGGTGAGAGAATAAACTGCTGTCGTTTTCAGTCAACAAGTTTGTGATAATTTGTTATGGCAGCCCTCAGAATCTAATGAACTGTGGTATATCTTTTACCATCCCTTTCCTTCAAATCTATTTGTGTCTTTACATTTAAAATGGGTTTCCTATAGTTTGAGTTTGCTTTATTTATCCAATCTTATAATTTTTTTTTCTGGGGTAGTTTAGAACATATACCTTAATTTGATTTTTTAAAAATATTTGGTTGGGTTTATTTTTATTTTGGGGTGTGTTGGGTCTTCGTTTCTGTGCGAGGGCTTTCTCTACTTGCGGCGAGCAGGGGCCATTCTTCATCGCGGTGTGCGGGCCTCTCACTGTAACAGCATCTCTTGTTGTGGAGCACAGGCTCCAGACGCGCAGGCTCAGTAGTTGTGGCTCACGGGCCTAGTTGCTCCGCGGCATGTGGGATCTTCCCAGACCGGGGCTCGAACCCGTGTCCCCTGCATTAGTAGGCAGATTCTCAACCACTGCGTCACCAAGGAAGCCCCATGGTTGGGTTTAAATCTAACATTTTGCTGTTTGTTTTCTGTATTCTTTTCCTGCCTTCTTTAGAATTGCGTATTTTTATTATTTCATTTTATGTCCTTTGTAGGGTTACTAACTATACTGTTTTAAGAAATTGGTTGTGATATTTTTTGTACTTGGATCTCGTTGAGCTTTTTGGATATGTGAATATATAGTTTTCATCAAGTTTGGAAAATTTACAGCCATTATCTCTTCAACATTATTTCTTTTGGTCCTGTCCTCCTTTGGGGATTTCAATTACCCATGTATTTGGCTTACTAAAATTGTTCCACAGCTCACTGTTGCTTTGTTTATTTTTTTCGGTCTTTTTTTCTCTATTTTATTTTGGATAGTTTCTATTGCTGTGTCATCAAGTTCGCTATTCCTTTCTCTGTGCTGTCTAATCCCATCCAGCTTATATTTCATCTCAGATATTGCAGTTTTTTTAATCTCTAGACATATGATTTGGATCTTTTTTATACCTTTTATGTCTCTACTAAATATGCTCAATCTTCCCTTTAGCTTCTTGAACATATGGAATACAGTAATAATAACTTTTAATATCCTTGTCTATTAATTCCATCATCTGTGTCGTTTCTGGGTCAGTTTCAATTGGTTGGTTTTCTCCTCATTACGTGCCTTATTCTCCTCTATTTTTCAATCCTAATTTTTTATTAGATGTCAGGCACTGTGAATTTTACCTTGTTGGGTGCTGGATATTTCTTTTCTTCCTATATGATTCTTTAGCTTTATTCTGGGATGCAGCTAAATTACTTGGAAACAGTTTGATTTCTTTTTTTTTTTTTTTTTTTTTCAGATCTTAGTTTTAAGCCTTGTTAGATGGAACCAGAACAGAATATTTTCTAGGGTTAATTCTGCCTCACAAATGAGGCAAAACCCTTCCTGGTACTTTTCCCAATGTCCCATGATTTCTGAGGTTTTCCAGTCTGGCTGTTGAAAACAAGAATCATTTCTAGCCTTGTGTGAGCCCCAGGAATTTTTCCTTCTAATCTTTTCTCTTTCCATGGTCTTGGATTGTTTCTTCACATGTACGTACTGATGAGAACTTAGCTGAAGACTCAAAGAAGTCTCTCTGCAGATCTCCAGAGCTCTCTCTCCGTGTATAGCCCTCTCTTTCCCAGTTGCTGGCCTGTGAATTGTAGCCTCCTTGCCATCCCACCTCCATCTCCTCAACTCAGGAGACTGCTGGGTTCTGCCTGGGCTCCTGCTTCCTGCAATGTGGCCTGGAATCTCTCTGGGCAGTTAGGTGGGGCAGTCATAGGACTTACATTTATTCCCATCTCTCAACGATCACCGTCCTTCTCTTTCTGATATCTAGTATCTTGAAAACTGTTGTTTCATATATTTTGTCTGGGTTTTCCTTAGTTGCTTTAGGCCAGATGGTAGCTGGCAGCAGAATCCATACCCTTGCCTCACTCTATCCATTTTCCATTCTCCTGTATGTCCCCTCAAGCCCCACTCTTGCCAGAAATGTCATCTATGTTGAACGTTCTTTCAGATCAGCAGGAGGTAATATGGCAGCGATTAGGGACATGCCTAACATAATGTGCGCAGATCTCGGCCCTGCCAGTTCCCTGTGTAATGTTGGCCAAATTATTTCACCCACTTGCGTCTTACTTCCCGTATTTGAAAAAGAGGAAAAAATGAGACCTAGCTGCAGTGTCGTTGTGAGGATTAAATAAGGTAATGCATAGAAAGTAACTAGTACCAGGTAATGGGCTCAATAATATAATTCAATGACTGTATGACCCAATGAATACAAGCAGGATTGGTTTTTTAAATTGCTTCAATTTCTTCATCGTCTGCTGTAGCTCTGTTCCTAGGGACAGTCCTACCATTACTGTACAGCTCCCAGAAAGGGTGGTATGACCAGCTCTAAATTTCTTGCACCAACAGAGGGGAGCAGTCATGTGGAGAACTTCCAATAGCACATACTAGAAATATCACAGACATTTGGCTGTATGAAGCATCATAATGATCTTTTCTTTGCGGCAGATTGACTTTACTAATTAGGTTGGGTTTGAGCCAGTGTTAAATACAGTTTGCATGTACAGAACACAAATCAATTGGCAGAACCAGTGGAACTCAGAAACATTTTAGGTATCAAGACAAGCCAGCTATGATTAAAGCTTTGCTTCAGATAATCCTTTCTCTCTCCCCTGGCCTCCAGTTTTATGAGCTCTTTAAATATTAGGGCTATTAACCCTTTATCATAGCTGCTGCAAACATATCCTTCCCATTTGTTATTCAATTCTGTTTTTAAATTCAAATCTGTTGTAAACAGAATTTTAAATTTTCTTTGAAGTTAAACTATGGATCTTTTCTTTTGTAGCGTCTTCTACCACTTTTAGGCCTTAGAAAAACCATATCCAGAGGTCAAATAAATATTCATCTTTATTTTCTTCCAGTTTTTAACATTTAATATTTATTCTATCTAGAATTTATTTTGATTTTGACGTGTGGCATAAGGTGTGAAGGCGTTGTATTTGAGATAATTAACGCTAGCTGCTACAACTGTTAAACCCTGAAATCTCAAAGACTTAACACAACAAAGCCTTAATTCTCACTGATGTCAAGCCCAGTAATGGTCAGGTGGCACGCCTGAGTGTGTTCTTCCAAGTGGTGACTCAGGGACCCAGGCTGCTTCTGCCTGCAATTCTACCATCTCAGTCTTTTGCTTCCAGTTGGGGGACCCTGTAGAATTTTGGGTAAGAACTAACTGCTGCTGAAGACCTAATTCGATTTTTCAAACAGCCAACCGATTACGTGGCAGCATTTACTGATCACATATGAATTTGTTATGTGTGCACTGTGGTCTGGACTACTTATTTTGTTCTGTTGGGTAGTATACTAGATTTTTTTCACACTACCTTTATAATATGTTTTAGCATCCTCTAAGGTGAGCTCCTCCCTCATCACTTTCCTTTTTCGAAGTTTTCTTGGCTATTACATAATAGATGATATTACATATCATCTCTTGGCTCTGTGAGCACATGAGCTGTATTAGCACCTCAGAGACTGCACTCACCCCCTGGGGTTCGATGAATAGCTCAGGTAGAGGATGTCTGCTATATTCTGCACGTTTGTGTCTCCCCCCAAATTCTTATGTTGAAGTCCTAGTGTGATGGTATTTGGAGGTGGGGCTTTGGGAGGTAATTAGGTCATGAACGTGGAGCCTGTGATGGGGATTGGAGTCCTTATAAGAGGAGGACGGGAGCTAGCCCTCTCTCTCTTTGCCAAGTGAGGATACAGAGAGAAAGTGGCTGTGTCTACAAGCTAGGAAGTGGGCCCTCACCAGATCCTGGATCTGCCAATTCCTTGAGCTTGGACTTACCAGCCTCCAGAATTGTGAGAAATAAATGTTTGTTGCTTCAGCCACCAATCTCTGGTACTTTTGTTATAGCAGGCTGAACTGACTAAGACAATGTCTAAATCCATGTCTCCATCCTTTAACCCTTTTCCAAACTCCAGACCCACATTTCCAGGTGCCTGATATATACTTGGAAATACCTGGAAATTTGGCTAACTCCTCCGGGGAGAGTTAGATCATGCAGCAGCAAACGGCTAATTTTTTTTTTTTTTTTTTTTTTTTGAAGTCAGAGGTAGAGGCACGTTGGGAGAAGGAGAGCTGATGCTTCCAAATATTCCCCCATCACCAAAAACACCAGGAGGAATAACAAGAAAGGAATGATAATTCGAGCGTCTCTTTACTTGGGAGGGCCTGCTTCACCTTGGGAAACCTTGAGAAAAGCAATTTCATGAGTCTACACTCTCCTCTCCATGGCTGGGGTTGAGGGGCAGGAGGAGAGAAAGCGCAGCAAGGGCTCCAGGAGCGGTTTGGACCTTGGTCCCAGCTGTCAGCAAGAGGACGTTCAGTAAGATTGGGGTGAGTTTTCACAATCGGCAATGGCGAACGGATGTCACTAAAACAGTAATGATAGCAATTGCTCCCAGTTTTTGAGCACCTGTTGTGCGCTGGGTATTTTTGAACATCAACTCCTTCGACCTTCACACCTCCCTGACAAGCTAACCAGTGTGACTCTGGTATATGGACGAGGAAACTCAGGTTCAGAAATGTCGAGCAGCTTACCCAAGGCCACAGAGACAAAAAGGAGCAGAGCCAGGGGTTACGCTTGGTCAGTTGGCTCCAATGGCTGTGCTCCATCTACTCAGCCGTGCTGTATCTGCCATGTTTCAAAACAGTAGGGAGACCTGGAATGTTTAAAAGCTGGTAAACAGAATTGAAAATTGTTTTGAAAATTTGTTGCAGTTGTGTGGAAGGGGTGATGTTCCATCCTACTGGTGTCGTGGAGGGAGGATTTAATTTAATTCATCGTGCTGAAAGAAGAGTGATGTGTGGGGTGAAGTGGGAGCCAATTGGCTAGAATAACCAAACGGAGTTTCTAGACATTAGACAATTGCTTATATTTGCCCTTTGCTTTGACAGATAGACCAGCTATTAAGGAGGAGTACCGTCATATCTAATATACAACAGAGAGGAGCTGTTGTATAAGAGGAAATCTTATTGAGCCTTAAACTGAACTAGGGCTAGGAGAGAGCTGGAGTGTGGACTAGGGTAGAGACCAGCCAGCCTTCTAGGTGACTGAAGGTCAAAGAAGAAACAAAAATGTCTTATTTGTGTCAATGGAAATCATGTGCGCTCTGAGGCGACCGCTCTGCCACGGCATTCGACCTTCAGAGCTTTAAATACAGTAAAGCAGTTGTCCTAATTGGCCCATGATGGTCAGGAAACTGGATGACCACATTCTTTTAGCCTGAAGGCTCTGATTCCGTGATGGGTTATTCTGACCAGTTTGGACTGCGAAGCAGAAAGAACCCTTATTCATAGAGCATATTTCAAGAGAAATGCTTGGGAGAGAGAGTAGAATGGGTTTAGCCCTGGCCACGCTCCCTCAAATGCCCTTTGACAAACAGTCTCGGACAAAAGGAAAACTCTAGCATGTTTGGGATTTGCTGGGCATAATACTCTTTCTGCACAAGAAACCATTATGCATGTTGCCTAGTGTGCCTGTTTCCTTAATGATTACATACATGTGTATTTTAGGAGAACTTCAGTCTTCTGTTTCTTATTCATTTACACTTTACACTTCAAAAGATTGTTTTCTAAGAGCTACTCAATGCACAAGAAATCTCCTGAGTTTTTCTTCTAAATGAGCCAGCAACTTTCCAAGAATCCGGAAGCAGCAAGTTGCCAAGAATGAATAAATGAACTCCAGAAGGTTCAAGTTTGGTTTAAAACTCTGTAAGGTTTTAAGTAGGTTCTATATCTGGCTTATGTCCACGTCCTCATCTAAGACATAAACCACAGGAAGGAAGACTATTCCTGGCATGCAACTTTTTCCCAAGCAATGAACTTAATGATCATTTCCAATAATGATTAATTAGAAAATGTTAGCAAAACAGTCATAAAGCAATGATGTAAGGAGGAATGGGGGTATGGTGGAATAGCTCTTGCCTGAAAGTTAGGCAGCCTCAGGCTTGGTTCTGCTACAAAATTGGCTGCACAAAGTAAATCTTGTCTATCTGTGCCTTAGTTTCCTCATTTATGAAATGAAGAAACAACAGTAGATGGTCTCTAATATTCTGTGATGAAACTTCAAAATGACCCCTTGTCCAATCTGTGGAAGCAAGTAGTCTGGGGTTTCAGTAATGTTGATCAAGACTGGAATTAGGTGATTGTGTTCCTATCCAACTATGAAGGTTTTAAGAAAAAAAGTGAAAGTGACAGACCTGTCCAAAAAAAATATGCGTAGGAAGAGAAAAAGTGAGGGGGCATGTCTTAGCCAGTTAGGGCTGCTGTAACAAGATACCGTGGAATGGATGGCTTTAAAAACAAACAGTTATTTCTCACAGTTCTGGAGGCTGGAAGCCCCAGATCCAGGTGCCAGCATGGTTGGGTGATGGTGAAGGCCTGCTTGCTGGCTCATAGACAGCTGTGTTCTCACTGTATCCTCACATGGCTGAGAGAGAGCTCAGGTCTCTTCATTCCCTTTGAAGGGCACCAATGCCGTAATGGGAACTCTACCCACACGACCTCATCCAAACCCAATTACCTCCCAAAGGTTCCATCTCCAGACACTACCACATTGGGGATTAGGGCCTTAACATATGAATTTGGTGGGGAAGGGGAACACAAATATTCAGTCCATAGCCGGGGGTGTAACAGATGTTAGTGTCTCACCCAGATGCCCAGTACCAGGCTGGTGCACCCAACCTCTGGCTGCTGTGGGTGTTGGCTGCTAACAGCTTACACCTGCACTCTTGCCTAGAGGCGTGCCCTTGGCTGACAGAAGCTGGAAGTGGAGGAGGTTACAAATCTCACCTACTCAGGAGGCACCTTGGCCGAGGGCTGACCAGCGGGGGAGTCTAGTACCCCAGCCCCCTTGCCTCTGGGCACTTGGTGACCCAGGGCTCTCCACTGATCAGGCTGTGGCTAGATTTCCCCTGACATCTTTGCAAAGCTTCCTCCCCTGCCTTCTCCTGTTTCTCTCACTCATCTACAGGTTTCTCCTGAGAGTAACTCCCTCAAATACATCGCTTGACCAAGAATCCGTCTCAGTCTCTGCTTCGAGGGGCCTGACCGACAATGAAGGGAAGAAAGAAAATGAGTTGTGTGACTCATTAGTGTTATAAGAACCATGCTGGGCTCAAGTGTCCTGGGCCTGGCATGGACCAGGTCGTGATGGGGAGAGCAGGGGCGCAGGGCACTAGAGAGCTCTGGAAAACAGAGCTCTGTGGTCTGGGTAGGAGTTTTATGCAGTCAGCCAGCCAGCCAG
This sequence comes from Lipotes vexillifer, assembly GCF_000442215.2. NCBI lineage: Eukaryota > Metazoa > Chordata > Mammalia > Artiodactyla > Lipotidae > Lipotes > Lipotes vexillifer. The sequence continues at coordinate 391,211 of NW_006788568.1, forward strand.
CAGCCATTTGCAGAGAATTATTACTGTCATGATTCAGTGTTGCCAGCAGCTTCGCTCAGGTCAACTCCGTTCATGCTGTAACTTGACCAAGCTGGGCCTTGCGTGTGCTGAGGACTCAGCAGTAGGCTGAGAAAGGCAGGGCATGGGCATTGTAGCAGGGGATGGGAAGCATCTGTTCTGCCCAGGAGACATGAATACAGGACTAGGAGATTTGAGAAGGAGGAAAGATCACACTCATCAGAGAAGTCAGAGAAGACTTTCTGATGGAGATGGCATTTATTCCAGACCCTGAAGGATGTGTCTGATTTAAAAATGTGGAGACATGTGGCGGAGAGCTTTCTAGGTGGAAAAAGAGTCTTACCTAAATGAATGGACTTTTAAAATATTTTTTCTTTTTCTCCGTGAAACTATACCGAAGTAAAATTTCAACCTTGATTCACAGGTCTGAGACTCCATATGGGGAATTGAAACTAAGGTCCCCTGGGATCGAGAGCCCCGGGATCTGTTTTCCTCCTGGCGGAAGCTATATGTATGTCCCTTGTGAGCGCTCTCAAATACTTTCCAGGATGCACTCCCTTTTCTATGGTCCCATGTGGTGGCATATATAACACTAGGGGACTCATTTGGGGAGGGCTACGGACCTCAGTCCCCAAGGGGAAACCAGGGCAATGCTAAGTGAAGGGGAGAGATTGTGAAAGCTCCCTAAAGATAAGGACCCAGGCTGAGCAAGGGCAGGAGAGAATACCATGTGCCTGAATCAGGGAATTCTCAGGGGAGACGAGAAAGCTAAGACAGACGGCAGCTGGTGTAGGCATCAGCAGATGGTCTGCCTCGCTGCTGGAGATGGAACAGCAATCGTAGACAAAGACGCCATCCTGGAGAGAGGAGGACAGCCACACTAGCCCTTCTGTAGGAGTCCTCGGCCAAGCTGGGGAGAGAAGCCTCTCGCTTCTGCCAGGAAATGGGATAAAGGAGGGAAAAAGGCGGTCTCTAGCTTTCATCTCTATGAGGGTCAGGAAGCAAAGAGACGGATGGAGAGTGTTGAGAATTGTAACTGCTTTATGTCAAGGTCAAGCAAGAAAGGAGCCTGTTGCACTAGAACCCTTCAGGTTGTCTTCCCCGAGAGTTGGGAGTGGAAATGAATAAACCGGCCAATTTGAGCCACCAAGGAGAGGAGCCTGGAGAGAGATTACGTCAAAAGGGCTGAAGGGTTAAGGAGGCTTATGTTAGTATTTCTGTCAAAGTGTGAAGTCACAACCTTGGGACTTGAGATACTATTCTGACTTTACAATATTACAGAATCTTTATACAGCAAATCCTTTTCTTTGTGATTTCTCTCAGTATCCATACGTTTAGAAAATTACCCCCTTCGAGCGGTTTGATTTCATATTCTCCAAGTTTTGTACAATTTGAAAAGTTAATTCTTTAAAATCCCTGGAATTAGTTTTGGTGCATATAGTGAGGTGTGAGGACCTCATTTAAAAAATAATCTGTAACTCCCTCATTGATGAAAAAAGAACATTGGTGTTTTGTTATTATAGCAGTAATTAGGAAAATAGGGAAGGATTGAAAGAAGAAAAAACTATCATGTTCTCATCACCCAGAACTAATCATTTCTGGTACATTCCCTTTCATTCTTTTGTTGTCTATAGTTTTATTGATTGTGATCATATGATACATGCAAAATTATATAGGCTGATTTTTAAAACTGTAACTATTTTGATAAAATAAATGTTATGTATGCTCATTAGAGAAGGTCTGGAAAATACATAAGTTTATGAAGCAGAAAATGAAATTCAGTTTTGTGTATTTCCTCATAGTATAATTTTTATAACCATACTTTTATGTTTTTTAAATCACTGAGACCATACAATACATGCTGAACTTTAAGCATTGGGAACACATGTTAGCTCGCTCTAGATGAAAGATACTAGAATGAGGGACACAGAAATATATCTACATATATATCTAATCCATGCCTTCTGTGTATCTGTGGAACCTGTGATTTATTAGTCTTTCCCCACAAATATATCAATGCTCAGGTTGCTCAATGTAAATTTTTTCAATCAGTAATATTTTATTTCTTAAGGTGGATACACAGTATTTATTGTACTATTATTTTTTAAATTAAAATTCAGGGGACATCAAGATGTGTTTAGGGACTTCCCTGGTGGCGCAGTGGTTAAGAATCTGCCTGCTAATGCAGGGGACACGGGTTCAATCCCTGGTCCGGGATGATCCCACATGCCACATAGCAACTAAGCCCGTGTGCCACAACTACTGAAGCCCGCGTGCCTAGAGCCTGTGCTCCACAACAAGAGAAGCCACCGCAATGAGAAGCCCAGCCCGCGCACTGCAACGGAGAGCAGCCCCTTGCTCGCCGCAACTGGAGAAAGCAATAAAGACCAAACGCAGCCAAGAAAAAAAAATCTGTTAACCGTTAAAAAAAAAAAAAAAAAAAAAAAAAGGATGTGTTTAGTTTCTTTTTAACGTTTTATCTGGCAATAATTTCAAATTTATAAAAATAGAATAAGAAGCAGCCATATATCCTGATTTACTTATTGTTAACATTTTAAACCCATTTGCTTTATCCTGTACCCTCTCTCCCCAAAATTTTTTCCTGCACCATTTGATGGTAAGCTACATGCCTCATAGTCCTTTACCCCTAAATACTTTGGTGTTTCCTAAGAATAGAAATAGTCTCTTACATAACTACAGTACAGTTATCAACTTCATATACTTACAACTTACATTGCTACAGTAATTGTTATCTAATCTACTGTCTGTATTCTAATTTTGTCAGTTTATCTAATAATGTCCTTTATTGCATTTTCCCCTCCAGCACAGAACCCAGTCAAGGGTCAAGTACTGCTTTTAGCTGTCATATCTCTTTAGCCTCTTTTAATCTAGAACATTTCCACAGCCTTTCTTTGATTTTTATGACATTGACATTTGTTAAGAACAGAGTCCCTCTCACCTATCTTTTAAACTAGAATATTCCTCATATATACAAATGCTCATTTTGATTCAATGGTGGTTATGACTTCATGACCAGAATACTGTATTGGAGATGTGGTGTCCTTTCAGGGTATCACATTTGGAAACACACAATGTTCACCTGTCCTCCTAGCTGTCATTAATTTTAATCACTCTGCCAAGGTGTTGCCCTATTTCTGTCACTGTAGACTTAGTTTTTCGCCTCTCCCTTGCAACGAATAAGCAGCCTATAGATAGACGCTTTAAGACCATGTAAGTATCCTGCTTCTCATCAGAACTTCCCCTAGAATTAGTATCCACTGATGATTCTTGCCTGATTCAATCTTTATAATGATGATTACAAAATGAAGATTTTCCTAACTCTAGAATTCCCTCCACATTCACCAGCTGGCTCTTGACATTCTTCAAGAGACCTCCTTGACATTCAAGAGACCACCCCCCCCCCGACTCCCACCCCTATGTATTTATTTATTATTTGTTATTTATCAGTTTTCAGTGTAGGCTCACAAACCCTTATTTTTTCTATGGTTTATAACACATTACTGCACTTAAGTATTTTGGGCAGACTGTCCCAGATGTGGCCAGTGGGGATCCCTTCAAGCTGGTTCTTGTGTCCCTGTGACACACCCCAGCATTCTCTAAGTACTTCCTTACTTTCTGGAATAACAAGCTGCTCTAGGCTCATCTTGTACCCACCCTGTCCTAGCCTTGGGATCAGCCATTTCTCCAAGGAGCTAGGTGTTGTGTGCTTAGTTTTAAGGGTTCTGCATGGCTTATTACAAAATTGTAAACTCATCTCTTCTTCCCTTAATTTCCTGCTTCCCAGAGGCAACTATTATACTTTCAACTCTTTAACTGATTCTATTTACCTCTGAATTACTAAATAACATGCTTCTGCTGCTACTTCTAGATTTTTCACAAGCATGAATATTTCCCATCTCCTTATGCTCTCAATGCACTTATATCATAAATTTGGTTACCTCAATATTCAATGTTTACATTATTATGGTGATGTAAATACTATTCATGGTTGAACTATGAGTGTCCTATGATTAAGATGACTTTTTCCTTCCTGCATAAGGTTTTACTTTCCCTGGAATTAACTGTCTTTATTTTTCCACTTGCTTAGTTTTTTGTGTGTGTATTTTTATCGCTAACTCACTCTACCAATTCTCTAAATCTGCTCCTGATTGCTCCAGATGCATCAGATGTACATTCAATTTCACTTTCGGGAAGTACCTGTCCCTGGAGCCTTCTAAACTGCTCTGGTATATGGGCTGGTTGTGATACAGATGTGATCTTGGTTTCCTTCACCATTATCTTGGGGAGTTCCCTCATACCTTTTTTGGATCCCCTTGTCCCTGATTCCCATCTCTTTCTATATTTAGTCCTTTGTTTTGATGAATCACAACCTCTAGTAGTTTCTTAAAAGAACAACCATTAATGGACAGTTTGACTTGAATTAGGATTCTAGGTCAGGTTATACAAGTTTAACTCTGAAGTTTGGAGGAATTATTCCCTGTCTTCCAGCTTCTAACGTTGCTATCAAGAAGCCTAAAAAGCAATTTTGATTCTTAATTATTTGTATGAAGACATTTTCCCCCTTTCTGGAAACATCTCCTCTTTGTTTTTAGTTTCTGAAATTTTATCATGACATGCCTTGGTGTGGCTCTATTTTTACCCATTAGATACTCAAAGGGTTCTTTTGATCTGGAAACACCTACCCTCCAGTTCTGAAAATTTTTCTTGAGTTATTTCTTTGATGATTCCCTCCCGTTTTTCTTTCTGTAATTCATATCACAGACCTCCCAAACTGAGTCTTGATTTTCTTTTCTATTTTCCATATTTTTAGGTTTTTTCCCCCCTCCCACTTTCTGGAAGATTTTTTTTTTTTTTTTTTTTTGCAGTACGTGGGCCTCTCACTGTTGTGGCCTCTCCCGTTGCGGAGCACAGGCTCCAGACGCACAGGCTCAGCAGCCATGGCTCACAGGCCCAGCTGCTCCGCGGCATGTGGGATCTTCCCGGACCGGGGCATGAACCCGTGTCCCCTGCATCAGCAGGCAGACTCTCAACCACTGTGCCACCAGGGAAGCCCTCTGGAAGATTTTTAAAAAATAATCTTCCATAAGAATCAATATCGTCAAAATGACTATATGACCCAAGGCAATCTACAGATTCAATGTAATCTCTATCAAATTACCAATGGCATTTTTCACAGAACTAGAACAAAAAACTTTAAAATTTGTATGGAAACGAAAAAGACCCCAAATAGCCAAAGCAATCCTGTAATCCTACAAGGTTACAGTCACTAAAAGAGTATGGTGCCGGCACAAAAACAGACATATAGATCAATGGAACAGGATAGAAAGCCCAGAAATAAATCAACGCACCTATGGTCAATTAACCTATGACAAAGGAGGCAAGAATACACAATGGAGAAAAGAGAGTCTCTTCAATAAGTGGTACTGCGAAAACTAGACAGCTACATCTAAAAAATGAAATTAGAACACTCCCTAACACCATACACAAAAGTAAACTCAAAATGTATCAAAGGCCTAAATGTAAGACCAGATACTATAAAACTTTTAGAGGAAATCATAGGCAGAACACACTTTGACATAAATTGCTGCAGTATCTTTTTGGATCCACCTCCTAGAGTAATGAAAATAAAAACAAAAATAAACAAATGGGACCTAATTATACTTAAAAGCTTTTGTACAGCAAAGGAAACCATAAACAAAATGAAAAGACAATGCACAGAATGGGAGAAAATATTTGCGAATGATGCGACTGACAAGGGATTAATCTCCAAAATATACAAACAGCTCATGCAGCTCAATATCAAAAAGCAAACAACCCAATCAAAAAATTGGCAGGAGATCTAAATAGACATTTCTGCATAGAAGACATACAGATGGTCAAAAATCACATGAAAAGATGCTCAACATTGCTAATTATTAAAGAAATGCAAATCAAAATTACAATGAGGTATCACCTCACACCAGTCGGATGGCCATCATAAAAAAGTCTACAAGTAATAAATGCTGGAGAGGGTGTGGACAAAAGGGAACCCTCCTACACTGTTGGTGGGAATGTAAATTGGTGCAGCCACTATGAAAAACAGTATGGAGGTTCCTTAAAAAACTAAAAATAGAGCTACCACATGACCCAGCAATCCCACTCCTGGGCATATATCCAGAGAAAACTATGCTTTGAAAAGATACATGCACCCCAATGTTCACTGTAGCACTATTTACAATAGCCAAGACATGGAAGCAACCTAAATGTACATCAACAGAGGAATGGATAAGAAAGATGTGGTACATATATACAATGGAATATTAGTCATAAAAAAGAATGAAACAATGCCACTTGCATTAACATGGTTGGACCTAGAGATTATCATACTAAGTGAAGTAAGTCAGACAGAGAAAGACAAATATCACTTATATGTGGAATCTAAAAAAAAAATGATTCAGATGAACTTATTTACAAAATAGAAACTGACTCAGAGACTTAGAAAACAAACTTATGGTTACCAAAGGGGAAAGTTAGGGGGAGGGATAAATTAGGAGGTTGGGATTAACATATACACAGTACTATGTATAAAATAGGTAATCAACAAGGACCTACTGTATAGCACAGGGAACTCTACTCAGTATTCTGTAATAACCTATATGGGAAAAGAATCTGAAAAAGAATAGATATATGTATATGTATAACTAAATCACTTTGCTGTACACCTGAAACTAACACAACATTGTAAATCAAATATACTCCTATATAAAAAATAAATAGATAATCTTCCAACATTTCTATTCAGTTAAATTTTTTTGCTATTGTACTTTTAATTTATAAGAGCTCTTTTTTTGTTCTCTGAATATTCTTTCACTATAGGAATCTTTCTTATTTTGTAGGTGTTGTATCATTTTTTTGAAGCAAAGTATATCTCAGGATATTAATGGTAAGTTTTCATTAAAAACACAGTCTGTTTTCTTCAGCTTACTTTTTCTGGTTATTTCTCTTGGCCTCTTTCTCCCATATTAAATGCTTTTCTCAAATGTTCAATGATCCTTGAATACGTAATGAAGCTTTATAAAAAGTAAACTTTATGAGATATAATTTGTATTCTCATTCCACTGGTATAATTTACATACAATAAATGTACCAATTTTAACATGTATTTACGGGTATATACCCATGTAACCATCACTACAATCAAGATGTAGAATATTTCCATCACCCCTGGTACCCTTTATAGTCATTATTCCCCCAACTCCAACCTTAGTCAAACAGTGATCTGCTTTATGCCACAATAGATTAGTTTTGCTTGCTCTAGAATTCCATACAAATGACTTCATGTGTAATGTTTCTGAGATTCATTAATGATGCGTGAATCTGTAGTTTATTTCCTTTTTAATTGCTGAATAGTATCCCATTACATTAATAGAGCACAATTTGTTTATCCATTCATTTAGAGATGGACATTTGGTTTGTTTCCAGTTGAAGCTATTAGGCATAAAGCAGTTATGAATATTTGTGTACAATGTATTGTATGGACAAATGTTTTCATTTCTCTTGGGTAAATACCAAGTTGTAGAATTGCTGAGGTTTATGGTAAGGATATTCTTAACTTTATAGAAAAATAACTGTCAAACTGTTTTCCCAAAGTGGTTGCACTCTTTCTACATTCCCATCAGCAATGTATGAGATGCTCTGCATCTTTACCGACACTTAGTATTAACAGTCTTTTTAATTTTAGTCATTCTAGTGGTATGTCATTATGGTTTTGATTTACATTTCCTTAGTAATTAATGATGTTGTCTTCATATGCTCTGCTCAAGGTGTAGGGCACTAAAAAGATGATTGGATAATCAGGCCAGTGTCAAAGACTTGTCAACTGAGGCTTCACTGAACAGTTTTTTTTTCCCGTCTTAGACTGGTTAGATTCCCCATAGAAACCTGCCAGAAGCCATGCATGGTTTCTAGGATTCTGAAATCCAAGTGTGAGAAGAGAGCAGGATGTTTCAACTTCCAGTATGTAATCCCTGCCTTCAATTGAGTCTGGTGTTTCTTAGGACTTGTTTTGTGCTCTCTAGAGAATAAACCTACAGTTTTCTGCAGAGTGAGGCAGGGGCTATTCCCTAGCTGAGCTAAGTGGATGAGGGCATGGTCGGTGGTGGGGCGGGGGGAGTCTAACTGTTCCTTTAGTTGACTTTCACTACCTTTCTCTTTCCAGATCTACCTTTACACCTACTTCCATAGGTATCCGGTCCTGCAAATTTCTGAGCCCTTTGAGCACTGTTACAGTGTAATTGATTAGCTTCTCGACTACTCGAGTTCCCTAATTGTGAAAATGATTGCTTTGTCACTTTATGCAGCTCTATTTTTGTAAAAGGAAAGATAAAAAATGTGATTAGTAATTTTCTCAGCATACGATACCAACAGCATAAGCATGCAACCTCTGCTAGTAAGTGCTGGGCCAGAAGAGAGCTGCGATTGTTCAAGCTGTCAAACGGGTCAAGTTGTAGAGAAATGGCAAAACCAGAGTTCACACATGGCTGCAACTTAAAGAAAACAGCAGAAAACTCACCAAGGAAGCACGTTGGGGATCTAGCTTTGCCTTGGGCTTATAGACTGTCCCTGAGTACATGCAGTTCAACTGAATTCAGGATCTAAGATGACTTGCCAATCATTTAATGTCATTACTTCCATGTTGTTGATGTTCTTGTTTTTTTTAGTTAATAGACTTTAAAAACTGTTAAGCCGTTTTAGGTTTACAGAAAAATTGAGCAGAAAGTACAGAGAGCTCCCCTCACTTCCCAACCCCAATTTCTCCAATTATTAGCATTTTGCATTAGGCTGGTACATTTGTTACAATTGATGGACCAATATTGATATGTTATTATTAACTAAAGCCCACAGTTTACGTTAGGGTTCACTGTTTGTGTTGTATATTCTATGCGTTTAGGCAAATGTAAAATGCCATGTACCCACCATTACAGTATTATGTAGAATACTTTCACTGCCCTAAAAAGCCTCTGTGCTCCACCCATTCATCCCTCTCCCCAACAAACCCTGGCAAGCACTGACCTTTTTACTGTCTTCATAGTTTTGTCTTTTCCAGAATATCATAGAGTTGGAATTATATGGCGTGTAGGCTTTTCAGATTGGCTTCTTTCACGAAGTAACATGCACTGCAGTTTCCTTCATGTCTTTCTGTGGCTTGATAGCTCTTTTCTCTTTAGCGCTGAATAATATTCCATTGTCTGGATGTATCACAGTTTATTTATCCATTCACCTACTGAAGGACATTTCGGTGCTTCCAAGTTTTGACAATTATGAATAAAGCTGTTATAAATATCTGTGTGCAGGTTTCTGTGTGGGCATGAGTTTTCAACTCATTGGGGTAAATACCAAGGAGTGAGATTGCTAGATCACATGATAACAGTATTTTAGAGTCGTCGAGCAGGTCATCACCCTGCTAATTCCTGTCCCAGAGGGGAGCTCCAACGTACACACTGGCTAGCGAGCCGTCCTTGCGGCCCTCAGCTCCTCTTTCCTCCCTGAGTTTGCCAGGAGCGTGAAAGAAGGCCCGGGGCCTCCCCAAACCCCTTCTGCTCCTGCCCTTCGCAGGTGCCGCTACCACCATGGGCTTCACCATCTCCTCCCTCTTCTCCCGTCTCTTCAGCAAGAAGCAGATGTGCATTTTGATGGCTGGATTGGATGCTGCTGGCAAGACGACCATTCTGTATAAACTGAAGTTAGGAGAGATAGTCACCACCATTCCTATCATTGGTTTTAATGTGGAAACAGCAGAATATAAGAACATTTGTTTCACAGTATGTGATGTTGGTGGGCAAGATAAAATTAGGCCTCTCTGGAGGCATTACTTCCAAAGTACCCAGGGTCTTATTTTTGTGGTCGATAGCAATGATCGTGAAAGAATTCAGGAGAGAGCAGAAGAACTGCAGAAAATGCTTCAGGAAGATGAGCTGCGAGATGCCACGTTTCTGCTTTTTGCAAGCAAACAGGATTTGCCGAATGCTATGGCCATTAGTGAAATGAGAGATAAATTAGGTCCTCAGTCTGTTCGTAACAGAACATGGTATGTTCAAGCCACTTGTGCTACACAAGGAACCGGTCTGTATGAGGGACTTGACTGGCTGTCAAATCAGCTTTCAAAACGTTAAATGAAACTGGATATCTAACCAAGGACATGTTTGATGGAATTGGTCTAGGCTCGTTACAACAAAATTAGTTTGCATCTTGGTTATTAAACAGTATCTGGGACTGGTTTGGGCAGAATAGTACAGCATTTAAACTTATTTTGTTGCCAATTATTGTTTACCAAGTATAATGTTGCCATTTAGTAATATGCTTGGTTTTAAAGAGATTCTCTTAACTTGGGAAAAAAACGTGTCCTCTTTTAATTTTACTTTCCTTAAGCCTAAATGCCTGGACGTAATGTGACACCTTTAAATAAATCCATTTTGAATGTCTTTTTGAGCCCACAACAAATAATGTTTTAAAGTTATCCCCTTGCAACTTTACTGATACCTTTATCATTCCTGGGACAGTCTGCTGATTTAAAAACTGTAGCATTCCATTTGTCTATTTTTCTCCCTTGCCAAAAAGACTTTTTATTTCAAAAAGAGTTTTGAAGACTGCTTGTACCAGCCAGGGAAATGCTCCAAAACACTATTCAGTTCTTTTGCACTGAGGAGCTTATATTTCCCCCCATTATTGATTCCTGGCTTCTATCAGCCAAGCTTACCTCGGTGTGGTTTGGATTTGATAGCTAATTAGTTTTATGCTAGTTGCGAAGAGTTCATATTGAGATGATTTTTAATACTCAGCAGATTGTCTTCCTTTTTATTGTATCTTTTTTATGTTGCATGTTGCTTTTGGTATCAGCCTGACTCTTTGCCCAGTATATGATAGTTCTGCTGATGTTTTATCGTTTATTGGTGAACATGTCTTCATTAAGAGTTTTTGGAAAACTCATCAAACTCAATGAATAAGTTTTATTCATAACCCATCTGGAATTATTCCTAATAAAATGATAAAACATGTAAAAAAAAAGAATATTTTAGTTTTGTAAGAAACTGCCGAACTATCTTCCTAAGTAGCTGTACCATTTTGCATTCCCACCAGCAATGAATTAGAGTTTCTGTTGCTCCACATCCTTGCCAAAATTTGGTACTGTCTTCTTGGAGAACTGATCTCTTTATCATTATGTAATGCCCTTTTTATCCCAAATAACTCTCCTTTCTCTGAAGTCTGATCTGTCTGAAATTAATATGGCTATTCTTGCTTTCTTTTGATTATTGTTAGCATGGTATATTTTCCTCCATCCATTTACTTTAAATCTATATGTGTCTTTAGGGACTTCCCTGGTGGTGCAGTGGTTAAGAATCCGCCTGCCAATACAGGGGACATAGGTTCGAGCCCTTGTCCAGGAAGATCCCACATGTCATGGAGCAACTAAGCCTGTGCGCCACAGCTACTGATCCTGCACTCTAGAGCCCATGAGCCACAGCTACTGAAGCCCATGTGCCTAGAGCCCACGCTCCACAACAAGAGAAGCCACTGCAGTGAGAAGCCCGTGCACCACAAAGAAGAGTAGCTCCCGCTGGCCGCAACTAGAGAAAGCCCGCATGCAGCAACCAAAGACCCAACACAGCCAAAAATAAATAAATAAAATAAAGTTATAAAAAACAAAATCTATATGTGTCTTTATATTTAAACTGGGTTTCTTATAGACAACATCTAGTTGCGTCTTGTTTTTTGATGCACTCTGACAATGTGTCTTTTAATTGATGCATTTTAGACCACTGACGTTCAAAGTGATCACTGATACAGTTGGATTACTATCTACCATATTTGTTACTATTTTCTATTTATTGTCCTTGTTTATTGCTCCTATTTTTGTCTTCCACTCTTTTTCTGCCTCTTGTAGTTTTAACTGAGCATTTCATATGATTCCATTTTCTCTCCTTTCTTAGCATATTAGTTAAACTTGTTTTTGAAAACTTTTTTTTGGTGGTACCTCTAGAGTTTGTAATACACATTTACACGTCCGTTTTCAATAACATTTTACTGCTTCGCAGGTAGTATGAGTACCTTATAATAAGGAAAGGGTCCTAATTTCTCCCTCCCATCCCTTGTATCATTGCCATCATTCATTTCATTTATGTATAAACATACATAAGCATATATATAGATATATATTCAAACACATTGTTGCTATTATTTTGAACAAATTATTATTTTTAGATCAATTCAGAACAAGAAAAATAAGTTTTTATTTTATCTTCACTTACTTCTCCTTCAGTGCTCTCCCTTTCTTTAAGTAAATCCATATTTCTGGACTATATTGTTTACCTATTCTCTAAAAAACCTTCTTTTAACGTTTCTTGCGAGGCAGGTCTATTGGCAACAAATTCCCTTAATTTTAGTTTCTCTGAAAAAGTCTATTTCTCCTTCATTTCTGAAGGATAATTTTGCAGGACACAGAGTTCTAGACTGGAGATTTTCTTCTCTCAACACTTTAAATATTTTACTCCACTTAAGAATTAATATTGTGAAAGCAACTATACTCCAATAAAAATTAATAAAAAAGTCAACACTAAAAAAAAAAAAAAAAGAATTAGTATTGTTAAAATGGCCATACTACCCAAAGCAATCTACAGATTCAGTGTGATCCCTATCAAATTACCAGTGACAGTTTTTACAGAACTAGAACAAAATAATCCTAAAATTTATACAAGCCCATAAAAGACCCAGAATTGCCAAAGCAACCCTGAGGAAAAAGAACAAAGCAGGAAGCATCACCCTTCCAGACTTCAGAAAATACTACAAAGCTACAGTAAACAAAATAGCATGGTATTGGCACAAAAACAGACATACGGATAAATGGAACAGAAAAGAGAGCCCAGAAATAAACCCACAGACCTATGGACAATTAATCTTTAACAAAGGAGGCAATGGGGAAAAGACAGTCTCTCCAGTAAGTGGTGTTGGGAAAGCTGGACAGCTGCATGTAAATCAATTAGAACACACCTCATACACAAAAAATAAACTCAAAATGGCTTAAAGACTTAAATATAAGATAAGACACCATAAAACTCCTAGAAGATAACATAGGCAAAACATTCTCTGATATAAATCGCACAAATGTTTTCTTAAGTCAGTCTCCCAAGGCAATAGAAATAAAACCCAAAATAAACAAATGGGACCTAATCAAGCTTACAAGCTATGGCACAGCAAAGGAAACCATACACAAAATGAAAAGACAACCTATGGACTGGGAGAAAATATTTGCAAATGATGTGACTGATAAGGGCTTAATTTCAAAAATATACAAACAGCTCATACAATTCAATAGCAAAAAAAAAAAACAAAAAAACAACCCAGTAGAAATATGGGCAGAAGATCTGAACAGACATTTCTCCAAAGAAGACACAGATGACCAATAGGCATGTGAAAATATACTCATCATTGCTAATTATTAGAGAGACGCAAATGAAAACTACAATGAGGTATCACCTCACACCGGTCAGAATGGCCATCATTAAAAAGTCTACAAATAATAAATGCTGGAGAAGGTGTGGAGAGAAGGGAACCCTCTTACATTGTTGGTGGGAATGTAAACTGTTGCAGCCACTATGAAAAACAGTATGGCGGTTCCTCAAAGAACTAAAAATAGAGTTGCCATATGATCCATTAATTCCACTCCTGGGCATATATCCAGAGAAAACTGTAATTCAAAAAGATACATGCACCCCTATGTTCATTGCAGCACTATTTACAATAGCCAAGACATGGAAAGAACCTAAATGTCCATCGACAGATGAATGGATAAGGTAGATGTGGTATATACATACAATGGTATATTACTCGGCCATAAGAAAGAACGGAATAATGCCATTTGAAGCAACATGGATGGACCAAGAGATTATCATACGAAGCGAAGTAAGTCAGAAATAGAAAGATAAACACCATACGATATCACTTATATGTGGAATCTAAAATACGACACAAGTGAACATATCTATAAAACAGAAACAGACTCACAGACATAGAGAACAGACTTGTGGTTGCCAAGGGGGAGGAGGGGTGGGGGAGGGAAGGACTGGGAGTCTGGGATTAGCAGATGCAAACTATTATGTAGAGGATGGATAAACAGCAAGGTCCTACTGTATAGCACAGGGAACTATATTCAATGTCCTGTGATAAACCATAATGGAAAAGAACATGAAAAAGAAAAAATATATATAACTGAGTCACTTTGCTGTACAGCAGAAATTAACACAACATTGTAAATCAATTATACTTCAATAAAATAAAAAAATGTTTTACTGCACTCTCTTAGTGCTTGCATAAGAGGTTTCTGAGGAGAAGTCTGATGTAATTCTTATCTTTGCTCCTCTGTATGTAAGATGTTTTCCCCTCTCTGGCTTCTTTCAGGGAATTTCTTTGTCTTTGACTTTCTTTAGTTTGAAAATGATATACCTAGGTTTGGTTTTTATTCCCCAGCATTTATCTTGCTTACTGTCCTCTAAGCTTATTGGATCTGTGGTTTACAGACATTACTTCGGAGAAATTCTCAGTCATTATTGTTTCAAACATTCCTTCTCTTCCTTTCTCTCTTTCTTCTCCTTCTGGTATCCCCACTACATGTATGTCACACCTTTACAGTTGTCCCATGGTCCTTGGATATTCTGTTCTGGCTTTTCCCCCAGTCTTTGTTCTCTTTGCTTTTCAGTTTTGGAGCATTCTATTGATATGTCTTCGAGCTCACAGATTCTTTCCTCAGCTGTGTCCAGTCTAATAATGAGCCCATCAAAGACATTCTTCATTTCCATTACAGTGTTTTTGATCTCTAGCTTGATTCGTTTTTAGGATATCCGTCTCTCTGCTTACATTGTCCATGTGTTCTTGCATGCTGTCTACTTTATACATCAGAGCCCTGAGTGTATTAATCATAGTTGTTTTAAATTCCTGGTCTGATATTTCCAACATCCCTGCCAGGATTGGTTCTGACACTTGCTCTGTCTCTTCAAATTGTGTTTTTTGCCTGTTATTATGCATTGTATTTTTTTTTCTTGATAGCTGGACATGATGTACTAGGTAGAAGGAACTGCTTAATATAGGCCTTTAGTAATGTGGTGGGGAGGTGTGGGGGAGGGGAAGCATTCTATAGTCTTATGATTAGGGTTCAGTCTTTTAGCGAGCGTATGCCTCTGAACTGTGAGCTTCACAAGTGTTTCTCAGTTTTTACCCTTCTTTAGGTGGGAGAGGATGGCTAGAGTGGCTGGATTTGTGTATTTCTAGCCTCCCACATGGGAGGCTAGAGCTAACTGGAGGTGGGTATTTCCCTTCCCCTAGATCACTTAGGCTCTGATAATACATTTATAGACAGTGTGCCTTTCTGCATCCTGTTAAGGATGACAAATGATTTTCTAATTCTTTTCTGATTCTTATTAAATAATATTCTACTAATCTTACATTTTCATAAGTTCTACATATGCCCCTACAGTACACTCCATTTGATTTCAGATGATGGCAGGTGGACATGCACAGCTCACCCCATGTCTGTCTGAATCTTATAAGACGTAGCCCCTGGATCTTCTATGATGGAGTGCATGAAAAACTCTAATCCCCAGTAGGCATCGTTCCCAGGACAACTCCTGTTTCCAGCTCTGCCTGCAGTGTTCTATGTGAGCAACATCTTGCAAGATGAAAAGCACCATCACTAGCATTTGGAATGGCAAGAGCAATGGAGACCACCAGTGGCTGGCTATCATGCCCGCTGACCACATTTCTCCTATTGATAGGTGTACTAGATTGAAATGTAAGAAGAGATCTTTAAATGTCTTTCATTATACATTGTATTTATTTATTTAAATGGTACTTATTGAGCACTTCCTGTGTATAAGGTCCTGTTCTAGACAATAAAAACAGAGCAGTGAGCAAGGCAGACATGGCCCTGCCCTCAGAGAGCTTACATCTCAGGGCGGGGTGGGGTGAATATCAAACAACTGATTACATAATTAATCACTGTAATTAGAGTTGTGATTAGAGTTTCAGAGAAAACATCCAGCCCAAGGGGCAAGAGACAGGATCACTGGTGTTGGTGGTTCCAGGATGGTCTCCCTTGGAGAATTGGTGTTTGAGTTGAGCTCTGAAAGATCAGAATGAATAAACTAGGAGAGAAGGAGAGTATGAACGTTCCAGGCGAATAAACTAGGAGAGGAACATATACCAAGGCCCTGGGGCAGGAGGGATCAAGGCGGAGTTGAGGGTATATAGAAAGTTGATGTGGCTGGAGTGAGGAGGGGAGAAACCAGAAGAGGTGAAGCCATGTTCATTGTTGCCTGGGCAGAGCAGGGGCTCTGTAAATGACTTTGTTTAGCGGATGAAAGAAGGCAGTCACGGCTGGTCTGTAATGAGGTTCCTAATGGTGACTGTGGGGCTGCCCTCAGCTCCTTCTTGTCCTCACACTTTACCAGTGACTAGAGTGAGAATGCAGAGGCCGTGCCCAGTTGGCCAGGAGACAAGGGAACGAGGGAAAGTTAGAGAAGGTCTAAATGAGGGATGAGCATTTAGACCAAATGCTAAGCCACCAATGTGGCTAAGACCAAGAGGAAGAGAGACCACACTGATACGAGGAAGCCTGGAGGTTTCATGGGGAGATAGCTGTAGAGGCAGTTCTTGAGGAGTGTGGGGGGAGAAGGCACCCCAGCAAGTAGCAGGGCAGGAAGCAAGGGCTCAGAGAACAGAACAGTGTGAACAAAAGCTCCACAAAAGAGAAGCTTGGGTGTGGGGATCCTGCTGGGCTGTAGGACCAGGGTGTGCAGAGTGGGAAGGCTGGATCATGAAGTGGATGAGGCAGCATCTCAGCTGCAGTCTGACCTGAATATGTCTTCAGACTACACGTGTCCCTTTCTTGGAGCCCATCAGGATGAAGCCCAGATCAGCCTTCTCTGTCCAGAGCCCTGAGGTCTACTGCTTTTCTTATTCAAGCACTGGGTAAAGGTACCTGCTTAGGATTTTGGTTTCTGGGAGGTGAAGAAAAGTGGCCAAAGCTGGGAAAGCTCCAAATCTTCAAACGCAGACTTGACATCCTACTGCTTCCCAGTGAACCTGAGAAAGAATTTGCCCCATCTCATCACTCAGATCTCAACAGATCTGAGACCTAGTGAAAACTCTGCTCTAAAGTCCTACAGAACCTGAACAAGGGAAAAGAGAAACCAGAACAGCCATGACTGCAAGCCATTAGTTTTGATAAACATTAGTTTGTTTTGACGGCAAAACATTAGTTTTATGTCTGTGGAGCCAGGGTCCTTCATTCAACAAACATTTCCCGTGTGCCGTCTCTGTGCTACACACACCAGCTGGCATCAGCTATCTCTGTTGATGCTGAGAGATGCCCTAAACAGCATCATTTGGGACATGAGACATCCCAGAGAGCAGTCTCTCAGGAAGTGGCTTGGCTTCTCTGAGCTCCCAGGAGTCTTTGGCATCCACTCTTAGGGGAGAGGACGGCTGGGAGGGACACGTGAGGCTTTCCCCAAGACCGAGAAGCCACGAGGCGGCAACTCCCCAGGAGCAGGCAGAATTGTACAAACTTAAATGAATCAGGAGTGTAAATGGAGCGGTTCGACTTGGCTTGCACAGTACAATAAAGATCTGCAAACACTCAGCTCCGTATTGAACTCGAAGCAGGGTGATTAGTTCATTATTCACTTTCCAGCCTGGAAGGGAAAGCGTGTATACCCGGGGGCCAGCATGGATGAGCACAGTCGTAAATCACACCATTTACAAGCCTTGCAATGAGAAAAGCAGCTGGCTGGAGGGGGACGCTCTGCAGGCAGTGACAGCGGCTGGAGGACCGGCCAGTCGAGGCGGATCAATCTGCTCCCTGGAGATGCACCAGTTGGCCAGTCATTCAGCCTTCCAGCCAAGGCAGCCAGCCTCTTGGCCACCCAGCTGGGCGCTTTCTGGCCAGACCACAAGGAAACAAACTCCACTCCACCCAGGAGGAGTGCTTTGGTGACCTGAGGTAGCCTCTCCTAAAACTGGACAAAATACTAGGAATAGTGTTAGGATCTTTCCAAAAGACCTCTCTGGTCCATTTGGGATAAACAACTACCTGCTTCCCTCCCTGGGCTGTTCTGGGTCCCAGGTCCTTCTGGCCCAGCCAGAGGGCCAGGCTTGTGTCTGCTCAGCATCTTCCAACGGGGGGCCCTGGATATCACCAGCTGCTAACCATGCCTCACATCCTATGCCCCCCCACCCCCAATTTCTGCTGCTTTCAGGGCAGAGCCTTTTGGGGGATCAGAATTTCATTTAGAGCTGAAAGGTGCCATCCGGCACAGGACATCCTTGTCAGATGGCTGTTTAGCCACTACTGGCATACTATGTAGCCCTTCAAGTAGACAATTCTTTCTCCTCTTCCAAGCAAAACACCCTTAGTTTCCTTAACTGTTCCTCGTATTTCAAGATTTCCAGACCTCCCATGATCTGACATTTTGTCATAGACTATTTCCCACTTTATATTTCCTCTTAAATCTCCAAACCCCCAAAATGGGATGCAGCACCTCCTGTGTGTTATCGTGAGAACAACAGTAATTAAGACTTATTATTTCTTAATGCTTTACATGTATCATCTAACTCTCATAATGACCTGGTGGTGTAGTTATTAACTCTACACCATGAGATGTAGATGAGGTCTGTAAACTAGAGGTAAAATGGCTGGTCAGGATTCAACCCTTGGTCAGTTTGACTCCAGAGGTTGTGCTTCTAACCATTTTGATACGCCTGATCACTCACCCAAGAGCCTGGTGGGTTTATTAGCTAAGACACTAGAGACATCTGTTTCAGGGCCTGTTAAACTTGGGGGCTTTCTTCCTCAAAGCCAAGCTGAGTTTTGAGAGACTGGCGAAAACCCTTTAATCTTTACCAAATGTACCATCAAAAAACAAATAATAATAAAATAATGAAAGCATTATCCACACTGTTTTCTACTCTTCCAGAAAAGGGAGAGGCGGTCCTTATTTCTCTCATTCTTCTCTTCCAGGCCAGATATTATGGCTCAGGATGCAATCTACTTACACCTTCCTTCTACCTTATTTCGGACACAGAGGAACATGATTCTCCCTAATCTGTTTATGGCACAAAAGAGCAAGCTAACAGGATTCCTTCACAAAAGGGTCTCTAACCAGGGATTAGGGGATAATGCTCATTCTCCTCAGGGCTCCCAGACAGACATCTTACAAAAAAGAGCACTGGGACTCAGTCTACCTTGCTTGAAAACAATAGGCCTAATCTATTAATACCTTCCCTTCCCCTAAAAGGGGAGAAAATGTTACATGGCCAGAACTGGGGGCCCAGGCTCCAGTTGGGGGTTTTGCCAAGCATTGCCCATAGCAACACTATTTATGTATTAACAAAACTTCCAGTGGATATTTGCAGAGGAATATTCTGATTTTACTTCCATGTGGGCTGTATTTGACATTATTGTCAAGGAGAGAGGATGGGGGATTGGGCTGCTGCTTCTGTAAGGGTCTCTCATCCCAGGAGAAGTTGAGTGACCTGGAATGGGCATGCAGATGGGGCCTGCAGAGCTGTTCCCTGAGAGATGGTACAAGGAGTTCAACCCCTACGTTCCTCTGGCAACCTCAAGGCAGTTAGAGTTACTCAAAGCCTGCCCATTGGGCTGGCCTTGCTCCAAACTAATGGGAATATGGACGCAGGACACCAGCTGGTGCCTGCCAACCATCCGTTAGGATCAGCATGGGATGTGGGTGGGTGAGAGCTGTCTATTTTGGGCAAGGGCATGAAGACTGAGGACAATTTGTGGAAAACTGCTTGTGGCTCAATCCCAGATGCAAATATCCACAATTACCTGAACTCGGGACGCTGTGTGCTGACGTGTGTGTTCAGATCCATCACTTGGCATGACTTTTCCAATTAGATGTTATGAAAATTAAACTGTCATGGAGTTGAATATGCTGAGGGATGTAGCACATGTCTACCATTCAAATGAAGTGAAACTCACTAAACAGGTACCAACCTGAAGGTGTGCTAATTTTCCTTCAAAATTAAAATTCCCCCCCCAAAAGTATGTAAAAACTTCACTAAACTTCAAACCAGAGGTAAAAATATTCAAACTTGGTGTGCTTTTTCTTTTGTTTTTGTTTGTTTGTTTTCAGTATGCGGGTCTCTCACTGCTGTGGCCTCTCCCGTTGGCGGAGCACAGGCTCCGGACGCGCAGTCTCAGCGGCCATGCCTCATGGGCCAAGCCGTTCCGCGGCATGTGGGATCCTCCCGGACCGGGGCACGAACCCGTGTCCCCTGCATCGGCAGGCGGACTCTCAACCACTGCTCCACCAGGGAAGCCCTTGGTGTGCTTTTGAGTGGAAACTTACATATGAAATATAAAGAAATATAAACAATAATTTAGTGAGGTGTTAATTTACATCTAGTAAAATGCACAAATCTTTAGAGCTTGATGATGTATGTATGACTTTTTGCATATGTGGCCACTTTCCAGATCGAGACATAGAACGTTTCCTTACCCCAGGAAATTCCTTTATGCTCCTTCCCAGTCAATTCCTACTCCTGGATAAGGACTGTACCAATGCTTCCACCATATTTTAATTTTTGCCTCTGCTTGAACTTCATACACATGGAATCATACCCATACATTCCTGGCTTCTTTTGTTCAATATGTTTTTGAGATTAATCCATGTTGTTGCGTGAGGTAGTAATTCATTGTATGTATGTAACTGAATTTGTTTATTCTTGTGTTGATGGATACTTGTGTTATTTCCAGAGTTTGGTTATTATGAATAAAACAGGAATGAACTTTTTTGCTCATATGTGTTACACAAGTCTTTTTGTGTAAAAATACGCTGGTTTCTCTAGGGTCTATACCTAGGCATAGAACATTATTAGAATCTGCCAAATGATACACTGTAAGTTTAAAAATAACTTACAAAAATGTGACATAAAAGTAGAAGTCCCTTAAATTTGCTTACAAATTCACAAAATATTTACAATAGGAGGAATCATCCAACACTCAAAATGCTGTATAGAGACAGAGTGATTTTATTCTTAAGAGCCGCAAATGTGCTCTTAAGATATACATTTTCAGGACTTCCCTGGTGGTCCAGTGGTTAAGACTTCACCTTCCAATGCAGGGGATGTAGGTTTGATCCCTGGTTGGGGAGCTAAGATCCCACATGCCTTGCAGACAAAAAACCAAGACACAAAACAGAAGCAATATTGTGACAAATTCAGTAAAGACTTTAAAAATGGTCCACATCAAAAGAAAAAAAATCTTAAAAAAAAAAGATATACATTTTCAACAGCTGGAACTTTAAGCAAATTGACTTTAGGCAAAATGGTCTTAGGCAAATTGGCCCAAAGGCTCAATGTAGAGTCTTGTCAAGACAAATCTCCCCAACTCTGTACTGGTATAATTGAATTTTTAAACAATGCAGAATTGACATTCACCCCTGTGAGACTGCATACCGGAGGGATGTACATATATATTTATGCCCATGGATATATGGGATTAGGATGTTGAAACAAGTAGACACTTGGTGGAAGGAGGGAAAGGAATTCCTGGTCCTGTTCACAGAGCTCTGGGGGACTGATAATGGGCCATGAACTGGCAGGATGCCCAGAGAGTTAAAACGTGGCTGAGTCAGGACAGGGGCCTAAGCTGGTAAGGTCTTGATGGAGCTCAAGTGCAGCAGTGGGCTTTGCCTGTCAATGTTGGGACCCATTTGTGGGGAGGAGCTGGGGTGTCATTAAGTTAACGAGAAGAATAAGGTAGAGGCTGACCCTGGGGATTGTGATATAGGGAACTAGGTAACCAAGAGGGCCCCCAGCATCAGCGGGCTGGGCAAGTTAGCATTTGTTGGAGAGGGTGAAAAGATGGCTTGAATCAGCCCTCAGCAGGCTTTGCCCTGGTTGCCGCTATTTCAACTTTCACTGCCGAACTGTCAGCAGATATGACTGCAAATTTTAAAAAATTTATAGTCTTTCACGTGTTTTCACTATCTCTTCTGCCTTAGTGTCTCCCACACTTTTGATAAAATTGACTTCTATGTCATCTTCCAAGTTATTAATAAAAAATATTAACCTGGACAAGAGCCAGAACAAAGCCCACTGGAGTGCCTCCAGAGAGCCCCCCTCCTGGATGACAGGGATTCATTCATCAACACTCCTGCAGAGCAATTGTTCAGCCAACTATAAATCTACTTCTCAGTCCCCACTGACAGGTCTCTACCTTTGCACAAGAGAATCAGGAGGGATTTAGTAAAAGGCCTTGCAGAAATAAGACACTGAGTCTATGACATCCTCCTGAGCCACTAATCTAATAATTCATACAAAAAAGAAACCAGGTTAGACTTATGCTTAGTGACTCCATACTCGCTCCTGGCAAAAACACTTTCTTTTTAAAGTACTCAGAAAACCACCTGTTTAATAATCCTGTCAAGATTTGTGTTGGCGCTGGTGGCACTCATCAGCCAGGTTGTAAATTTCATCTATCGCTCCATTTAAAAATCGGGACATTTTCAGTTTCTGGCTATGCTCTCTATTTTCCAGGACATCGCAAAGATTTTACAGGTGACTCTTGCGGCCATCTGGAAGGTCGTTTTTCTGGACCAGCTGACTTAAACTCATTTAAGCAAGCTAGGTAGTGTATTTGGTCCAAGTGAACTTCTGGGGTATAAGCAGAAAGCAACTTTATTTCATCTCCATCTGTCTCTTAAAATTAATCCAGTGGGGGATATCCTTCTGCTGTTTGTGGATGAAAATTCGTCAGTCCCGTGACTTTTCTGATCACTCATGATAAATGAAAGTTCTATAATCACTTTAAGTCACCAAATGCGGTCTCCATTTAGATACAGAAGTCTACTCTACATAAGGAGCAGAACTGTGAGCTTTGTTGCAAGTTAAATCTTCCTCATCAGCCTGGGCCTGCGGCAGGCAGGAAGCTTACAGCTGGTCAAACTGTGTGTTAGGCATCTTTTTTTTTTTTTACCCTTTCCTCCTACTTCAGCGTGCTAACCCGGAATTAGGACTCCTCTGGGGTGGGGTGGTGCTGAGAAGTCTTGAGGGTAGGGAAGCTCTTCTCTTGTACTTCTGTAAACTAGCTCTTCGCTCCCTGAGCCTGGCAAGTGCTTCAAGCCTTCTCATTCCTTTTTTTTGTTTGGTTTTTACATCTTTATTGGAGTATAATTGCTTTACAATGGTGTGCTTCTCATTCTTTAGATTTTTCAGGCAGGAGTCAGACCCCAATTTCCTGTGTCCCGTCCTCAGCCTCTGCCTTCCAACTGCTCTCCTTTGAAGCCTCTCTCTCTCTGTCTCTTTCTCGTTGAAGGGGATGTACCCACAGGACGCAAACCATTCTCTCCAAAGACCTCTTTCTCCCAAATCCTCTCCCCTCTCTGCCCCCCTGACTCTCAGTGCTCTCGGTGTGGTTTTAAGGGGTTCAAGAAAAATTCCACCAGATCAAAGACACTTATGCAATATTTGAACAGTGGCCTCCCATGGAATGCAACTTTTCTTTTCATGTTGCAGCCAAGAGTGAGGCAGAGTCCAATTTGTATATTTGGTTAAAGTAGTTTCCCACTATCTGTGCACCTATCTTGGCCTTCAGTTTCCTCCAATGTGGTTTGATGGCATTTCTCCTTGATAGGGAGACAGATGAAAATAGAAGTTAAGAACGTCTGTGTTCTCTCTGAAACCTCACCTTGTTACCTGCCATCTTCCTCAAGCACAGAGATTTTCCTCCTTTCTGAAACATGTGCTTTTAAAAACCACAACTATCAGGCCATCTAATTAATTTATAATGAATAATAGAATGGTACCTAGATCTAAATACTCACATTCTTTTTATTACTTCCTATTGGTAAAAATGAAAATAGGAGTGGGGAGGGGGGAAGCAGGAGAAAGAATCCAATATTTATTGAACACTTAATATATGCTCATCACTTTATATTCCCCTTATTAAATAATCAAAATAGCCATGGGAGGTAAATATTATCATTCCCATCATACAGATGAAGAAACTCGGGTATAGAGAAATGAAGTGACTTACCTAAAACCTGCAGCTAGCTGGATATGTGCCTTTTCTACTATACCTCTGAATTCCACATTACTGTCATAAGATAAATTGGTGAGCTTGGTAGAATAACAAATAGATCCAATTTTCATTATTTTTTAACATCTTTATTGGAGTATAATTGTTTTATCCAATTATTTTTATAAACAACAAAAAGGGATACAAAGAAGAAAATCACCAGCTATGAATACCTGAAGGGTTGATATATTTCTTTTTAATATTTTACTTAGGAATATGCATGTAATCATTTTATAGAATTAAAATAATATTAGATACACAGCTCTGAATCCCAATTCTTAAGCTCACCATACTATGACCATTTCCCATTGCCAATACAATCATCTGAAAATCACTTGCAATGGCTTCATGCTAGTCCACCGTATGGGTAAACATTTATTTAACCTTCTTCCCTTATTGCCAAACACTGAGGTTTTCATTTGTTACCACTCTGGGTGACACCTTAATGTACACCATTGTGTGTAAAGCTGTTTGAATTTCTGACAATTATTAGAAGTGGATTTGCTGGATCAAAGTGTATAGACTTATTAAAGGCTCTTGGTACAACTTGCCATTATTGCTTTCTAGAAAGTTTTGTAACAGATAGGCTTATCTTAATGGACAGTGGCATCATCAAACTCCACTAGTCTAAAGACCCATTTCCACACTAGGGCCAGCCAACAAAACCAGGACATTTTTGAGGGCTGGCCAGGTCATCCCCTTCTCTGGACAATGTCAGACACACAGAGCAGAAGTGTTTTCTTGGCTACAGTAACCATTTTCTCAAAACTAAGAAACTGTTTGGAGGGAGTGGAAGGAGGGAGTACATTTGTATATCTGCATATTCCTAGTCAGGGTTCTCCTGGAAGGCTGTATGCTCCTTTGATCCAGCCTGCATTGGGTTCATTGCCCTATAACACAGCCCTGCTTCAGCCAGGTGGGCCAGAAAGTCACAGGCAGGGCCCTTTTGTTTGCTTTCAGTCACATTCCGGTCACACCTTCCTACATGTAACACCAGGGCTCCTCCATGGAGCCAGGGCCTCACTCAGGAATCCCCAGCAACACATCTTAATAAACACATCTTAAGGTGGGTTTGCTTTGCATCTATCACAGTTTGAACTGTCCTAGTTTTGCTTTCAAGTGACGACCTTTATCTAGAGCTTATTCTAAACCCTGCCCTTTCCCACCCCAGAAGCACACTTTTAAGACAGAAAAGCAACATTCAGCAATACTAAAGATACATTTAAATAACAGTATTTTAATAACTTTTCCCTCTAATTTCAAAAGCAGCACATGTTTAGGCAGAAAACTTAGAAATCCAGGAAAGAAGGAAGAGAAGGATGCAGAGTGACCAGCACGGACTGTGGCCTGCCCGGCAGATGGGGTGTGTACAAGTCTTGGCAGACGTCTGTGTGGGGTCAGCAGGGGTGATGTTCAGCTCAGCAGATGTTGGTGGACATACAACAAAGACTGAGAACGGGTAAGAACTCTCCCACTTGATGCTCTGTAAGCCCAAGAACTTACTTCCAACGCCAGCAAGAAGGGGAGGGGGAACTCCTGAAATGATTCAGGAGAAAATCATAAGAGCGGTAGAATGGTGTTTGATACAGAAATTAAGTTCACTTGTAAGAAAACAAAGAGTCTGGTTTGTATTCTCTTTCTAGCTCTCTGTGGCTTTTGATCTCCAGTTTCAGGTGCACCAACCACCAGCCTCTGCTGGTACCTCGGCTGGGTTCTGCCCTGGTACCTGAGAGGGTTGGAGGGACAGAAGTAGAATCTTTTGGGCTCCCCATGGGAGCTAGCCCTTCAAATTGCCGTGGGATCTGAAGATACTGTGATTGTTCATGCTGGGCTTAGATGGAGGTTGTTCCCAGGTAAAGGCTGGGAAAGCCACTCTTACAAAGGCTGCCAATGGCCCTCTACCTCTGAGGATTTTCTTCCCCTAATTCTCATTGGAACTGGGGGAACCAAATCTCTGAAAGCAGCAGGTGGATATAAAACAAGACAGCAAAATAAAATAAACAGCCCAATAGGGCCATGATCCTCGGCAGAAACATATCAGGAGGATAGGAATCTGGTTTCCCTGAGCCATGATGCTGGACCTGGCTCTTTGTACCATAAGGGCTCTCAGAGCCACCTGACACAATTGCCTTTCTCTTGGGGGTCCTTATTTTTGCACTCCTGCACTCTTGGCAATGTTCCAGGGGAGCCCCTGGGTAGGGCAACATCCTGTCAAGACGATGCAGTATCAGAGAGAACCACTGAGGCAGGCTCTGGAATCCCTGGAGATCTCCAAGAAGAGAGCACATGTGCCAGGATTGTCATTGCAATGAGGTCTACAGTTAACAAAGAACTTGAAACCTCTGAAGTGTGCTGATCCATAGGAAACCACTTAAACAAATTAAGGTACAGTCATACAAAGGAGCACTAAGCCATCATAAGAAAATACACAGATTTATGTAAATTAAAAGGGAACATGAATACATGAATATGTTTGTAATGTATTTTCAGTGTAAAAAGTTTAAAACAGTATGTAGAGCATGATCTTATTTGTGTATGTTATAGATAGAAAACCTCTAGTGGGATAACAATAATTTCCTTTGCTTTTTATACTTTTCTACATGTTTAAAATGATTATGATACACGTGCTTTGCTTTAATTTAAAAATATCATAACCTTTGTTGATGGAAATGTTGCTAAAACCTGTTGTGGCCATGGAGGTGTGCCACTTGGGTCTCCCTTCAAGAAAGAGCTTGCTATCATTATGAGGAGTGCAGTTAGCTGACAGCCTCTGGCTATAGTGCCTTGGGGATTCACTGGAGCTTTTGCCCCAAGCTCTAGGTGCACTTCCTGGGCAGCCCCTGGCAATGACCTAGCATGGAGGGTGTACTAATTCCCACTCTTGCTGCCCCACGTTGAAGTCCTGTTGGGTGCCCTTGGTGCTAGAGCTCCCTTTTGGGCTGACAGCTTTCTCAAAGCTGCCCCAAAGTCTGAGACTCTTCCACCCAGCCATTCCTCTTCCCCTCTCCTTCCACGGGTGTTAGACTGGCATGACAACATGAAATTGCCCTGCCTCCTCTTTCTCCCCCTTTATTCTTTACTCTTTACAGGTATCACTCCAAAAGTCTCTATTGATGTCTGCTTCCTGGAGGACATAACACGATGCCTCTGTGTTCCTGAACCTACAAGAAACTTGGGCTTGGTTTTACATTTTTTACATAGAAATACCATCTCCCCACCCCTTGCAAGGAATTATTATCCCAGATGACCCCCAAGTGGTCTCACAAACAAAATGAAATGCCTTTTTTTTTTTTTAAACAAGAATTTTCTTCTTCTGATTGTCATTATCTGCAATTTTACTAGAATATTGGCTGTTGTAGGCTGATTTTCCCAGATATGAGATGGACCTTTCACTATGAACTTTCAAGTCTTATTTCAGAAAAACTTTCTTAATTTAAATATCTTTGTATTTGTTTCATTCTGTTGCTTTAGTCTTCATCTTCAGGATTTCTATTTCCACATGCATTAGGTCTTCATTGCCTAAGGTGTGTGCACACACCATCTTCTCTTGAATGATTTTTCACTTTCTTCATTTCTTTTTCATTTAAAAATCTTTGATCCTTTGCAACTAGTGTTCAGTCATATTTAGATTCTGTGGTGGCTTTAAAACATGGCCACAGAGAGGCGTGAGAAAACATTTTAAGGTGAGGGAATTGTATATCTTCACTGTGCTGGTGGTTACAAGACTATATATGATCATCCCAAGTCATCCAACGGCATGATTATAATGGATGAATTTTATTGTATGCAGATTATACTTTAATAAGGCTGAGAAAAACGGGCAAAAATTCTTTGACACTCTTCCCAACAAGAGATAGAGTCTATGTCTCCTCCCTTCAATTTCGGTGGGTCTGTGACAGTGCTGACTGATAGAGCACAGTGGAAGAGATGCTATGTGACTTCCAAGGCTAGGTCAGAAAAGTCCCAGCGAGTCTGCCTTGGTCTTTGGGACATTCACTTTTGGAAACTTGAGCCGTTATGTATAAAACCTGACTACCCTGAGAAGGCTATGCAGGACAGGTCACCTGTCAGCACTCCAGCCGCCAGGCCGAGCTGAACCCGCCCTCCAGCCAGCCAAGCCCAAGTGCCAGAGATGAAACTGAAGAAGCCGTCTTGGAAGTAGACCTTCAACTCCCAGCTGTCTCAGCCTACAGCCATTCAAGTCATCCCAGCTAAGGCTAGAATCCATGATCCCCATACAATTATTGTTTTCTTCCACTAAATTTTGGGGTAATTCATTATGTATCAGTAGATAGCTGGAACGTGTCCCTCCCATTTTAATCTTCATTTACAAAATTGTTTTTTATTTCTTATTCTTTTCTGAGTTCTGTCACTTCTCTTTTCAAACCTTTCCCTTCTCAATTACCTCATCTCTAAGTGTTTCCAAGCTTATTAGAATCTAATAGTATTAGGACTATTCTTTCATGACATCATTTTTCTAAATTTATTTTAGTTCATTTCATATATTAGGTTACAAGGTTTATCTGTTTTGCGGGCATGTCTTTCTAGCATGCCTTTGTCATCTGCAGAGATAGTATTATGCCCCTTATTTTCTTTTCTCTTAGAGTGACTTGGTGGGGGATTTGCTCACGATAATTTTCTATTGCTCATTTTAATGAGAGAAATATTTGTACCTTTAGGAGGGAAAGGTAGGCTAGGATAACTTTCCTAGGTTACCTACCTTGGAAGTTCTCCTTCACTGTTTTCACAACATGATTAAATCTCGCGAAAATCAATCAATCAACCTCTCTCTCTCTCCAAGTATTTTCTCAGCTGTGTCTCCACTGCTCTTCTCTCTCACGTCTACATGAATCCCCTCTCTCTCTTTTTTTCATCCCCGTGATACTCAATTTAAATTCTACTCCCAGCAGGTACCCTAGAAAAAACTTTGGTTTGTTAGTTAAGAACATTCAGAAAGCCAGGACTCTTCCAGCACCTTCCACCTCCTGAGATCCTCTTGCACTCACATGCAAATTGGAGACTTTGAACTTCCTCCAGCTTCTGGCTGATGCTCTCAGGTTGGGCGACCAAGATTCCCAAGGCAATCTGTGGCTCCCTGGTTCTCAGGGCTACTGGACCATTTCCTTTTCTCACCTTCCTCCCACCTAGTTGCCAAAATCACGTGATCTTGCAACTATAAGTAGCTTGTACCCACCTGCTTGTACTTTGGAGTTTGTTATGATACCTTGTCACCCAGTTCAATTGTAGATCAGTGGTTCTCGAACTTGAGAAGCAGCATCACCAGATGCCTGGAGGGCTTGTTGAAACACAGATGCAGAGGTCTAGTGTGGTCTCTGGGATCTGCATTCCCAATAAATTCACAGGTGACACGGATACTTCTGGTTTGGAGACCCCACTTTCAGAACTACTTTTGTTGATGTTTGTGGGCTTTTTAAGTTTTGCTATCCTTTCTGTTCTGTCTCTCCTTTTTTTTTTTTTTTTTTTTTTGGCCTTGCCTCACGGCTTTTGGGATCTTAGCTCCCCAACCAGGGATTGAACCTGGGACCTTGGCAGAGAAAGCGCAGAGTCCTAACCACTGGACAGCCAGGGAATTCCCATGTTCTCTCTCTTCTTATTGAGGAAACTGAGGAGTTCAAAAATTATTCTGCTGCCACTTTGGCAAACAGTCGGGCAGTTCTTCAAAATGTTAAACATAGAGGTACCATGTAACCCAGCAATTCTACTCTACCTGGGTATATACCCAAGAGAAATGAAAACATATGTCCACACAAAAACACGTACACGAACGTTTACAGCAGCATTATTCATAATATCCAAAAGGTAGAAACAACACAAATGCCCATCAACAGATAAGTGGAAAAACAAAATGTACTATATACATATACATACAATAGAATATTATTTAGCTTTAAAAAGGAAGGAAATTCTGAACCATGTTACAACGTGGATGTACTTTGAAGGCATTATGCTAAGTAAAATAAGCCAGACACAAAAGGACAGATATTGTATAATTCCATTTATATGAAATGTCCAGAATAGGCAAATCTATAGAGACAGAGAGTAGATTAGTGGTTGCCTAAGGCTAGGGAAAGCGGGGGGGGGGG
>NW_006788568.1:421647-458056 GCF_000442215.2 Lipotes vexillifer
GGGGGGGGGGGGGGGGAATGAAGTGTGACTGCTAATGGGCATCGCGTTTCGTTTCATTCTGATGAAAATGTTCTAAATCGATTGTGGTGCCGGTTGTACAACCCTGTGAATGCAGTATGGTATGTAGTACAATCATGTAGTATGGTATGTGAATTATATCTCAATAAAGCTGTTACTAAAATAGTAGCTATGTTGCCACCTCTGCCACCTTCCCAGTATCCTCTTATTTTTAAAAAATATTAATTATTCACAAATGTTGGTACTTCTATTCACTGTAACAAGTTTCGCATAACACTCCTTGCAAACAAGCGCACACGGCCATTGATGGAGGGTTCTGTGATTGAAGGTGGTGGCTGAGGGCACCCAGAGGAAGGCTTTGTGGCTCCGACTGTTGCTCCCAGTGTAAGCTGTGGTGATGTAAAGTGGGGTTTGCCATGATAAAGCCCTGTGTCTGGCCTGAGAACAAAGCCTCTGGGCTCCGGGAGTCCTAGCCCCGCCCTGGCCCTCAAGGCCGCCCACTGCCGGTTGCCTCTACCATGAAGGGAAGCAGACACCTTCGTCGGTCCGCTGGCTAGTCTTTTCTCCCTGCAGACTCCTTCCCAGCCCTTCCCTTGGTTCCAAGGGCTGCCAGGGTCACCCTCCCTCTCCCCAAATCCCCCACCCCCTGCCCGGTCAAGAATCATTCTGCTTTCCATCTTGTCAGACAACAAAGACACTGGAGGAATTTATTTATACCTCCAGCCAGCTAATGAGACAATTCAATAAAAAGCAGCCCCAGCTTGCTGGAGCCCCCTCAGGCCTTTGATTGTCTCTTCTGTGTTCCAATTCCCAGCATTTATTCTACATATAAATTCTCCATGGTGAATAGACACCATTCTTCCCGGAAACCCATTTGTTCCCCTGGCTATTTTATTTCAATCTCTGGCTTTGCTTTTTATTATTATTGTTAAACTGTAATTAATTCTTCTCCTATCAGCTTCTCTTTAGTGTACAATGCCTAATGCAGCATGAAGTGTCTTCACTCACCCTAGCTACACACCCATTCTTGAGAAAAAGGAAGCCTCTGACATTTGAAAAACATGCCAGCTGCTAAATCCTTTCCTCTCTGGGATGGGCGTCAGGGAGGGAGGTTTGTGCAGGCAGAGTTGAAATGGTTTCATAGCTGAGAGACTGTGGATTTCAATTTAGTGGAGATACTTCTGACTTTTAGCAGACAGACACTTGAACGGCGAGGAGTCATGGCCAAAGACTGAGCGAAAAGCCAAGATGCTCTTTAAAGTGTGGCCCCTGTCTTGCTGCTCACATTTGGAACCACTGTCATCCTACCTCCAGAAGAACTTTGCTGCATTGTGTGCCCTCTGTTTCTTGCAGAATCCCCTTGAAGTCAGCCTCTTTGAAAGATTTACCAGCACCCGTGGACAATTATGTGATGGTATATGTAGTGGCCTGAAAGGTGACCCCCAGATAAGTCCACATCCTGATCCCCAAAACCTGAAAATGTGACCTTATTTGGAAAAAAGGGTCTTTGCATATGTTATTAAGGATCTTGAGAGGGGGAGATCACCCTGGATTATCTGTCATTGGGCAATAAATCCAATGACAAGTGTCCTTATAACATACACCCAGAGGGGAGAGACAGACAGAAGAGGCTCAGATGGGAAGACAGAGACACAGACCAGAGTGACGCAGCTACAAGCCAAGGATGGCAGGGCAGCCACCAGAAGCTAGAAGAGGCAAGGAATGGATTCTGTCCCAGAGCTTCCAGAGGGAGTAAGGTCCTGCTGACACCTTGATTTTGGACGTCTCACCTCCAGAACTGTGAGAGAATAAATTTCCGCTGTTTTAAGCCACCAGGTTTGTGGTCATTTGTTACAGCAGCCATAGGAAACTAATGTCACATTCACGGTTTGCCAACTCACAGCAAGCTGAAAACACGGAAGAGAAAGGGATGGATAATATCAAGTCACAAAACCTTCAAATGTCAGCCTGCTTCCGTCTGGAAGCCTGGTGACAGGCTACGTTGTCAGATCAGATGAGGCTGTCCCCATAACTCAAACCTAAAGCACTTATTGGATGCGAGAAATGAATTCCTGCAACTCAGATCTTGCCAGAACTGTCTGCCCACAGTTTTGCTTTTCAGGAATATTGTTTCTCTTGTGCACATATGACACGGCATGTCATTGCTCAGCTGTGACTTCTTGTTTATACATAAGATTCCTCCATCCCAAAAGATTTCAAAGCTCAAGGTTTCTGTATTTCATGCCCCCTGCCCCCAATCTTCTGCATTTCTTTTAATGGCTGGAAAGAACACATTTATGAGTAGTTAGGGAAATGTCCTGGAATCACAGGGCCACATGGCACCTTTCTGAGAAGTCACATTGTTTGTGAGCGGATACCCTGCCTTTGTCTCAGAAAGGGGCCTGTCCCAGCAGAAGGGTGCCCCACTCTACCCATCTAAAGAACTGGCTCTTCTTTGTTATTCATTCATTCAAATAAATGCTTGCTTTTTAATATTTAAAATTTTCTCATCAACTGATGACACCTTATAGGCATCTGTTTTTCTTTCTTATTCTATTGATTCAGGCAACTTCCGGTCATTCTCCCTGTAAGCTTCTCCTTGGTTCACTTGCCCCCTACTGCCAACCTCTCATGTAATATCCAAAACATTCCCTCGTCCTGTCCCCAGGACTGAAGGCAAGCTAGCTGGGGTCTGTATTTTTCATCTCTCAGTAGAAACAGAGCCTACACAGGACCTGGCATACAGTAGATCCTTACAAATGATCTGTTGACTAAAAGGCCAAGTTTCCAGTTATCCTAGCCATATATAGTACCACTTTGTTATACTTTGATTTTTATCTTGTGGGAAAATGTTTGAAAATTTATATCGAAATTGCCTCTATTTCTATTATTTTAAATAACCTTCTCTTGCAGCTTACAGAGTGAGTTTGTATCCTAAATGACTAGCTATGTGTCTCTGTTTGACTTGTTGTAGCTGTGTGTGTGTGTTGCACCTGTGTGTGCATACATGTGTGTGTGTTTACACACAAAATCCCACTGGTAACAGAAAGTTTATTTTTCCTCTTCCCATAACTCAAAGTCCGCTGAATGAATTTAACTTAAATTACCTCTCCTGACCCAAATAAATAAATAAAATATCAACAGGGTAAATTTGGGCCTAAAACATCATTTCTTATTTTCAAAAAGTGAAAAGGTGAGCGTAATTGAGTTTGCTGCTCGAATCACAGCTCTCGCTCTTGGCAACACCCTAAAATAACACTTTCCACCTCAGTTCTGTAGCCACACAGAGGCAGCCAGGCCCCGCTTCTCCACTGATGAAAGGTTTTCATTTCTGGCAGGGCGCGCTGAAAACCGAGGCCCACAGCAGTGAAACAAGAGGTGTTGTGGAATTTCCAAAGCTCAGAGGGGCAATCTGCATCCATTTGTGGTGATTAATATCTCCTTCCTGTGGGTTGAATGCCAGTCTTCCATTAGAAACAGAAACAGAACCCTGCTTGTTATGGAGCAGTCCCCAGGAGCCCTGGAGGTGACTGCCCTGGAAAGGAAGGCCTGGTAAAATGGGAGGAGAAAGAAGGGCTGACATTCCCGCCTATTAGCAGAGGGCACTGCCTTCCCGTGTCTTCCAGGCCGTCCCTGCTGGGCACGTTACAACATGCCAACTTACCAGTGAGCTCAAGAAGGTGATGACTTAAGGAAGGAAAAAGACTTACTGAATTTCTTCTTTCGTTTTTTTGTGACTATTTTTATTAAGGGGAAAAAAAAATCCCAGGAGTCAGTGGGAAATTTCCTAGGTCTCATTGGTTATGAATGGGATAGTCTAAATGGATGAAAACGGAAACCAAACAGGGCTAGATTACTCTGAAAAGGTCCCCAGTTTTGTACTGGCAATCAGGTAGAGAGAGTCTCCAAGGCCCTGGGATGGGAGAAAGATCTAGAAAGGAGACAGCAAGAAAGAGAGCAGGTCCAAGGAATGGCAGATGCTGGGGCTTAAGGAAAGCCTGGCCACTGACATCCTTGTGGTGGGGATGGTCCAGGCCTGTAAGATCCCATTGGTCTAAAATTCCACTGTAGGTTGTTCCCTGCTCCGTACCATCCTATAGACCCCTTAGTTATCCTCAGACCTTTAGAAAAAGAGTCTTGCCACATGTAAAACCTTATGTGAGTGGAGCTTTAGAAAATCAAAGAGAACACAAAAGTGTTACTCAAAGGCAAGCAACAAGAAAAGATCAGGAATTCAGAAGGATTAGGAATTTGAATTTGAGTTTGTAGACCAGGAGAATGTGAAACCTTCTGAGACCCCTCAGAAATCTCGGGGAGGGTGGTAAATGGCCATGGCACATGGGATGGAGGCTTGAGCAAGTTTCACTGGCTACTAGAGTAGCGGTGATTGCAAAAGACTGAAGATCTTGAGGCTATGTGAGTTAATATAAGTAAAAACATGCTAATTGATTTTTAAAAATCAGAAACCTATAAAGAAGTAAAAATTGCCAGCGTAGCATTTCCATCCATTTGGTGTAATACATTCTCTCATTAAAAACTAAACTCACGCACTGCGCCCTCCGACTTTCCCCTCTGCAATTGCGTCTGCTGGTCCAGCTTTTACAGTAATGCAGTACATGGAGTCAGGAGCCCAGAGATCCATAAACCATCCAGACACCTAATAGTGCTTTAAAAGGGACCCTGAACACAGGAGGGCAAGGGGCCAGTAATGGCTGAGTCGGGTGGCGAAGGGGAGGAGAGAGGGCTCAGGGCTTCAGGGGAAAGTGAAGCAGCCAGTGAAAGGAGAATTTTACAGTGGCTATAGAAACAAGCCCCATGCACGCACAGCTAGATTCTGAGTTGGCCAAGTAAACTCAGGCCTCTTGCTGTTGGAGTTGCCAGGCTTGGCTTCAGTTCTGGCAGCTACTGTCTTAGAGACCCAGTACAAAACGCTTCAAGAGAGAGAGGCACCACCATCTCAATGTGGGGCCAGTGCAAGGATGGCTCTCAGAAGGGCTCCCTGTTACCAGGAGTTACAGGCAGCAGGCAGTCCTCCTGGTCAATAGGCTCCTGGCAGGTTATTATTACTATTCAGCACCAGCGTTTGGTTCCTGGGAACCAAAGAATTCTTTAGGCTTCTGAGCGAGGGCCACGCTTTGCAGACATGGAAGGGAATGTCGGTATTTGCACAATGCTATGATATAGGGTTGCTGACCCAACAGCCCATTCCCATAGGAACTCCAAATGCAAATGCTCACCCATCAGTACTCCCGAAACTCCCTGCTCTCAACCCATCCCTGGTGACAAATGGAAATCTCCTGCCTCGGCCCTGCTCTGTAGAGGTCAGAGCACAACTGCTGGCTTCACTGAAACTCCCAGTTTAGACGTGCTGGGAAAGGAAGGCCAGACCCGGGCTGATAAATGTTCAAACCACCAGCTCTCTAGGGGACAAAAGCCCTGATTTGTAGCATTTGCTGATTTCCATGCGGTAAATACTCCCACCAGCTACCAAATCATTTCTCTGGACAGAGCTGGGAAGAGGAGTTCAGTAGCACACCATGCTGTAATGGATGGGAATAACCCCCGGAACAGAGAGGGTCATAAAATGCAGTAAGAGAAGGAGGAAGTGATGTATTCTGAGTATTTATTACCTTCGTCTATGATATAATGTATTTAACTGTAACCGGATATAATTTAATTTTTAATAATCACTGTGTTTAACAACTGGCTTGCCAGATTCCTGAAAATTTAGCAAACGACTCTCATGAGCTGGTGTGTGAACTGGATCTTAGCACACCAGTGGCTGGGCCCTGGGGCCTCCTTGGTTTGGGTTCTGGATCTAATTTCCTTCTATAAATGTCCTCCATGCTTCTCTCTTTGCTCTTCTGCTCTTCTCTCCTCCTCCCTTGCTCTGGGCCTCTTCTCCCCACTTTGCCCTATTTATCGAGCATGTAGCCCCTGGGCTGGGCATGTTACGTGTATGATCGGAGAGGCCCTCTAGGGGGCAGACTTCCGTTTGTGCTCTTCTTTTGGCACCAGGAGGATGATACTGCTCGGCCTCCCAGCAGTTAGAGCCGTATGGCCAGCTCTGGTCACTCATTGGTTGTAAATGGAAGTGACATGTGTCACTTCTAGACCTAAAGCATGTAACTGATGGTGGGAGACTTCCAAGGCTCTCTGTTTCTTCTGCAGCGGTGTTAGAGAAGGACTTGTGTAAAGTCGGCGGGGCCAAAACATGGCAGGGGCTCAGGGCACTGGGTCACCACATGGAGTATGGTTGCCCTAAAGAATCATCTGGACCTGGGGTGGATTTACATGAGTAAGAAATAAACATTTGTGCATTAGGTTACAGAGATTTTGGTGTTGCTCATTAATCAAGCATAACCTAGTCTATCCTAACTAATAACCCTCCTTATAGTTAACGGCCAGCCATGCTTGTATTATCAGGAAATCCAGTGTACCTCCTTCAAGACTCCCCTCCCCTAGCAAAATCTTTGTCTAGGAACTTCCATGTGCTATAAGTGTTGGGGGTTTGTTTTTCTTAGGGGGCTGGACAGTTCAGTCGGCTTGAGTTTTATTTACTGAGGATGTAGACAAACCAAAAAATATGGTGACTTATCTAAGGTAGACGTTTCAGATGCCTATTTCTCTTACACATAAAAGTCCATACATCAGCAATACAGGGTTGTTGAGGTACGTCCTGAATATGTGGCTTCCGCTCTGGGTCCAAGGCATATGACCCATTTGTTACTCTTCCCCACCCAAAACAGAAGAGAAAAGGGAAACCCAATCCTTTTAAGCTAAGACCGCAAAGTGGCACACACCACTTCTGCTCACATCTCATTGGCCAAACACCTCGTCACATGGATATACCTAGCTGCAACAGAGGCTGGGTTATATAGTCTCTAGCTGGGCAGCCACATGGCTGGCTAAGATTTGCTGGGGCATTTCTGTTACTAAAAGTAAGAAGGGATACAGGGAGAAAGAACACATTCTCTGCCATGATCTATTGTGTTGTCCAGGCAGGGAAGGAGCTCTAGCTGCTGTGGAGAAGCTGCCTGGGGCAGAGGAGCTGTTCCCAAGTAGAGTAACTGGTCCTCTCTGGCTTCTACCATGGAATAGGCCATTTGGGGTAGGGGTGAGTCCACTTCTCCAGTATCATCGTGGCTCCACCCCAAAATGGCCAAGGCCCTCAAGTCATAGTGCTACATAGTGCTACATTTCTTCCGCCAGCCTTGGCCAGGGTGAAAGTCCTCTCCGGTGAGGCTGCCTATCATGGAGGTCAGAGATAGAGGGCAAGAAGCAATTGTCAGACTGTCTATAGGGAGACGGCCAAGGAATGGTGGGATATGTGGGCTCTGGAGTCAGACTCCCTGGGGGAAAGTGCTTCATCTTTACTCTCCTAGCTTTTTCATCTGTAAACTGGGACTATAATGGTACCAAGTTCATAGCATTCTTGGGATTATTAAAGGAGGTAATGATGTAAACGAGCTTAGCATAGCGCTTTAACACCCATTAGCTATGACTGCTGCTACCATGGTAGGGAGTGACTGCTTCTTGCTGCTTCTGCAAGGTGGAGGTCTCCATTAGAAGGGGGAAACACAGCAGGCTCCAGCATGCTTGATATCCTAAACCTAGAGCCATTCTCTCCCATTTCTCATTTATGACTCATACAAACATCCTGCTGGTCCATTTCTGCTCTCATGGCAGCTTTGTTTCAGTGTTCTCGTTCTTCTCTGGCACTGGGCCTTGGTCAGGGGACCAGCCCGGGTCTCAGAGAGGAGTTGGGCTATCAGTTCAATCTTCCCAGAAGGGTTTCTGGGTGCTTTTTGCAAATTGATTCTCCTGCTTCCCAAAGTTCTGCTACTCAGGGCACTGTCTGGCTTTGCCACATCAAGTAATAAAAGTCCTGTTACATCTTTTCTCCAGGGCTGGACTGACAGTTTGCATAACTGAGAGGGATAGGTGAGGTGATCCCTGCCCCCAACCAGACTGAGTTGTGGCTGGCAGCTTTTCTAAAAAAACAAACCAAAACGTAACAACAAATCATAACATCTTGGTAAGACACCCGGCTGGACCTCTCATTACATAAGTTTTATCTCATGTGATTCCCCACAACAGACCTGTGAGGTAGGCATCCTAGAGCCAGATCTATTTAAGTCCAAAATATTGTCTTGCTCTGGTCATTAACCTATTTAGGCAGAACTAATACAAGGGGAAAAAAGACAACTTTACATCCATCAGAGCTTATTTTTAAGATTTTGAGAAATATTCTCAGGTAGGATTCTTATAGATACAACTGACAAACTCAAATCCAATTGGGTTAAACAAAATCTGTACTCCATTGACTCAATAAAGGTGAAACCTAATGGAATCTTCAAACAGCTGGATCCAGGTGCTTAGATGTTGTCACTAGTGCTATGCCTTTTCTTTTTTTAATCTCTGCTCTCCCTGTGTTGGCCTGATTTCCAGGCCCACCTCTCTTCATGGTGACCCCAGAAACCTGAGGCTCATAGGCTACGAGCTTCAAGCCCAGGAGAGAGAGTTTATCTTTCTTGATAGCTTCGGGGAAAGTCCAAGGTCAGCAGCCTATTGGTTCACTGAGCCTCGCTGAGTCCATCTGGGCCCTGTACCCACTCCAGAAGCTGGGGAGGATTGGGAGAGAGTGGGCAGAAATGAGAAAATTGTTCCCCAAAGGAAAGTTGCTATGCAATTACTGGAAGGTAAAGCAAAACCCACAGATGAACTTGTAGCGCCTATAAAAATTGGGATGATGAGAGGCCATATTTTTGACTCCCTGCAATGTAAAATGAATTTCTCTCAATCTCTCTGATTCAGGGGTTCTCACTCCTGGCTGAACATTGGTATTAAATATCCTGATGTTTGGGCCACATCCTAGACCAGAGAAATCAGACTCTCTTGGGGTGGGGTCTAGGCATCAGAATTTTAAAAACTTACCAGGTGATTACAGTGTGCAGCCAGGATTGAAAGCCAGTGCTCCAATTTCCTGGTCTCATTATTAAAACCTGTGCTTTGTGAATACATTGATTATGCCAAGTTCCAGCCCAGCAGTTCCGAATGCTGTGTACTTGGGAGGTGTGTGTGTGCGCGTGTGTGTGCATGTGTGTGCGTGCGCGCGTGCACGCGCGTGTGTGTGTGTGTGTGTGTGAGTGTCCCAAATGCAAGGGCAGGTTACCTGGGCCCCCAGAGAAGTCTCTGGACATTCACAATTCAACTCAGTGCCAAGAACCAGGCTTGGCTCAAGGGGAGAGGCCAACACCCCAAAGGGCCAGGGACCTGGCCATCACCCTCTCAGCACAGCTGTAGCCCTGTTAGTGCAACCCCTGCCCTCTGAGGGCCCCGGGAGGCCTGATGCTGGCTGCCCCCAGGGTAAAGTCCTGGCAGGATGCCAAGTGGGAGGAAGAGATGTTGTCTCCTGAGGGAGAGGGGAGTACCCCGCTCAGAGCAATGTGGGATTTATCCGAGGAAGAGAAGCCAGCTGCTTACACCACTGGGACAAATGAGTCTCTTGGCAGAGAGGGGGCTGAAGTGGCAAACACAGGCTCAGCCTTCCAGCATCCGTGTTGGTAGACAAGTGCTGGAAAGACAGCAGGGAGACTCACTGTGTTCTGCGTGTTGCCCGTCAGAGTTCCCATGCACTAGGATGGGTGGTAGGACTCATCTGTGATCTTTGGCAAGTGCCCCTGCTCTCTGGGCCTGTCTCCCCTGCTCTGTGACAAAGGGGCTATGTGACAAAAGGACATCCCTGAGGCCCTTTCCCAGAGGTTGTTGCAGGGTTTACTTCAATGCTTGATGAATGGTTTCCTTTCGAGAGGCTGCATGTCTGTGCTCTGCCCTGACATTTGTCCAGAAGGTGAGAGTCTCAAGGGGCCCCCTGGACCTGCCCTTTCCACTCAGATTCCAAGGCCATTGCC
Organism: Lipotes vexillifer; assembly: GCF_000442215.2. Lineage (NCBI taxonomy): Eukaryota > Metazoa > Chordata > Mammalia > Artiodactyla > Lipotidae > Lipotes > Lipotes vexillifer. The sequence goes on from NW_006788568.1 coordinate 431,580, forward strand.
CTGGTCTGGCAATCAGCCAGTCCCAGTTCACTACCTCAGCTGAGCCTCCCGGATGCTCTAGGGAGATGTCAGATCAGGTCTACCTCAAGGACGCCAGGTTCTGAGCAGTGCAAGGCTCTCCTCTGCTGCCAGCCTGAGGCTGTCCCCAACAGCCAGGCCCTCGTGGCAGCTCTCCTGAGATACAGATTTCTCTGGCTCTTATAGGACTGTCCTAGGTTGAGGATGCGTTTGGAGTTTCCCTTGGCTTCCCCCAAAGGCTGATCCTCCGAGGCTCAGGCCTCCTGAATAACCAACCAGCCCTACCAGTCCCTCCCCGAGTTTCTTACTCTTCACCCTAATAGGAAACCTTGTTTTCTTATCTGGAACCCGATCTTGCAGTTTCAGGACATGACACGGGCACCTTTCTCGTCCCGCCTAGTACCCAGATCACTGCAACCATCTCTTAACCTATTTCTCTGAGGCTCTCTCCCCTCTCCCCTGGCACCGTACTAGTAACAGGGTCCTCTTCCTGAAAGGCCCCTTCCTTTGGCTCAAGAACCTCCAAAGGGTCATGAATACTTCCGCACTCAGTACAAATTCTCTGCCCACCTTCCAGGGCCTTGAGGCCTCGAGCCGGTCTGTGAAGACAGCCTCTTTCTGGGTTGGTCCCGGGGAGCCCCTTCCACTCAGCCCGGACGCCTCCACCCCGTGGGGCCCTGTGCTTCATCTACTAGCCTGTGTGTCCTCCCCCAGCTTGGAATGTTCTCCATTTAAAAAATCCCACCATCCATTTAAGGCTCCCGCTCTGGTCTCACTGATTCCAAAAGTCTGTTCCAACTATTCCAGCACACACTGGTCTCTACATCCTTTTATTTCTTTTCTTACTCAGAGTCAGCATCATCGTTTTGGTTGCACTTGACTGATACTGAGCTCCCTGAGGGTGGAAGACGCGGCTTGTACTTGTTTTGTGTCTCACCGTGACACCTGGCACCAGGCTTTGTGCATAGCAGGGTGGGACACACAGTTGCCCGGTTGCCCACACAACGGCGACCCCTTCTTGCTGGCCCAGCCAGCCTTGATGCAGGACGGTGTCAAGAAGGGAACCCAAGGGCTGTGTTTGCCAGCCTCCTGTACAGCAAGGGAACTGATGCAAGAGTCCTCGCCACTGGAGCCGGAAGGGAATTCCCATGGCTGGGGGCAGGGTGGTTGGGGGGTGTCTGGGGGAGGTTCCTTCCTGTGTGAGGCAGGAAATTCTTTTACTTCTCAATCTGTGGAAATCAGAATGGAACCAAGAGATACTGGTCTCAATACCAGCCCCTCCCAGACTTGAGCCAGCACCACTGAACCGGAGCGTCCCCCAAGGCTCTTGGTAAGTCAGTGAGACCTCGGAAACAAGCCCAGAGAGAAGCACATAAATCCATAGGACTTTGTTTGTTTCATTTCTGATCATTTCATCAAGCCACTGACCAGCAATTAATGCTTCAGAAGAAGGTAAAAGTCTTTGATAATGGGCCTACCCACTCATGTAATCCTAGAAAATATGCCTTCCTGACCCCTCCAGGCAATCAGCTCATACCATGAAATATGAAATCCACGCATGCATAACTGTGAATGTTATTAACGATCATAAAACCATCCAACTCCTTCGAAAATCTCAGCCTTATTTCCGACACAATTACCCCCTGCTGCAGGCTGGTTATTCATGATGAAAAGATACATTTCCTTTCCTTTGTTAAAATATACCAGTCATTAACTCTACTTAATGAGAGACTTCTCATATTATGGACAAGTTGAAGCTTTCCCAGGAAGGGAGAACTGCACACCAAATGCTCCCAGCCTGGGTCTGGAGATGTCCAGAGACGGCCTTTGCTAACCTAGAAGAGTTCTCTCTGTTCGTTCCATTAATAACCATCTATGAGTGTGAGTTGGTATCTCTGCCGAGCAGGGTCTGGGAGCTGTTTGCTCTTGGGGAGAGGAGTGAGGTAACACATCAACCCTCACCCCCAGCTCAGTATCAGCTGGAGTGTATTGATTAACATGACAGGACAATGCTTTGGTAAACTATGGAATATCAGCATTGGTTGCCTGTCAGACTCTGCCTGTCCCAGCACTGGAGAAACTCCCTCTTCTTTACCCTTCCTGTTCATATTTCAGTTGGAACAGCCAGGTTCCCACCAGACGACCCTGGTCCCCTCCCTGCTGTTGACTGGACCAGGGTCAGCACCTGATCAGAACTGGGCCAACCGAGACTTCTCCCCAGATATTTGCCACTAGAGCTGAGAGATTAATTTCTCACTGGACTTCCTGGACATGTAAACTCAGGAGTTTCCTGTAGAAGCTGATGTATGAAAGCCGAGGAAACTGAAGGAGCAGGAGGGAAAACAGAGGCCAGTTGGAGGTAAGGGGCTTTCTGGCTTTCCTACACTCTAGTCCAGCCTCGGTGTGTAATCTAGTCCTGACGTCTGGCTGCATCTCTGCCTTTAGTTTCCAGGAAACATCCCTGATCCTCATAATAAATGTCTCTCATTCAAAAAAAAATTATACTGGCTTGAATAGATTTCTGAGACTTTCAATCAAAAGACTAATACCCGTAACATTGGATATTATATAACCATTAAAAGTTTGCTTATAAATAATTTTCAGTGTCAAGGGAGAATGCTTATGGTATAATGGTGAGCCATTGAAAAAGCAGCCTGAAAAATTACGTATAAGGTGTGATCTTAGTAATGAAAAACAATGGGGGAATAAAAGACCTTCAAAGCATTATTTGTGATTATTTCTAAGTAGTGGGATTACAGGTGAGTTTTATTTTCTTCACTGTGTCTTTTTTCTCTATGTATTTTACTTCTCATAAAGAGTATCATTAATTTTATCATAAAAGAAGATTTATTTGTTTAAAACTAAAAAGACTTAAGAACATTTACCTGCTTCCCTCTCCCCCGCTGCCAAAATCTGCAATGGGAAACCTAGCTTAAATCCAAATGTACTTATCCATAAAATATAAAAATGTCTAGAGAACTTGTGAGGGGTCTCTTGGCATGTGGAGTCGAAGAGTCTGCTAGGAGAGAACTCACTCAACACAGAAGTCAAGTATACCAAGCTGACCCGTTAACGGAACCTTGGTTTTCAGGGAGGAGAGAAAACTCCAAATACAGCTGGGTGCGCCTCACTCAGACCTGTCCCAGCCAGTCTCTTGTGGCTCAGGTCACAGCAAGAGAGCGTGAATAAAATGGGAAGGGAGTTTTTGCCGAATACTCAGAGAGACAGAGGGGTATAAGCCGTCCTCCCTTGGGGATCCTCTGAGTGTGACATATCAAGGGATAGAAGCAGTCTCCTCCCATTTTGCTATAGACCACGGTACAGCTTTGACACCTTGGGGCCTGGGGTATTGGCAGTGGTGCTTACGATTATGGCAGCAACACACGGCAGAGGTGACAGGAGCAGCAGCAGTCATGCACGCAAGCTACAGCAGCGCCCAGCAGATGCAATGTCAGTTTCCAATTAACGCGATGGGGTCAAGGAGTCCTACTGTATCCACAGTGATGTCTGGCAAAGCCAGCAATGCCCAGCGGGTGTGGTGGGTCCAGCGATGTAAGAATGAGAGTAAAGAACTCAGAATAGGAGTAAAGGATCAAAATGTTAGTAGCTGCCTGGACAACTAAATGGAAGGCTGAAAGCTAAAGCAGTCCCAGATGTAAGTTGGTGCAGCCACTGTGGAAAACAGTCTGGAGGTTCCTCCAGAAAACTAAAAATTGAATTACCATATGATCTAGCAATCACACTCCTGGGCATATATCCGGAGAAAACTATAATTCAAAAAGATGCATGTACACCTATGTTCATGGCAGCACTATTCAAAATAGCCCAGCCATGGAAACAACCTAAATGCTCATCGACAGAGGACTGGATAAAGAAGATGTGGTACACATATACAATGGAATATTACTCAGCCATAAAAAAGAACGAAATAATGCCATTTGCAACAACATGGATGCAACTAGAGATGATCATACTAAGTGAAGTAAGTCAGAAAGAGAAAGACAAATACCATATGATATCACTTATATGTGGAATCTAAAATAGGACACAAATGAACCTATCTATGAAACAGAAACAGAATCATGGACATAGAGAACAGACTGGTGGTTGCCAAGTGCTAGGGGATTGCGGGAGGGATGTAGTGAGAGGTGGGGGTTAGAAGATGTAGGCTTTTTTATATGGAATGGATAAGCAGCAAGGTCCTACTGTATGACACAGCGAACTATGTTCAACATCCTATGATAAACCATAATGGAAAAGAATATAAAAAAGTATATATATGTATAACGGAATCACTTTGCTGTACAGCAGAAATTAACACAACATTGTAAATCAACTATACTTCAATTTAAAAATATAAATAAAGCGGTCCCAGAAAACCTCAGTAGACTGCTAATGCCTTATTGACCAGAATTTTGCCACATGGTCACCCCTGAGAAAGAGCAGGTTAAAAAAACAAGTTTTCAACATTTTTTGTTCTTAATCTAGAAGCAAGAAAGGAAGAGGAGAAATAGGAATGAGTACTGCCTTGATAAAGGGGAGTTAAAAACAGTATCAAATTAAATATAGGCAGATATTATGAGGAAAAAAATCTATGAGTTCTGCATTGAGATTGTAGTTTTATGACACATAGCCTTATATCAAAAAACAGTGAATGGGTGTTCATTTATGTGTTTTAAATGGAAATAAAATGTTTAACACATGCCTATGTCATTCTTTATGATTCCCCACAGTAACTGACATTTTCCAGCTTGTCAACCATGGGTTTCATCACTTCCAGTAGATCGAGTCGACTTCCACCACATTTTTTCTTCTTTTATTTTGAAAATAGCTTTATTCTGTTAAAGATTCATGCTCATTATAAATGTTGAAGTAATAAGAAATACACAAAGAATAAAGTAAAATTCAGCTGTTAAGGTAAACATCCTTCCAGACCTCTCTCTATGTGCACTTATTAAAATATTTTACAAGTGGGACCATGCTGTTCTGTTATCCCCCTTTTTGCATTCAATTACATGTGTCACAGGCAAATTTCCATGTCATCAAATAAAGAGTTACATCATCATTTGCACATTATCTATATGGAAGTGCTATAGTTTCTTTAACCAGTGATTTAACCCATCCATTTTTTTACTATTATAAACAAAGCCGAGATGGAAACCCTTGTCTGTAGCTCATTGTAGGCTTTGGTAATTATTGTCTTGGGGAAAATTACAGGAAGTGGGATTGCTGGGTCAAAGGTACACTCATTTAAAATGTTCCTTCCTCCCATCCTCATGCATTCCGGAAAGGCTGGGCCAATTTATGTCACCACCAGCAGAGCATGAAAGAACTGGGCTCCTGCCTCTCACCAGTCCAAGGTTTTGTCATTCTTCTGTTTCCTTGAGTAAAATTTCAGAAGAATTCTCTTCATTCATCTTTTGTCTACTGTAGTCTTTTATTGTAGGTGCTTTTTTGCATAGGTGCCATGCTGAGTTTTTTGCTGCTTACTTATCTTTGACAGCAGTTCTATTAGGATTTACCATTTGCTTAAAAAAATAGTATGAGTGAAATCTCCTTGACTCCATTCCCTGTTGGTTTGGTTACTGTTAGGATCTCCTTTTTAGGATTTGAGTTGAAAGGCTACAATCTAATGTGGATTTTCCTCTCCCAATTTATTAATTTGCCAGAAAGATTTGGTGAAAGGATAGAACCCTGGTTTCTCTCCTAAATTGTTACCACCTCTGCCACCTGGACAACTTGGTCAAGTTGGGGCTGTTTGGGTTTCTGCAAAGGCTGTCCACTTAGGTGAGAAGTTGGGTGAGTAATACCTGGTGGCTCATCAGATGAATCTGCTCCTCTTTAATAAAGAGAGCAGGCCAATTGAGACAAATACAGTAAAAACCCAGCTGCACTAACATCCTCTGGCTAATGGCATCCAATCTGAGCAAGGTTACCTTCTAGATCATTTGTGTCCAGGCACTGTCGCCAGGGGGCCTCTCATGAAGGTTTAGGCCTATCCTTGGCTGATCCCACAGCTCAGAGCTCACATAATTCCCTCTGACCTGGTCTCCAGGAGGACTCAAAGCCTTCTCAGCGGATATGTCTGTCCTCAGGGTCTAGAACCATACCCTTAAAGACAAGATACTACCTTCGATCACCACAACTCTCTCCTTTTGGGTCACGAAGTATGCTGTCCCTGGCTGCACTAGACATACCTATTCCCTGCCACTCTTTCTGCTTGGAAGGCCTCAGGGCAACTGTGGGGTCTCCACACTCAGAAAGCCATCTATCAGCAGGTGAATGGGACCAGGACAGCCAGAGGAGGGCCCAGATAACATCCATGACAACAGTGTATGAGAAAGACGCAGAGTTCACTGCTCAGAACCAGAGCCCCAAGAGGCTGGTAGGGCATCCCAATGAGAATCAGCCTGTGTTTCAGGAATCCTACCTACCAGCTCGTGAAGGAAGTGCAGATGGCCAAGTGCACTCCAAGACCAAGGTCACGGACTGACTCCGTAATACCTCTTAGCCTTCCAGTTCTGTATTGGTTTTCTATTGCTGCCATGACAAATTACCACAAGAGGCTTAAGAGGCTCTGGGGGAGGATCCTTTCCGGCCTGTGCAGGTCGCTGGCAGAATCCAGTTGCAAGTAGTTGTAGGAATGATGGCCATTGGCCAGGGGTCATTCTTAGTTTTTAGAAACCACTCACATTCCTTGGCTCATGGCACCCTTCATTTTCAAAGCCAGTAACAGAAGTTCAAGTCCTTCTCATGCCTTATCTTTCATGCCCTCTCTTCTGCTGGGAAAGTTTCTACTTTAAGGGCTATGAGATTACGCTGAGCCCACCTGGATAATCCAGGATAATTGTCCATTTTAAGATCCATAAGCTTAATCACATCTTAATTAATTAAAAACTATAATAATCTTAACTACATAAAAGTCCCTTTTGCCACATAACATATTCAAAATTTCCAGCGATGAGGTGTAGGCATTTTTGGAAGCCATTATTTGGCCTACTATGACCTTTTTGGCCAGGATTCATTCAGGAGTAAAAGGCCCCTCAGAGATCAGTCCAAGAAACACTTGCATGATTCCCGCCACCTCCCAACCCCCCCCTCTCCACACACACACACCTCCCCGGGACCAATTGGTCCAGGTCTCCCAGCTGAAAACCTTGCCAGACTCATGCCACAGTGCATCATGCTCCAGGAAAGGCTGAGCAACTGGCATAGTCTCCTGCCTCTGGAGAGCTGAAGGCAAGGCTGTTACTTTCACCCCAGGCCCTGAGCTGCCCAATCTGTCTGCTTACTGCTGTTTCCTGAAGCTGAGCCAGTATGCCTGGGAGGATCCCAAGGACTTTGGGCTTTGGTCCAATGTGCCCATAAACAGAAAGCTCTGCCTTCCCTTTACCCTTAAAGGCCGGGGGTAAGTTTTCAGCGGAATTATAAATATTATAATGGTATTATAACCAGGGACCCAGGAAGGCTAAAATATTGATACTATCCTGCCAATCAGCCTGCTCCTTTGGAGCCCGTATAAGGAAGAGTAGAAGGATGAGAACTAAAAAGTGCCACTTTAAAAATCAGCCTTGTTAGTGGCAGACACGAAAACGAAGAAGCTGGTGCAGCGATGACTGTATGCGATGGCTGAGGTCTACGCAAGGTTCTCCACTCCCCCTCTTCCTGAATCTAAATCTAGGGGGAGAAAATGCAGGTACACGTGCCAAAGAGTGAGCGGGCCGAATCTGACTCATTTACCTATTCAGGGAGAGAGAGCCGTGGCCAGGTTTGTCCTGGGGCTGCTCACCACATACAGGCAGGAAGCACAAGCACAGTAGGCCCCAAAGACGAAGACCTTCCTAGGACCAAGACAGGAAGAAAGAGAGAGAAAGTGGAACCTAGGGTGGGTGCCTTTAAAGAACAGTAAACTTGCTTGTCAATAAAATGTGGCCCAATGAATATTCTGGACTCTGACCTGTCAGGCTAGCAACTGTTCTTCCTCTGGGCCAGGTGGGGAGCCAGGAAGGAGTTAGAGGCTGTGCTGGCGTGTGAGGAGTACACCATGGGCTTATTCATTCGGGCCTGGCTTCATCTACTTCTGCTCTCAACCCAGTGGCTGCCCCCAGATTTCTAGGGATGGACGGTATGGGTGCTTATCTACCCACATGTTTGGGAGTCCGATTTTCTTGAAAATCAGGTGCCCAGCCACTGTGAGCTCGAGATGACCACACCCACCAGTGGAGGGACACATCACCCAGTGAGAGCCAGTCGGCCAGAGACCTGCAATGGTACAGCTACTTTGAGATCTCCTGGCCTGTAATTGCTAGGGTGAGTTGCTCCCTGAAATGTCAAGGCCATCCTAAATTCCTAAAATGCAAAGACCAAATCTGGTGCCAAATTTCTGTGCTGAGAAATTTCTAACCTGGGTTAGGGGAACACAGATGGTTTCCCGGGTTCAAGAAATCATCAAGATTCTCTCCAGGAAGTTTTCCCTGACACCCAGGTCAGAGTTAAGTGTCCCACCTGAGGCTTCTCTGCCTGCCTCATACTGCACTGAAATCACTTTTTATTGGTCTGACTCCCCTAATACACTGAATTTTTTGAGGCCAGGGACTGTGCTTTTTCTCCATTATTTCCCTAGACTGGTGTAGGATGTAGCTCAGTAAGAAATCAGCTAAAAGCTGTTGATGAGTACTAAATGATTGAAATACCCGTCCTATCCAACCCTTGGCAGATGCCGCCCCCGCCCCCGCCATCCGTATAGCCCTTGCTAACCTCAAGCTTCCCAGGCATGGCATTTTTCAGGACAACCTTTGTCATGGTCTATAGAGAGTCTCCTGCAAGCTCTCCCTGCCTCACATAATCTGACCCCTATACTGGGTGCTCCATATTGGAACTTCCAAGGACCTACTGAACCAGAGGAGGAAGGCTTCTTACCATTTCTTCAAATCGTTGAAGGCACCAGAACTGTGGGCCTGATGGTTGATCTTACAAGTTGGAATGCTTGGCTAGCCAGCTGGTCAGTTCTCTTCCTGGCACTCTGCTGTCATCCCACTTCTTACTCTTTTTGTCCTGTTCTGCTGATGCCAACCACTCAGTCCTTTCATCCAAGAAAGAATAAGGATGGGATCAGGTGCTTTGCAGCTTCCACTTTAAGACACAGAGGGAACAGCGTGTCAAGATTCCCTGGAAAGAGCCCAGCCTGATGCCCTAGGCAGTGAATCTCACCCACCTCACTGCTTCATGGACCATCACTGACTCCCTACTCATCCCCGCCATCTCCTCTGCTCCACCCCAGGCAACTACCCTGTGCTTATAATCTCACTCTCTGCCCACACTCTCCTTGGCCTCAGACCTAGTCGTATTCCCTACGGATCTTGCTCTTGACTCTCTGCTATGCCTCTCTGGCACTGATCTTCTTCCAAGGACTGTGCTAGACCCTTGGATGTACACTGCAGACCATCCCTACTCCCCAGCTTTCAGCCACCATTCAAGGCTGCTCTTCCCAGAACCCCTTTCCAGTCCCACCCTGAGCTGGCCATGTAGACAGAAGAGGGAATGACTGGTGACTAGGAGGAATATGACCCAGGCAGGTGACAAATCCCCAGGAATGTAGGACACTTACACAATGCTGGGGTGAGTGGAGACTGACAGAAAATACAGAAGGCCTTCTACTTTTTTTTTTTTTTTTTTTGCGGTCCGCAGGCCTCTCACTGTTGTGGCCTCTCCCGTTGCGGAGCACAGGCTCCGGACGCGCAGGCTCAGCGGCCATGGCTCACGGGCCCAGCCGCTCCATGGCACGTGGGATCTTCCTGGACCGGGGCACGAACCCGTGTCCCCTGCATCGGCAGGCGGACTCTCAACCACTGCACCATCAGGGAAGCCCAGCCTTCTACTTTTTAATCTGCCTTCCCTACCCTCCAACTGAGTATCATTTCATTATCTGCTCAAATCAGAAGGCTTACATTCTCCTTGTTTGTTTGTTTTTTCTTACTTGTTCCATACATTGGTAAGACCTCTGGGGTGGGGGAGAAGGAGTAAGAGGTTACTGGAGGCTTGTGAGCAAAAGATGACATGATCAGAGTTGCTTTGTGGTAAAACCATCGTGGCAGCAGAGAGTGGAGGAAACTGGGGACCAGTTTGGGGGTATTGATCTGGGCCATGTGAGGGATCTAAACTCAAAGTAGGTTAAGGGACTTCCCTGGTGGTCCAGTGTGTGAGACTGTGCACTCCCAACGCAGGGGGCTGGGGTTTAATCCCTAGTCGGGGAACTAGATCCCACGTGCATGCTGCAACTAAGAGCTCGTGTGCCGCAACTAAGAAGCCCACATGCCACAACTAAGAAGCCCACATGCCACAACTAAGAAGCCTGCATGCCACAACTAAGAAGCCCGAATGCCACAACAAAGATCCCGTGTGCCACAACTAAGACCCAGCACAGCCAAAGTAAATAATAATAAATAAATAAATAAAATAAACTTGAAGTAGGTACAAAAACATGGTGATGGTGGTATTACTACAGATACAAAATATAGTCAACCCCTGAACAATGCAAGGGTTAGGGGCACCAACACTTTGCTGCAGTTGAAAATCCACATTTATTATAATTTATAGCTGAGCCTCCATCTCCGCATCTACGGATTTAACCAACCTAGGATTTTGTAGTGTACTATTTGCTATTGAAATAAATCCATGTATAAGTGGACCTGCACAGTTCAAACCCATGTTGTTCAGGGTCAACTGTATTATGGAAGTAGAATTGCAGGATGTAGGAAGGGACTGGATGTCAAATTTGGGTAGTGGGAAAAAAATCAATGAAAACAGCAAAGTGAACAGCTTAGCTGACTGGGACTATAGTGGTGCCATTAACAAAAATACTGAACATAGGAAAATATGTTCCTAGGAGATCATTTTGAGTTCCTTTTGTGATATATTGAGTTGGCAGTTCGGGTAGGATACCTAGATAGAGCTGTCCAATAAGCAGTTGGGACTATTGCACATCAGTTTGGGAGAGGGGAGAATTGAAGTTGCAGCGCTAGGAGTTATCTGCATAGAAAGGACAGTTGGAAACAAAACAGAAAGCAAGCTGAAAGGGAAAAATACCCAGACTGTCCCTTTGCCTGGAATGCTCTTTCTCCCACATCTGGTGTGGCAGTTAGCTATTGTTGGGTAACAAGTGACCTCAGAATTAGTGGCTTAAAACAACAACAGTCACTTTATTGTTAACTCTAATGGTTCTGTGGATTGATTGGGCTTAATTGGGTGGTTCTTGCTCAGGATGTCTCAAGTACTGTTGACCCTTGAACAACACAGGTATGAACTGCACAGGTACACTTATATGCTGATTTTTTTCAACAGTGAACACTACACCATTCATGGTTGGTTGAATTGCAGATACAGAGGAACCTTGAATACAGAGGACCGACTATAAGTTAGAGGCAGATTTTTGACTCCACTCCTCTAATTCACTGTGTTGTTCAAGGGTCAACTATAGTTCTAATCAGGTGGTGATTAGAGATGAACTAATCATCGCTGATAATGAAGGTGGTTCCTCTCCCTCACATGTCTCTAGCTCAGGCTGGGAAGAATCCCACAGGTGGGGCCTGGAACAGCAGGGGCTCTTCAGGCGTCTCTCTCTCTCTGCCTCACCCCCTCTCTGTCATCTCTCCAGCATGGTGGCTCAGGTGTCCAGGGTAGCCAGACTTCTCACATGGTGGCTCCAAAAGTGTTCATGTCTCAAGAGAGACAGAGCCAGGAGAAAGCCACATCACCTTTTATGACCTAAGCTCAGAAGTCATGCAACATTACTTTTGCTACATTTTGTTCCTCAAAGCAATCACAAAGGCCCACTCAGGTTTTCAAGGGGAAGGGACATAGATTCCAACCTTCATAGGTGAGTGCAAAGGTTCCACAAGAGCATATGAGACCAGAAATAGTTTTTTAGTCACTGTGGGAAAAAAATCTGCCTTATCTTCCAAAATCCAGCATAAGAAGCCTCCCCGAATCCTCATGGGTGGTGTAACACACCCTCCAGTGGCCTTCCAGCATCTTATACCCCTACAAAAACACTCGTCACTATAGGCATTTTAATTTAGTTCTATATATTGGCATCTATATAAATTGTAAGGCTCTATAAGCCAAGGCCCATGTCTTGTCTTGTTTTGGTGAAGCACAAAGTAGCAGGTAGATACGGCTTACTGACTTTAATTTCAAGACAAAAGGAGAGGACTGAGTGCAGAACACTGGAGAAAACCTATTTTGAAACACCAGAAGCAAGATCACCTATGAAGTGTTTGGGGAAAGTGTTTTCAAAAGCAAACTGTAATAGTCTTTGCAAAACTATTGTGCGCATTTTTCCTATGTATGAAAATTGTTGCTGAATGAACCTAAGCACGTCTATGATAATTAGCAAAATTTGAAAATCCTCCACAATTAACACTTTTTAAGTAATAGTTTTGAACATTTCCTTATTTTTATAACAGGGAACTTCAGAATAAACCCTGTAATAAATCATAACGATAAAATAGAACCAAAGCTTGAAAGGATTTTTTTTTTCTGCCCAGAAACTTATGGTATGATAAGGCATAGTTTCACCAATAATCAAATAGTCTTAGAACAATACAGAGACATCATTTTATGTCTATTAAATTGGGAGAGCTTTAAAAACTATATTTGTAAAATGGCCTAGTACCATCAAACGGACAACACTTTTCTGACAGAAGGGTGAGTTACCAAGGCTTCTGGAGGATAAAGGCCTTTTTTTTTTTTTCTTTTTCGGTACGCGGGCCTCTCACTGTTGCGGCCTCTCCCATTGCGGAGCACAGGCTCCGGATGCGCAGGCTCAGAGGCCATGGCTCACGGGCCTAGCCACTCCACGGCATGTGGGATCTTCCCAGACCAGGGCACAACCCGCATCCCCTGCATCGGCAGGCGGACTCTCAACCACTGCGCCACCAGGGAAGCCCAAATAAAGGACTTTTAAGAGTGCACTCCTTTTGATGCAAAAATTCCACCCAAGAAATTTATTCTAAGGAAATAACCCTGGTAGGGCAAAAAATTCATATGAGGGTGTACAACAAACTATATTTTATGACAGTAAAATACTGGAAACCACCTACATGGTCAGAGGTTGGTTAAATGATATATTATGGTTAATTCAATCACTGAATAATTATGCAGCCATTAAAAATAATGTTCTTGAAAATTATTTGACAGAAAGGGCATGCTTACAATATGATATTCTCTATAAATAAAACAGAATACAGAAGTCTAAGCTCTGCTCTGAGTCTGACGTGGCTAACTACAGGGAGCTCCATGACCCTTCAGTATGGAACCACTCCCCTCGAACATCCATGTGGCTGACAGGGTCTTGGTGCTCTGGCCAGGTGTCAGGCCCGTGCCTCTGAGGTGGGAGAGCCAACTTCAGGATACTGGTCCACCAGAGACATCCCAGCTCCACGTAATATCAAACGGCGAAAGCTCTCCCAGAGATCTCCATCTCAATGCTAAGACCCAGCTCCACTCAATGACCAGCAAACTACAGTGCTGGACACCCTATGCCAAACAACTAGCAAGACAGGAACACAACCCCACCCACTGCCTAAAATCATAATAAGGTCACAGACACCCCAAAACACACCACCGGAAGCAGTCCTGCTCACCAGAAAGACAGGATCCACCCTCATCCACCAGAACACAGGCACCAGTCCTCTCCACCGGGAAGCCTACACAACCCACTGAACCAACCTTAGCCACTGGGGTCAGACACGAAAAACAATGGGAACTATGAACATGCAGCCTGCGATGCAAAAAGGAGACCCCCAAAACAGTAAGTTAAGCAAAATGAGAAGACAGAGAAACACACAGCAGATGAAGGAGCAAGGCAAAAACCCACCAGGCCAAACAAATGAAGAGGAAATAGGCAGTCTACCTGAAAAAGAATTCAGAGTAATGACAGTAAAGATGATCCAAAACCTTGGAAATAGAAGGGAGAAAATACAAGAAACATTTAACAAGAACCTAGAAGAACTAAAGAGCAAATAAACAACGATGAACAACACAATAAATGAAATTAAAAATTCTCTAGAAGGAATCAATAGCAGAATAACTGAGGCAGAAGAACGGATAAGTGACCTGGAAGATAAAATAGTGGAAATAACTACCACAGAGCAGAATGCAGAAAAAAGAATGAAAAGAATTGAGGACAGTCTCAGAGACTCTGGCACAACATTAAACACACCAACATTCGAATTATAGGAGTCCCAGAAGAAGAAGAGAAAAAGAAAGGGACTGAGAAAATATTTGAAGAGATTATAGTCAAAAACTTCCCTAATATGGGAAAGGAAAGAGTCAATCAAGTCTAGGAAGTGCAGAGAGTCCCATACAGGATAAATCCAAGGAGAAACATGCCAAGACACATATTAATCAAACTACCAACAATTAAAAACAAAGAAAAAATATTAAAACCAGCAAGGGAAAAACAACAAATAACATACAAGGGAATCCCCATAAGATTAACAGCTGATCTTTCAGCAGAAACTCTGCAAGCCAAAAGGGAGTGGCAGGACATATTTAAAGTGATGAAAGGGAAAAACCTACAACCAAGATTACTTTACCCAGCAAGGATCTTGCTCAGATTCAACAGAGAAATTAAAACCTTTACAGACAAGCAAAAGCTAAGAGAATTCAGCACCACCAAACAAGCTTTACAACAAATGCTAAAGGAACTTGTCTAGGCAGGAAACACAGGAGAAAGAAAAGACCTACAATAACAAACCCAAAACAATTAAGATGGTAATAAGAACATATCAATAACTACCTTAAATGTAAACAGACTAAATGCTCCAACCAAAGACATACACTGGCTGAATGGATACAAAAACAAGACCCGTATATATGCTGTCTACAAGAGACCCACTTCATACTTAGGGACACATACAGACTGAAAGTCAAGGGATGGAAAAAGGTATTCCATGCAAATGGAAATCAAAAGAAAGCTGGAGTAGCAATTCTCATATCAGACAAAATAGACTTTAAAATAAAGACTATTACAAGAGATAATACATTAATGATGAAAAATCTGAAAGTGAAATTAAGAAAACACTCCCATTTACCATTGCAACAAAAAGATTAAAATACCTAGGAATAAACCTACCTAAAGAGAAAAAAGACCTGTAATGCAGAAAATTATAAGATACTGATGAAAGAAATCAAAGATGATACAAATAGATGGAGAGATACACCACGTTCTTGGATTGGAAAAATCAACACTGTGAAAATGACTATACTACCCAAAGCAATCTACAGATACAATGCAATCCCTATCAAACTACCACTGGTATTTTTCACAGAACTCGAACAAAAAATTTCACTATTTGTATGGAAACACAAAAGACCCCGAATAGCCAAAGCAATCTTGAGAAAGAAAAACGGAGGTAGAGGAATCAGGCTCCCTGACTTCAGACTATACTACAAATCTACAGTAATCAAGACAGTATGGTACTGGCACAAAAACAGAAATACAGATCAATGGATAGAAAGCCCAGAGATAAGCCCACACACATGTGGTCACCTTATCTTTGAAAAAGGAGGCAAGAATATACAATGGAGAAAAGACAGCATCTTCAGTAAGTGGTGCTGGGAAAACTGGACAGCTACATGTAAAAGAATGAAATTAGAACACTATCTAACACCATAAACAAAAATAAACTCAAAATGGGTTAAAGACTTAAATGTAAGTCCAGATGCTATCAAACTCTTAGAGGAAAATGTAGGCAGAATACTCTATGACATAAATCACAGCAAGATCCTTTTTGACCCACCTCCTAGAGAAATGGAAATAAAAACAAAAATAAACAAATGAGACCTAATGAAACTTAAAACCTTTTGCACAGCAAAGGAAACAATAAACAAAACAAAAAGACAACCCTCAGAATGGGAGAAAATATTTGCAAATGAAGTAACTGACAAAGGATTAATGTCCAAAATTTACAAGCAGCTCATGCAGCTCAATATCAAAGAAACAAACAACCCAATCCAAAAATGGGCAGAAGACCTAAATAGACAATTCTCCAAAGAAGATATACAGATTGCCAACAAACACATGAAAGAATGCTCAATATCATTAATCATTAGAGAAATGCAAATCAAAACTACGCTGAGATATCATCTCACACCGGTCAGAATGGCCATCAACAAAAAATCTACAAACAATAAACGCTGGAGACGGTGTGGAGAAAAGGGAACCCTCTTGCACTGTTGGTGGGAATGTAAACTGATACAGCCTCTATGGAGAACAGTACGGAGGTTCCTTAAAGAACCAAAAATAGAATAACCGTATGACCCAGCAATCCCACATATTGGCATATACCCTGAAAAAACCATAATTCAAAAAGAGTCATGTACCACAATGTTCATTGCAGCTCTATTTACAATAGCCAAGACATGGAAGCAACCTCAGTGTCCATCGACAGATGAATGGATAAAGAAGATGTGGCACATATATACAATGGAATATTACTCAGCCATAAAATGAAACGAAAATGAGTTATTTGTAGTGAGGTGGATGGACCTAGAGATTGTCATACAGAGTGAAGTAAGTCAGAAAGAGAAAAAGAAATATCGTATGCTATCAATATATATGGAATCTAAGAAAACAAAAATGGTCATAAAGAACCTAGGGGCCAGACGGGAATAAAGACCCAGAGCTAACAGAAAATGGACTTGAGGATATGGGGAGGCGGAAGGGTAAGCTGGGACAAAGTGAGAGAGTGGCATGGATATATATACACTACCAAACATAAAATAGATAGCTAGTGGGAAGCAGCCACATAGCACAGGGAGATCAGCTTGGTGCTTTGTGACCACCTAGAGGGGTGGGATAGGGAGGGTGGGAGGGAGGGAGATGCAAGAGGGAAGAGATATGGGGATCTATGTATATGTATAGCTGATTCACTTTGTTATACAGCAGAAACTAACACACCATTGTAAAGCAATAACACTCCAATAAAGATGTTAAAAAAAGAGAAAGACTTACAAGAGACAAAGAAGGACACTACATAACAATCAAGGGATCAATCCAAGAAGAAGATAGAACAATTGTAAATATTTATGCACCCAACATAGGAACACCTCAATACATAAGGCAAATGCTAACAACCATAAAAGGGGAAATCGACAGTAACACAATCATAGTAGAGGACTTTAACACCCCACTTTCACCAGTGGACAAATCATCCAAAATGAAAATAAATAAGTAAACACAAGCTTTAAATGATACATTAAACAAGATGGAATTAATTGATATTTATAGGACATTCCATCCAAAAAATAACAGAATACACTTTCTTCTCAAGTGCTCATGGAACATTCTCCACGATAGATCATATCTTGGGTCACAAATCAAGCCTTGGTAAATTTAAGAAAACTGAAATCGTATCAAGTATCTTTTCAACCACAATGCTGTGAGACCAGATATCAATTACAGGAAAAAAATCTGTAAAAAAATACAAACACATAGAGGCTAAACAATACACTACTAAATAACCAAGAGATCACTGAAGAAATCAAAGAGGAAATAAAAAATACCTAGAATCAAATGACAATGAAGACACGACAACCCAAAAGCTATGAGATGCAGCAAAAGCAGTTCTAAGAGGGAAGTTTATAGCAATACAATCCTACCTCAAGAAACAAGAAACATCTCAAATAAACAACCTAACCTTACACCTAAAGCTATTAGAGAAAGAAGAACAAAAAACCCCCAAAGTTAGAAGAAGGAAAGAAATCATAAAGATCAGATCAGAAATAAATGAAAAAGAAATGAAGGATACAGGCTTCCCTGGAGGTGCTGTGGTTAAGAATTTACCTGCCAATGCAGGAGACATGGGTTCAAGCCCTGGTCCGGGAAGATCCCACATGCCGTGGAGCAACTAAGCCTGGGCACCACAACTACTGAGCCTGTGCTCTAGAGCCTTCGAGCCACAGCTACTGAAGCCCGCTCACCTAGAGCCCGTGCTCCGCAACAAGAGAAGCCACAGCAACAAGAAGCCTGCACACTGCAACAAAGAGTGGCCCCTGCTCGCTGCAACTAGAGAAAGCCTGTGCACAGCAGCAAAGACCCAATGCAGCCAAAAATAAACAAATTAATTAATTAAAAATAGAAAGAAATGAAGGAAACAATAGCAAAGATCAATAAAACTAAAACCTGGTTCTTTGAGAAGATAAAAAAAATTGATAAACCTTTAGCCAGACTCATCAAGAAAAAAAAGAAGACTCAAATCAATAGAATTAGAAATGAAAAAGGAGAACTAACAACTGACACTGCAGAAACACAAAGGATCATGAGAGATTACTACAAGCAACTGTGTGCTAATAAAATGGACAACCTAGAAGAAATGGACAAATTCCTGGAAAAGCACAACCTTCCAAGACTGAACCAGGAAGAAACAGAAAATATAAACAGACCAATCACAAGCACTGAAATTGAGACTGTGATTAAAAATCTTCCAACAAACAAAAGCCCAGGAACAGATGGCTTCACAGGCGAATTCTAACAAACATTTACAGAAGAGCTAACACCTATCCTTCTCAAACTCTTCCAAAACATAGCACAGGGAGGAACACTCCCAAACTCATTCTATGAGGCCACAATCACCCTGATACCAAAACCAGACAAAGATGTCAAAAAGAAAGAAAACTACAGGCCAATATCACTGATGAACATAGATACAAAAATCCTCAACAAAATACTAGCAAACTGAATCCAACAGCACATTAAAAGGATCATACACCATGATCAAGTGGGGTTTATCCCAGGAAAGCAAGGATTCTTCAATATACACAAATCAGTAAATGTGATAAACCATATTAAAAAACTGAAGGAGAAAAACCATATGATCTTCTCAATAGATGCAGAAAAATCTTTCAACAAAATTCAACACCCATTTATGATAAAAACCCTCCAGAGAGTAGGCAGAGAGGGAACTTACCTCAACATAATAAAAGCCATATATGACAAACCCACAGCCAACATCCCTCTCAATGGTGAAAAACTGAAACCATTTCCTTTAAGATCAGGAACAAGACAAGGTTGTCCACTCTCACTACTATTATTCAACATAGTTTTGGAAGGTTAAGCCACAGCAATCAGCGAAGAAAAAGAAATAAAAGGAATCTAAATTGGAAAAGAAGAAATAAAGCTGTCACTGTTTGCAGATGACATGATACTATACATAGAGAATCCTAAAGATGCTACCAGAAAACTACTAGAGCTAATCAATGAATTTGGTAAAGTAGCAAAAAAAGATACAAAATTAATGCACAGAAATCTCTGGCATTCCTATACACTAATGATGAAAAATCTGAAAGAGAAATGAAGGAAACACTCCCATTTACCATTGCAATAAAAAGAATAAAATACCTAGGAATAAACCTACCTAGGGAGACAAAAAACCTATATGCAGAAAACTATAAGTCACTGCTGAAAGAAATTAAAGATACACAACAGATGGAGAGATATACCAGGTTTTTGGGTTAGAAGAATCAATATTGTGAAAATAACTATACTACCCAAAGCAATCTACAGATTCAATGCAATCCCTATCAAATTACCAATGGCATATTTTACAGAACTAGAACAAAAAATCTTAAAATTTGTATGGAGACACAAAAGACCCCAAATAGCCCAAGCAGTCCTGAGGGAACAAAACGGAGCTGGAGGAATCAGACGCCCTGACTTCAGACTATACTATAAAGCTACAGTAATCAAGACAATATGGTACTGGCACAAAAACAGGAATACAGATCAATGGAACAGGACAGAAAGCCCAGAGATAAACTGACACACCTATGGTCAACTAATCTATGACAAAGGAGACAAGGATATACAATGGAGAAAAGACAGTCTCTTCAATAAGTGGTGCTGGGAAAACTGGACAGCTACATGTAAAAGAATGAAATTAGAACACTATCTAACAACATACACAAAAATAAACTCAAAATGGATTAGAGACCTAAATGTAAAACTGGACACTATGAAATGCTTAGAAGAAAACATAGGCAGAACACTCTATGACATAAATCACAGTAAGATCCTTTTTGACCCACTTCCTAGAGTAACGGAAAGAAAAAGAAAAAGAAACAAATGGGACCTAATGATACTTAAAAGCTTTTGCACGGCAAAGGAAACCATAAACAAGATGAAAAGACAACCCTCACAATGGGAGAAAATATTTGCAAACGAATCAACGGACAAAGGATTAATCTCCAAAATATATAAACAGTTCATGCAGCTCAATATTAAAAAAACAAACAACCCAATCCAAAAATGGGCAGAAGGCCTAAATAGACATTTCTCCAAAGAAGACATACAGATGGCCAAGAAGCACATGAAAAGCTGCTCAACATCACTAATTATTAGAGAAATGCAAATCAAAACTACAATGAGGTATCACCTCACACCAGTTAGAATGGTCATCATCAGAAATGTACAAACAACAAATGCTGGAGAGGATGTGGAGAAAAGGGAACCCTCTTGCACTGTTGGTGGGAATGTAAATTGATAGAGCCACTATGCAGAACAGTATGGAGGTTGCTTAAAAAACTAAAAATAGAATTATCATATGACCCAGCAATCCCACTACTGGGAATATACCCAGAGAAAACCATAATTCAAAAAGACACATGTACCCCAATGTTCATTGCAACACTATTTACAATAGCCAGGTCATAGAAGCAACCTAAGTGTCCATCAACAGATGAATGGATAAAGAAGATGTGGCACTTATATACAATGGAATATTACTCAGCCATAAAAGAAATGAAATTGAGTTATTTGTAGTGAGCTGGATGGACCTAGAGACTGTCATACAGGGTGAAGTAAGTCAGAAAGAGAAAAACAAATACCGTATGCTAACACACATATATGGAATCTAAAAAAAAGAAATAAAAAGGTTCTGAAGAACTTAGGGGCAGGACAGGAATAAAGATGCAGACGTAGAGAATGGACTCGAGGACTTGGGGAGGGGGTAGGGTAAGCTGGAACGAAGTGAGAGAGTGGTGTGGACATATATACACTACCAAACGTAAAATAGATAGCTAGTGGGAAGCAGCCACATAGCACAGGGAGATCAGCTTGGTGCTTTGTGACCGCCTAGAGGGGTGGGAGAGGGAGGGTGGGAGGGAGATGCAAGACGGAAGGGATATGGGGATATATGTATATGTATAGCTGATTCACTTTGTTATAAAGCAGAAACTAACACACCATTGTAAAGCAGTTATACTCCAATAAAGATGTTAAAAAAAAATAAAAAATTAAAAGTTGAAGAAAAAACCCCACAGAAAACCACAGCAGTTGCTTCTGTGACTAGCTAGGTGATTAACAAAATGGATAATGGAGAAATGTTTTTCTGGAAAGAAATTAAATAATTTGTGATAAACGTCTTGGTATAGAATAACTCACACTTTTTAAAAACCTAACATGCAAGAAAGCAGCCCAGACACACACAGAAGTGATATCTCTGAGGTGTGAAATTTCACACATGCCAAAGCCTGTGCAGCCCCACTGAGTATTTCCTTTAATGGCACAAGGGAACTTGGAGTCCTCCGGCTGTAACTAAGACAGAATCTAATGCGCGGCCAGAGTGCTGAGCTGTGCCTTTCTGGTTCTGCCTTGGACTTCCTGGCTAACAAGGAATAAATCCTTTAACCTCTGGAGCTCTTCAAGTCCCTCTCGGATATGGAAATCCACTAACATCAATAGAGCTCCTAAGGGCTTAAGCAGAAGAGAAAAAGAAGCCACAAATAAGGTGGCTTTAGATGCCCAAGGATGGGGACACTACATATCTGTCTCCAATTGAACAGCCGATGATCCCTGGCTGGGGGGTTTCCCGATGCCCCTTGTCATAGCCCTCTCACTGCAACACTGCTGTCGGTGCCCAGGGAACAGCTGAGCTTTTGGGAGCTGCCTGGGACCCACCACACCTCCTCTGATAGGAGGAGCCTCTATTGCAGAAACTAGTTACCATAATGCCATAAAGGTGTCTGCCCTTGGCAATGCATCATGCAGTGGTGACAGGCTCATAAAACCTGACTTCCCTGTGGACCCTGAGTGCTAGCCCTAAGCACATATATGGTCAGTATTCAGGCCATTCCCAATTTGCAAAATAAGCCAGGATTTGCAAACCTTGTTTGTAAAGCAGTCCTGAGGAGCCTGGAGGGCCAAGGAAACCACGTTATAAATATAGTATAGTACGTGGCACATAGTAGATACTGAATAAATATTTGATAACCAGTGACGGCCAAGTGGAGGTCAAGGTCCAGTTCTAGCTCTTAGAGGCATAATGTAGAGAAAAGTTGCATATTTTCTCAATATGGGCAACAATTTTGCTTAATGCTAGCAAGTAAAATAACTGAAGACCATCCATAGCATTAAATAACTGAATACTTAGTCTTAAATATATTTATCTTAATGTGTTTGAGGAGAAAGCAGTCTTAACTAGAGGAAGTTGAAAATGTAGGTTCTAGCAGAGACCAAGGAGGAATCTAGGCAGTTTCAAAGAGTTTAGAGATGAGAAGCACTGCATTTTTATTCTTTTACTTTTTGTATCATTTCTATAAATGAAACAGCACTTATCTTTTGGTTGACAGCCAAGATCGAGGTCATTTTACAACAACTACAAGAGAAAAGAGGCGGAAGTAGAGAAAAGGAGGCAGTGTAAATCCACGCTCAGATATTACAGAGTCGCAGGGACTTCCGGCCACACACCTGGGGAGCAGCCAGGACCAGCACACACAAATCTAAGATTTAGGAGCTGGTTCAGCCACTCACCAGCTCTGTGCCTTGCGATTCGTGACCTCCCTCTCTGAGCTCCAATTGCTGAAGCATAAGCGTACCGGTTTCATAGAGCGATTGGGAGGATTATATAAGGTCCTGCAGGTAAGCACTCTTCCAATGGCACATAACAAATGCTAAACAATGGTTGTCATTATTATTATCATTATTGGGTTTTCTTGACCTTTCCCTCTGAACTCTAAGTTTCATGAGAGTGGGACCCACGTGGCCGTCTTGTTCACTGCTGTATATCCAGCATGTAGCCAACAAATATTTG
Source organism: Lipotes vexillifer (assembly GCF_000442215.2). NCBI lineage: Eukaryota > Metazoa > Chordata > Mammalia > Artiodactyla > Lipotidae > Lipotes > Lipotes vexillifer. The sequence continues at coordinate 454,688 of NW_006788568.1, forward strand.
CAGGGGAGAATTTGTTCTCATTGTTTCCTATGGTCAGCGGCAACATTTTTTAATTTTGCTTACCTTTCTTCTCAAGTATTTTGTAATACATTGTAAAAGTCATAACACTTCATTCTTAGTTATTATATATAGTATGCTTCTCTAAAAAGGACATTTTCCTCCATAGCCATGATATCATTATCATACCCAACAAAGTTAGCAATAATTCCTAAAAATCGTATAATACCTAGTCTGTATTCAGATTTCTTCCTTATTCCTAAAAATACCCTTTACAGCTGATCTGCTCACTCCAGGACCAAATAAAGGATCATTTGGTAATTAGCTCTTCTAAGTCTCTTTTGATCTAGATCTCACACCCCACTCTTTTTTTCTATGACACTGACTTATTCAAGATACTGCAGAATATCCCATCTTTTGGATTTGCCTCATTGTTTAATTGAGGTGTCACCTAACCTGTTCCTGCTTCCCCTGTTTTTCTCCTGAGATGGAAGTTAAATCTAAAGTCCTGTTGTGATTCAGGTTAAATATTTTTATCCAGAAAACCTCATAGATGATGCTGTGTACTTAGCACTGCATCCCACCAGGAGGCATACACAGTTGACCTTTGAACAACATGGGTTTGAACTGTATGGGTCAATTTATTTGTGAGTTTTTTACAATAAGCATATTGGAATTTTTTTTGGAGATGTATGACAACTGGAAAAAACTCACAGATGAACTGTGTAGCCTAGGGATATCAAAAAAAAATTCAGCTATACATGGATTTCCCACTGCACTGGGTTTGGCACCTCTCAGGGTCAACTGTAATGTTGGCTTGGCCTACTGTTAGTGATGCCAGCATTGATCACTGGGTTAAAGTGGTGATGGCTTGATCCCTTCACTGCAAATTAAGGTTTCCCCCTCCTTGGAACTAGCAAGTAAACTATAGGGTGATAATTGGTACCTTGTCAATATGTAATTCAGTATCAAACTTTCTTTGGATGGTTTGAGCACCCACTGATGATCCTTGTCTGAATCAAGTATCCCAATAGGGGGTAGCAAAATGGAAACTTTCCAATTCTATCATTCCTTTTTAATTTATAAGCTTGCATTGTTCTGTAAGAAAGAGCTTTGCCTCTCAACTGGGGCAATTTGGTTATTCTGAAATATAGCTCCTAATGGGAGAACAGGAGATATATAATTCTTTCCCTTTAAGAAACAATTTTTCAAAAAAAAAAAGTTATTGTTAAATAGCAGCAAATTAAAAGAATACTGAGAGTCAAAGCAAAGCATATAAATGGGCTTTCCTCTATTCTCTGGTCCCAGTAACTGTCTTAGCATAAGCCTGTGGAGGGAATGGGGGGCTGGGGAGCGTGGCGGTTACCCAGACTGCTTGGGTGGAAATCACACCTCTGATCTCGATTCCTCAGATTCTTTCTCCAGTTGGTTGATCCTACATCTAAGATAACATGTGCCTATTATGTTCCAGCTGGTCCTGGATATGTAATTTGTGAATTTTGTACTAATTTCCCCTCTATAATTGGAAATATCTCCTAACATTATTCTTCCAACACTTCCCTCGGAAGAGTATTCCACAAGCTGATAGAATGCGGGGGTGTTACTGATTTTGCTGAACATTTTATTTTATACATTCCAATGAGAACTCTTCATTTTGAAACCTCGAATCAGAGTAAAGTAACTCCCCTCCTTCCCTGCATACATGTGGTTGGACCCTTCACTAGCATAAAACCTTGACTCTCCTCTCAGCCAAGCAACACAAGCCACGCTGAGCTCTTGAACGTGGCCCCATAAATCCAGCCCTGCTCAGTGCTTCTCCATCCCGGCCCTATCAGTGCCCTGGGATTCTGCGGCTCCAGATTTGCTCTCCCAGAACCGAGCTCAGCTCTGCTGTGGCAGGGTGGCGAGGTGCCCCCTTCCTGAAATCAGATGCAGAATGTCCTACCCTCTCTCTGACCCCTTTGCCGCCACGCTGCAACATAAGCTCCCATCTAATTGCTGCTCTGCCTCTCTCAGCAGAACTTGACCTCTTTCTGGGCTCCTCTCTTAAAGCAACTGTCTGTGTTTTTCATTATGTTTGCCAAGATGTATTAGCTTGAACTTTCCCTGGATGAGTGGATGAGGTTCGTTTTGCTACTTTCCCTTCAAACCTCTGAGGCAGCAGGTTCAAGAATGCAGCCTTTGATGGGGAAGTTTTTCGTCTCAGAGCCTTCAGCCAAGACAGCTGAGTTCATCAGACTGTCCCACTGGTGCTGCATGAGAACTGGCCCTTTAAGAAGTGGACAAATTCGGGTTCCAACTCCAAACCTCAGTTGGAAGTTCAAGCCACAATTGGAACACACACGTCCTGCCCAGAAAGCTGCCCCAGCCTTGAGTTGACGTCCTCCTACAAGGCTGTCCTCCTCAAACCCATCCCACGCAAACAGAAACATCTCCTTTTAAACATTGAAGTCTCAGAGCCTCCACCCTAAGAAGGAAGTTGAAAGCCAAGTTCCGGGCACCCTCAGCTTCTCTAGTCTGACCAGTCAGCTGGCCAGAAGCAGTGGCGATGGACAGCATGTGTTTGTCTAACACAATGCCAATGAGAATTCCTTTGTGATCCCTGAGAAGATGTCATCTCTGTGTCTCAGCTAATCCTTCCCTTAAAAATAAAAGTGCTCCTGAGACTGAGAGAGAGGAGAGAGGAAATGTAGTGATAAGAATGCTAATCAGAAGGAAGGGAGTTTTCCAGCATTTGCTTTGCTAGCACGCAGACACACACACACACACACACACACACACACACACACACACACACACAAAAGTCCTCTATAAAAAGTGCTGGAAGTCTTTTTCATGCAGCCCAGGGCCTTTGCCAGGGGACAGATTTCTCTCCCTCATCTCAGTTTCTTCCAGGCCATTTTCTTGTGTGTTCTCCTTTTCTCTTGCTTCCTTTCTTCTTTCCTCTAGCAGTCCTCTCTGTCTGGGAAGCAATTTGTGGGGAATCAGAGGGGCCTGCGCTGTGCAGCCCCTGACAGCAGATGAGGCAGACTCCCTGCTGTTGGGGACACTGGACCATTTGGGGTTGCAGTAGGGAGACCCGACTCCTCAGCCTGGTGGGGTCCTGGTGAGGTCCTACCCAGAGCTCCCTGCTGCTTTTGCTATCACTTTGCTTTTGCTGTTTCATTCCCCTTTCCTTCTTCTCCTGGACTTCCCTCTCGTGCAAGCCCTTTCCTTTGGCAGCAAGATGACCAAGGGAGTCAGCAGTCTGGAGGCTGCATCCTCACACTCTCTCCCTCCACGTGATTTTTTTTTTTTTTTTTTTTTTTACGGGTTATGCGGGCCTCTCACTGTTGTGGCCTCTCCCATTTGCGGAGCACAGGCTCCGGACGC
>NW_006788568.1:458395-482343 GCF_000442215.2 Lipotes vexillifer
GCGGAGCACAGGCTCCGGACGCGCAGGCTCAGCGGCCACGGCTCACGGGCCCAGCCGCTCCGCGGCATGTGGGATCTTCCCGGACCGCGGCACGAACCCGCGTCCCCTGCATCGGCAGGCGGACTCTCAACCACTGCGCCACCAGGGAAGCCAAGCCCCTTCCACGTTATTTTTGACAAGACTGATCTGTGCAGCTCAGCACATGCAAAAGATGGCCTTCTCCCCGACTCCATGGTCTGGATGCATGACCCCAATATCTTTGTAAATAAAATAGTATAATCTCAACCTATAATGGAAAAGAATCTAAAAAGAATAGAGGTATATATATATAACTGAATCACTTTGCTGTACACCTGAAACATTGTAAATCAGCTATACTTCAATAAAAATTTTTTTTTAATCTTAAAAAAAATAGTATAATCTCAAGAGGCTTGCTGCTGTAGAGGAACAAATAAATCAATATGTAAATAAACACACAAGGGAGGCGGATGGGGATATACTAGAACTTTGCAAAGCTGTGATAAAGCATTTTAGAAGATGGATGTTGCTGCATTTCTGGTGAGCTGATTGAAGGGCTAGGATTCCAGCCATGGGCTGTGGGAGAGAAAAAGTGAGCCATGACTAAAACTCCCTCATGGATTGATCTGACTTAAATATATTCCAGGAGCTTGTCTAATTCCTGGTTCAGTCTCAGGCTCTGATTTTCCTTTTCTCAGTTCCCTGCATTTCAAATACTTTTTATCAAGGGGCCCTGAGCTGCCTTCAGTTCTACTGAGAATTTTTCTGGATTCGTGATCGACTCTTCTGAGAGCACAGTGCTGAAAATTCTGCCCTCTGCCAAAGGGAGAACCAGATAGTTCCCACCTGGGAGAAACATTCTGGTAATTTCCAGGGGAAAAGGTGGTTAATTCTCATTTTGAAATGGAAGTACAGATGGAAGGCTCTCCCTGTTCACGCAGACTCAGAGCCGCTTTGCTATTGCGGAGAAAGGGGCAGGAGAGTTTTCAGTCTTGCAGGCCCGCTCGCACCGCCCAGCCAGCACAGAAGGCCACAGACGCTGATGTCTGGAGTCTAACCCCATGAGCCTCTTGCCAACGCCCAGTCCCCAGCCCCACCCCTGCTGCCAGCCTCCTCTGCTCCACCCCCTGCACTACCACCTGATTCATTCTTCCTCCGCCTTCCTCCTCTTCTCCTTCTCCTTCTAGAAAATCTCAAGGATATACAAAAGTAGAGAGAATAGTAAAATGATCCCCCATATACCGTAAACCCACCACCCAGCTCCAAAAGTTATCAATTCATGGCCAATCTTGTTTCCGTTTTATACCCACTTATTTTCACCTCCACTCCTCATCTCTCATTTCACTGGGATGATTCTGAAGCACACTTCAGATATCATTTAATCTGTAAACAGTTTGGCATGTATCGTCAATGAGAAAGACTTTTTTGGACGCAATCCCATTATTACACATAACGATAAACGATTCCTAATGTCTTCTAAACATTCGGTCAGTGTTAAAATTTCCCAATGTGTTATTTTTAGATTTGCTCAAGTGAGGATCCAGATAAGATCCATATGTCACAATTGGTTTATGTGGCTTAGAAGTTTTTTTTTTTTTTTTTTTCCATGTAGCTTTTCTTTTTCTCTCAAAATTTATTTACTGAAGAAACTCAGCTATTTGAATTGTAGGGTTTCCTGCAGCCTGGATTTTGCTGATTGCATCCCTGTGGTATTATTGGGCATGTTCCTCTGTCCCTTATATTTTCTTTCATTTGGTAAAGAGCTTCAATGTGTTCAGGTTTGATTTTTTTGTTTTTTTAAACAAGAATACTTTATAAATGGTGTTGTGCTTCTCCATCAGGGAGTACGTAATTCTGTTTGTATTTTTTTGTGTGCGATACTAACAGCCATTGAGCGTCACTGTCTGATCGACTATTTCAACTGTTTTATAAAGGGTTGCAAAATGGTGACCTTCTATCTTTTGGTTTTCATTTATTTGCTAAAATGATTCTATAAAGAGAAATTCTTTCCATCAACCAGCTGGTTACACTTAGTTCATGCATTGCTTGGAAACTGTAGTCTACACAGACAGAATGTGAAAGCTTTGTGGCCAGTGTCCCTTAGACCTTGTGGTAGATTCCACAGGAGGAAACTGACTTTTTTCCTGGGCCACCTATGTCCATTTCTTTCAAAGATATTTCAAAATTCATTTGCCAGCCAAGAGATTGGCCCTGCTTCAATATCTGTAAATTGTGTGTTTACCAATATGAAAACATACATTAGTTTCAGTTATGCAGAAAAATATCTCCTCCACCAAGTTTTTAGAGACTCAAGTTCACCCCTCCAGAGTTCAGAGCTGGAGCTCACATGGGGTATAGAGCCAAGAAGCCACCATTCCAGGGTTGCCCTATTGGCCGCATGGTAAGGAAGATCTATCCTAGGGTTTGGATGTACTCAGTATAGGCTCTGAGGAGGAGGAAAGCATAAACTTCTCCATATAGAGAGGCCTTCACTAGCTGAGGACAAGGGTGAGGCCAGGGCCCAGCTGCTTACCTTAAGCCACCCATAAGCTGTGCTCACTGACCATGATGGCTCCAATATCAGAGTCCCTGCTACTCTGTGCTCTGCAGTCTTTCTAGCCAGGTTTCTTTGCAACTGTGGAGATTTGTAGGCTGCGCCTGGGTCATTGTCCATCAGATCATACCAATAGAGGCTTGTCTGCCCACACCTAATGGGGGAACCTAGAGGTGGGTCTTCCTGCATAAGCTGTTAACAGCCCACACAAGGGCTCTTGGATTCCCAAGAGATCCACCTAAGCAGATACCATTCAGCACCCGGGGCCCTCTGTCAGGGCCAGGCCAGCTGGCTGCACCAACAGGATCTCTGAGGAGCGAGCCATAGTGAACCAGCTAGGACTGCAGCCACTGACTCAAAATGCTACTAGGCACTGGGACCAGGGTTGCCTTACTAGGGGTTTGAGGAGAGGTAGTGGCAGGAGTACAGCAGGTTAGCCCCAAGCAGTCAGTTGCAGGGAGAATGCAATAAGGATGTAGAGCTGGGTGCCATTTACTCTGACTACCATAGTGAAGTTTGGTACTTGGGGACCCAGTTGGGTGGACCCTGTGTCCTTCTAGAAGAAATGTGAGAAGAGGAATTAGCCAGCTCTACTTGAGATTTTCACGAACCACCTCAAGTTCCTCTCTGATCCAGAGAGTGTTTTGACTACTCACCAAAATATAAGGAGATTTTAATTAAAATCCATCCATTCCAAATTTGGGAGCTGGACTCTGGCTCAAAAGCACCCATAAACCATCCAGTGCAAGCTGGTCCCAGTCCAGGTGAATATATTGATATCTTTCGAGCATCCACATTTGGGGAAGAGTTTGGTAGGGAGCGGGAGTGGAACCTCTCACCTATAAGATGCTTTGAGTCTTACCTGTGGAGTTTGAGGTGGGTGGCTGCAGTTGGACGGGAGGGACCCAAGAGAGGTTAGTATTGTCACTCACCTTATGTTCATGTTTGTATTTCCTGCTAATAATCAGATGTAGCTGGAATGAATCCCCTGGCTCTGCCAGCTTCACTCCAATGTCCTAGTATCAACAGACCATGCAAATACCCTCACAGCCCACTTGGATAAGAACCAAGCAAACATGCAACCTCTGAGCTGTACTGGGACAGACCTTGCCAAGTATAAGGACTGGTTTTCAAAGCCTCATACTCAGGTCTGCAGGAGCTCAAGGGCACATCAGATTTTTGCCGCATCCTGGGGCTTTTTTTTGCAGGGGAAGCTCCAGATAAACCATGCCTGCAAGGAGGGGACATGGTGATGATGTGAGGCTACCATTTGCTACTACTTGACACCAGCTTTTGGATTATCTCAGATCATTCCTAGGATTCACAAAGGCAGCCTTGCAGGGAGCAAAGCCTCATTCAAATCAGGAACCAGTGGAAAACACTAAGCTAGTAGTCATTAATGCTATTCACCAAATACTCCTGATTCTTTGCCTTCTGGACACATGGTATGGCTGCTCTTCTTGATCCCATTGTGTTTTAGTGTGACCAGTTGACTAGCTTTGACCAATGAATTGTGAGCAGAAGTGATATGTGTCACTTCTAAGCCCAGGTGTTTAATTGCTGGGCAAGACAATCCTCCCCCACCGTGATCTCTCTCCATCCTTCTGCCATGACAATGGGTGATGTTTGCAATGTTGGTTGCTCTGTCCACCTGGGTCTCTGAGTAAGGAGCACAGAGCAGAGTCCTGTTGATCCATGATGGATATGGATTTACCAGGTTTACCCAGTAAACCTTGGTTGTTATAGGCTATCAAGATTTAGGGATTATTTGTTACCACAACATAACCTAGACTACTCTGACCGATACACAGATAAGAGATGCTTAGGGGCAAAGTGGCTATCTAGGATGGCCTGGAAGACAGCCTTCTACAGGTTTCTTGAAGTTGTAGGTAAGCTCCTACATGATCTCTTGGACCAGGAGTGATTCTCCATTTAATGACATATCCATGGACTTCCTGGACTGCCTCCTTCTAGATACCCAGAATAGTGTCCTGGACTTCCGAGTGCAGTGCATCATGAAAGATGCAAGGTCTATCTGTAGGGCATGAGACAAATGATAGGCCCAGGAAGCCCAAGGTTTAGTAGGCAGAAGAATGGCTCCCCAAATATGTCTATATCCTAATTCCCAGGACCTGTGACTATGTTACCTTAGATGGCAAAAGGGACTTTACAGATGTGATGAAGTTAAGGATCTTGAGCTGGGGAGACTACCCTGGATTATCTGGATGGACCCAATGTAAGCACAAATGTCCTTCGAAATGAAAGAGGGAGGCAAGAGTATTGGAGTCAGAGGTTTGAAGATACTCTGCTACTAGCTTTGAAGTTGGAGAAAGGGGATGATATGCCAAGTAATGCAGGTGGCTTCTAGAAACCAGAAAAGGCAAGGAGACAGATTCTCCCCTAGAGCCTCCAGAAGGTACACAGTCCTGCCAACACTTTGATTTTAGCCCAGGAGACCCATTTCAGACATCTGACCTCCAGAACTGTAAAATAATATATTTGTGTTGTCTTAGGCAATCAAGGTTGTAGGACTTTTTACAGCAGTAGTAAAAAACTAATACACAAGGGAAAATGCCCTCCTGCTCCTGGGCATTCTCGGGAGCCCATCACCCAAACTTGCCAGGGTCACAGCACAACCTGTGCTGGATGCAGCCCCTAGAGCCCCCAGCAACACTACAGTGACTATGTGCCTATCAATAGACCCTCATTCCTGTAGTGATTATGGTAGATATTCTTCAAGATCCTCCAGGTTTGAATCTTCTGTCCACTGCCCATCACTCTCAAATTGCTAAGTGCCCTTGAACCAATGTACTGCATCTTCCTTATTCACTGTTGCTTGTCAAACATGGAGTAGGTGCCAGTATATATTAAGTAAATGAAAAAAAAAAAAGTGAATAAATGCCATGAGGAATTATCTGATTATATGTGTAGTTCTTGATGATGTATTGAAAATCTCCAGCAAGAAACACATCAAGCTGAGTTACTTACAGTAAAAAATTCAAACAAAACAGCAAATGAATACAAAAAAGAATTTAATGCTTTGCCCACTCACAGTTTTGTCAGGTGCAAACACAATCTGTATATGTCTCTTTAGCTGGCTGATTCTTTTCGTTCCTTCTGCCGTGCATGTTTTATCTGTGTGTGTGCTGGCAGAGGGGTTTTCTGACAGTGCAACAGATCCATTCTCCCCTGGGCACCTGCTTCCTCCAGCTTATTAAAATTTCACTCATTTTTTAGAGAAGTAGCTTGGTTTTGTAAAGCAAGGATATTCAGTGGGACTAAAATGAAGCAAATAAACTCATATTTTAGTGGCCTGAATACAGTTTCATCCATTCTTATTTATTCCGACCCTGCTATTGAATAATAATTACGAAAAGAGAGTTTATGCTTCCATAAAATAACATTTTGCATGAGAGCTAGAGAGGTACAATCCCATCTTAACAAAAACAAGCATATCTAGGGACTTCCTTGGTGGTCCAGCGGGTAACACTTTGCCTTCCAATGCAGGGGGTGTGGGTTTTATCCCTGGTCAGGGAGCTAAGATCCCACATGCCTTGCGACCAAAAAGCCACAACATAAAACAGAAGCAGTATTGTAACAAATTCAGTAAAGACTTTAAAAAAAATGGTCCACATAAAAAAAAAAATTGGGGGCTTCCCTGGTGGCGCAGTGGTTGGGGGTCTGCCTGCCGATGCGGGGGGCGCGGGTTCGTGCCCCAGTCCGGGAGGATCCCACGTGCCGCGGAGCAGCTGGGCCCGTGAGCCACGGCCGCTGGACCTGCACGTCCGGAGCCTGTGCTCCGCAACGGGAGAGGCCACAACGGCGAGAGGCCCGCGTACCGCAAAAAAAAAAAAAACCCCAAAAACCAAGCATATCTAACTTAACAACAATAGTATGTTCCTGAAAAACCGAAAGTTCTGCTCCCAAACACTGATCACTATTTTAAAAGGGGATAATCCATTCTCTAACAACCCAAAACTCTAATTTCCTAAAACATAACTGAAATATAGCAAAATGCCTATGTATGTAACAACTATCATTTTTGCTTGTTAAATGCTTAAGACACCATCATTTGATTGTCAAAATTATAAAGTCTAAATCAAAACGGATCTAACACTTAAGTGAAAAATCTAAACCTATAAAACTTCTAAAAGAAAATATTTCTGACTTTGAATTAGGTAAAAATTTCTCAAGTATGACACCAAAAACACAGTCTATAAAAGAAAAAAGATTGCTAAATTGGGCATCACCAAAACTGAGAACTTCTCCTCTTCCGAAGATATTGTTAAGAGAATAAAAAGACTAGCCATAGACAGGGGAAAACATATTTTCAAGGTACACATCTGATAAAGAACTTGACTCAGGAATCTATAAAGAACTTTCAGAACTCAACATTAGAAAATATAAATAATCCAACTTTAAATGGGCAAAAGATTTAAACAGAGAAGTCACTGAAGAAGATATATGGATGACAAAAAAGCACATACAAAGATGCTTATCCTCATTAGTCATCAGAGAAATGCACTATGCTCCCATTAGAATAGCTAACTTTTTTTTTTTAAGCTGACAATAGCATGTGCTGATGAGGACGTGGAGCAACAGGAATTTTCATTCATTGCTGGTGGAAATGTAAAATGGCACAGTCACTTTGGAAGACAGCTCAATGGTATCTTATAAAGAGAAATGGACAATAACCACATGACTCAGCAATCCCTCTCTTAGATATTTATCCAAAGGAAATGAAAATGTATGTTCACACAAAAACCTGTATGTGAATTTATAGCATTTATTCATAAGAATCAAAGTCTGGAAACAACTCAATGTTCCTCAGTTGCGGAATGGATAAATGGACTGGCCTATCCATGCAATGGAAGGTTATTAGCAATAAGAAGGAACAAACCATGATACACACATCAATACAAATAAATCTCAAATGCATCATGCTAACTGAAAGAAGCCAGACTCAAAAGGCCACCTACTGTATGATTCCATTTATATGTCACTCTGAAAAGGCAAAACTTACAGTTTTTCTAAACTTATAGGTCAGAAAACAGATCAGAGGGTGCCAGGGTGGCAGGGGTGGGGGAGGAGTTGACTACAAAGGGGCACAGAGGGGAATTTGGGGAATGAAAGAAATATTCTTTATCTTGATTGTGGTGAGGTTTGTCGAAACTGCAGTTCTGTGCACTTTTTTTAAAAGATCATATTTTACCATATATAAATTATACCTTAAAACACAGCAGCAGCAAAAGCAGCAAAGGCCAGTTGCTTCATATGCAGTAGCACGTGTAGTTCCCATGACCCTGTGAACGTACATGATTCTGATAATCTACCATTTACATGTGGAAAGTAAGTTAAGACTTCTCTGCATGTTGTTTTGTTTAAAATGTTGAATTGAGTTTTTGGTATGTAAATACAATTTTTTCCTATGTAAACATCATACAAAAATATATTGACAAATATATGTGTTCAATAAAGTTTGGGTATTAAAAACCCAGAGGGATTCTACTGGGAAAACAAACTGAAGAGACATTCTGCAGGGTATGTGAGTCTCAGGATACTGCTGAACTCTATTTTTATATCCTGGCTGACAGCCTATACCATCACTGTTAAACTGACCTATATACAACAAACCCTGTTGAATAAAAAAATCCTCTGTATTTAGCATATCCTTTTCAGTCGCTGTCTGTTAAGCTGGCAAAATAGAGAGAAATCCAAAGGAGTTGAATAATTGAAAGAACAAAGAGGATCTAATATTAATACTAATATTGATTTCCAGATCTGGTAACTAGAGAATACACAGTGTTTTCATGTCCGTGGAATATTTATAAAACTTGATCTCTTGGTCTATGAGACATTCTAAAATGTACAAATAAACAATATTCTCTGATTACAATTCAGTGCCACTAATAAATAGGCAATGGGAGAATAACCAAAAACTTCTTGGAACAAAAATGTAAATACAGAATGTTTAATATTAATATTGTGAACAGTACACTTTGAAACTTTTAGGATGTAGCCAAAGCTGTACTTGGAAGGAAATGTATAGACTTAAACACCTCGCTTACCAAATTAGAAAAAAAAATGAAAATGAATTAAGTAATCAATTGAATATGTCTGGCACATATTAAGCAACAAATAAACATTTAGCAAGTGAAGAAACTAGAGTAAAACAACAAAACATAGGGCAAATAGGATAAAAGAAAACATTTTAAAACCTTAATTACTAGTTTGAAAACAAACAAAAAAAATTAAGTCAGATAGCTGGATGGGGAGGGAGAGGGCAATAAAATAGTTTGTCCATAAAGCAGTCAATTCAAGGAGAGAGAGGAAGCATAACTCTGCAAAGTTTAGAATAAGGAAGGAGATGTAGCCTCAAAGCAGATGAAATTTAGCAGAAGTTAAAGAATACTTTCTATGCTATGCTATTCATTTAATAATCTAAATGAAATGAGAGATTTCCTAAGAAAATATAGACTAGTAAAAAGTACGCAAGAAGTATAGAACCAGGAGACATTATCAAAGCAAAGGTAGAAAGTACAGAGCTTGGAGCCAGACAATCCTCGTTTCAGGTCTGAGCTCTGCCCTATGGGAGCTGTGTAACCTTATCTAATTACTTCACCTCTCTCATCCTCAGTTTCCCTATCTGTGAAATGATACAAACAATAGAACTTACCCCATAGAAATATTATGTGGAGCTTTTAAAAGATATATGCAAACAGCTTGTCTGATGCACTGCTGTGATTGTGAAAATTTAAAAAGACCATGGAAGCAATTAAGAATGTTAGCAAAGAACCAGCCCTCATCAGAACAATGCAAACAAGGAGTTTCACTGCTTCCACTGCTATTTCAGGTGTTTTAGAACTTAGAAAAAGTGGAAAGGCACCCCATTTCTTTATAAGAGACTAGTACATCCTGACACCAAAACCTGACAAAGATAATACATGAAAGAAAAGTACAGACCAACCCTCTTAGGAATACCAATATAAACTTTCCAAATAAAATCTTAGAACTCAACCTCAGTAGTATTTATATATAGCATATGGGTCAAATTAATATTGCTACATTATGTCTCTGATCATATAGTGCACTAGTTTCCCATTGCTACTGTAACAAATCACCACAAACTTGGTGACTTAAAAACACACAAATTTATTCTCTTACGGTTGTGGAGGCAAGAAGTTTGAATTCGTTTCACTGGGCCAAAACCAAGGTGTCTGCAGGGCTGTGCTTCATCCAGAGACTCTAGGAGAAAATCCATTTTCTTGCCTTTCCCAACTTCTAGAGCTACATTCCTTGCCTTTTTCAGCTTCTCATTTCTGCCTGTATTCCTTGGGTCATGGCCTCTCTCCATCTTCAAAACCCAGAGTATCTTCCAATCTCTCTCTCCATGCTGAGGTCATCACATTGCCTTTTCTCTGTGTGTAAACATTCCCTCCTTCTGCATCCCTTGCATAAGAATTGCATTAGGGCCAACCTGAATAATCCAGGATAATCTTCCCATTTCAATATCCTTAACTTAATCATATCTGCAAAGACATTTTTTTCACATAAATTAGGATATGGATACCTTTGAAGGGATCATTTTTTTCCCCACCCTATCACAGTCTACACTTTGGCCTCAAAGATTCATACCTGTCACACATGAGAAATACAGTCACCCTATCCCAACATCCCCAGAGTTTCAACCCATTACAGCATCAACTCAAGTCCCAAATCTAATCGGCTCAGAAGTCTAAAATCCCACCATCTATATCAGTCATGGGTGAGATTAAGCATCATCCAACCTGGGGTAAATTCTTCACTATTTGTGCACTTGTGAAACTAAAAAACAAGTCTCTGTTCCCAAAATAAAATGGTGGTACAGTCATAGTATAATAGTTGTAGATATTCCCATTCCAACGGGGAAAAAAATGGAAGGAATAAAGGGATCACTGCTTCTAAGCAATTTCCAAAGCCAGCAAGGAAAATTCCATTAGGTTTCAAGGCCTGGGAGCAACCCTCTCTTGTTCAAGAGTCTTCCCTCTGGGGCCAGGGCTCTGACTTCGGCCTCTTGACTTCTGGACTCAAGGCCCAAGGAGTTATTCTTCCTTTTCCTTGTTTGCAGCTGAGTAGTTTTCCTGCCTATAGAATTTTGGGAGTCTGACAGCCATCCTTTATTTCATTCTCTCCCTGTCCTTTTTTCCTTTTTTTGCGGTACGCGGGCCTCTCACTGTTGTGGCCTCTCCCGTTGCGGAGCACAGGCTCCGGACGCGCAGGCTCAGCGGCCATGGCTCACGGGCCCAGCCGCTCCGCGGTATGTGGGATCTTCCCGGACCGGGGCACGAACCCGTGTCCCCTGCATCGGCAGGCGGACCCTCAACTACTGCGCCACCAGGGAAGCCCTCCCGGTCCTTTTAAATACAAGTTAGCAGTATTTCTGCTGGCTTAATGTGCTCGAAAACTTTGTAAGTCTCCCCTGTATTTCAGAGACTCATACCATTAGATAGAAGGGTCCTCCACAGACCCCTGGCTCATCCCACATCATTTCTGGCTTCTGTTGAGATTATTAAGTGGCTCCATGAGTCCCACCTTTAATGCTTCAGCATTAGCAAAAGGTTGTCCAGCCATAACCTTGGCTTTCTCTCCAGAGCACAATTTCCTAACAGTTAATCTCTTAATACTAGCATTTTCTGCAATCTGGATAGGCTGTGAATCTCCCAGATCATTAAGTACTGGTTCCTTTTTGCTTAACATTTCTTTCCCGAATTTGTGTCATTCCTCTCACATTATATAGGAGCGATAAGAAGAAACCAGTCTGCACCTTCAACACTTTGCTTGGAATGCTCTTCAGCTGAATATTCAAGTCTATTGCTTACAAGTTCTGCTTTCTACATCACTGTAGGACACAATTCAGCTAGGCTCCCTGCCACTGTATAAGAAAGATCTCCTTTCCAAGTTCCAGGAACATGTTCTTCATTTCCTTCAGAACTCTCACCCGCAGCACCTTTAATATTCATATATCTGCCAACATTCTATTTATGGTGATACGTGTTGTACTTGAAGATGGTACAGGCTTTCTCTACCATGTTCCTTACTTCCTCCTGAGCCCTTACTGGACACAGTCTTTAACAACCATATTTCTACCAACAGTCTGTTCAAGACAATCTAGGCTTTTCCTATCATGTGCCCCCAAATTCTACCAGCCTCTACCCATTTTCCAATTCCAAAGTCACTTCCACACTTTTAGGTGCAGTTGACCCTTGAACAACATGGGTTTTAACTGCACAGATCCACTTATATACAGATTTTTTTCACGAACTATGTACTACAGTATTACACAATCTGAGGTTGATTGAATCCATGATGCAAAACCATGGATACAGAGAAAGCGCAGATACAGAGGGCCAACTATAAATTATACCCAGATTTTTGACTGTGCAGAGAGTTAGCATATGTAACCCCTTGTTGTTCAAAGGCGAACTGTATTTGTTACAGTAGCAGTCTACTTCAAGGTATCAAAATCTGGATCAGTCAGGGATCTGCCAGAGAAACAGAACCAGTTAAAAAAATTATATATACAATACATATATACACACACATAGGTATAAAGTGTGTGTGTGTGTGTGTGTGTGTGTGTGTGGAGAGAGAGAGAGAGAGCTAGAAGAAAGGTGGGAGGTTGATCAATTTCAAGGAACTGGCTTATACTGTATAATTTGGGGCTGGCCGGGCATGTCTGAAATCCATACGGTAGGCCTTCAGGATGGGGAGTCTGGAGCCCTCAGACACAAGCTGAAACTTCAGGCCCCAGGTGGAATTTCTTCTTTAGGAAAGCCTCAGTTCTGCTCGTAAGACCTTTCGACTGATTGAATCAGGCCCACCCATATTGAGGATAATCTCCTTTAATAAAGACAACTGATTATAGAAATTAATCACATCTATAAAACACCTTCACAGCAACACTTATATTAGTGTTTGATTGAATAACTGGGGACAATAGCCAAGCCAAACTGACACATAAAACTAACCATCACACACTGTAAATAGGTAATTAATGCAAAATATTTAGACAAACTCCAAATAGAAAATATGATAATGAAAACTACCAGGAGACCTACCAGCCAGAGATACCACTGCTAACCTCTCAGTGAATATCCTCCCAGACTTTATTCTATGCAAATACAAATACACACACACACACACACACACACACACACACACACACTTTAGAATAAGATCATCATATAAATTCTGTTCATTTTTACAAAAGAAAATAACTATGTATGTATTTTTTTATTTTAGAAGTAATACATGTTCACTATGCAGCATTCAGAAAGATATAAAGGAGAAAGTAAATATTATTGAAAGTGTCATCACTCAGAGATAAATCACCATGAACATTTTGGTGTATTTAAAAAAAATTTCCAGAGATATATAGATAGAGATAAATATATATTGTTATACACATTTAATTTTAATAGACATATGCATTTTATTCTAAGGATGTACTCGAATTTATTTAACCAATCTTTTCCTGGTGATCCTTGCATTATTCAGAACTGTTTCTCTTGCAAATGACAAATGCCCAACTCAAACTAGCTTGTAAGAAACAAAGGAATGTATTGGTGTAGCTGGGAGGTTAAAGCACAGCTGGAACAAGGAGTCAAATGATGTCTGACTTCTGTCTCCCCAGCTCTTGGTAGGCTCTTTCCATATGCTGTATATGATGACTGCCAGCTGCTCTACACTCACTTTTTATAGGCTTAACAACCTGATGCAGAGATTGCTATTAGTTTACCTAGTAACCTTATAGAACTCCAACTTTATTTTGGGGCTCGATGTACCCCAATAAAAACTACATTTCTGAGACTCCCTTGCAGGTAGGATTCAGTTCTGACCAAAAATAACAGTCATAAGATGTGGCTACAGGCAAAGCTTTCTAAAGGGTGTTGACCCAGTTAGCATGCATTATTCACAAAAGACAAAAGGTGGAAGAAACCCAAATGTCCCTTGATGGATAAACAAAATATGGCCTACACATCCAACAGAATATTATTCAGCCTTATAAAGGAAGGAAATTCTGAAACATGCTATGACATGGATGAACCTTGAACATTATACTAAGCCAGTCACATATATAAGGCAGTCACAAAAGGACAAACACTGTATGATTACACTTACACAAAGTGCTTAATCAAATTCGTAAAGATACAAAGTAGAATGGTGGTTTCCAGGGCCTGAGGGAAAGGGGGAAATGGAGAGTTATTGTTTAATGGGTACAGAGTTTCAGTTTCGTAAGATGGAAAGAGTTCTGGAGATGGATGTTTTCTATAGCAGCTACACCATTTTATGTTTCCACCAGCATTGCCATGAACATTTATTTAGGTTGTACTTAATTCCTCTCAAAAACGTTTTGCAGTTTTCAGAGTACAAGTTTTGTACTTCTATTAAATTCATTTTTATTTTATTATTTTTTGATGCTATTATAATGGAATTGTTTTTTAAATTTTATTTTCATATTTTTCATTGCTAGTGTATAGAAATACAATTGACTTTTTTTATTGACCCTATGTCCTATAACTTTGCTCAACTTGTTTACTAGTTCTAGCAGTTTTTAGTGGATTCCTTAGGATTTTCTATTTATAAGAACATGTCATCTGAAAATAAAGATAGTTTTATTTCTTCCTTTTCAAACCAGATACCTTTTATTTCTTTTTTATTGCCTAATTGCCCTGGCTAGAACCACCAGCACAATGTCCACAAGAGCAGACATCCTTGTTTTATTCTTGATCTTAGGGGGAAAACGTTGTCTTTCACCATTAAGTATGACTATTAGCTATGCTTTTTTGTTGTTTGTTTTTTGTTTTGTTTTTTGCAGATGTACTTTATAAGGTTGAAGAATAGAATGGTAGGCAGAATAGAGAATAGTGGATCCCCAAACAGGCCCACATCCCTGGACCTTGTGAATATGTTAGGTTACACGGCAAAGAGGAATTAAGTTAGCAGATGTGATTAATGTTGCTAATCATCTGGCTTTAAAATAGGGCAAGTCACTGGAAATATCCAGGTGAGCCCAATGTGATCACAGTGGTCCTTAAATGTGGAAGCAGGAGAGCAGAAAAGTAAAAGAGATATGACAGTAGAAGCAGGGTCAGAGAAATGCTATGTTGCTGGCTTTGCCATGGAGGAAGGGGGCCACTAGCCAAGGAATGCAGGCCGCTTCTAGAAGAGGGAAAATGTAAGGAAATGGATTCCTTCCTGGAGACTCCAGATGGAACACAGCCCTGCTTGTGCCTTAAATTTTATCCCAGTAGCCCACAAGTGTCAGACTTCTGACCTCAGAACAGTAAGACAATAAATGTGTGTTGTTTAAGCCAGAAGTTTGTGGTAATTTGCTACAGCAACAATACAGAATGACTACACCTTGTATTGATTTTTTTTTCTTTAAGCCTCACACCTTATGAATTCTAAGGAAAAAAGAACATCTTAAAATCATCTAGTCAGAAAATAATACATTTGCTACCATGAAAAGTGAAATAGATTGGTGCTGGACTTTTCTTCTGTGATACTAAATAGCGGGAGATGACAATGATCACAGACTTCTGAGGATAGAGGATTAGGCCCGAAGAGTCTATAGCAAACCAATGGCTGTTCATGTGTAAGGAGAGAGAAAAACATGCTTAGACATGCAAAGGTTTGGGAAGGGTGTCACTCATGTATCCTTTCAAAAATTTTTCTCAAAGAAAAATTTCATCCAAATGAAAAATAGGAATAAAGGAATGAAAGGATGAAGGAGCATGAATAACTGAAAAACAGTTAAATTTAAATGCTGATACTCTCAGCGTAAATTACAATGCAAACGTTTTTTAAACATTTCTTTATGGAGAAGGACATATGATGTCAAACAAAATCAATAGTACTCTGGAATTCTTAAACAAGATTATAAGGTAGCAGAGGAGGTAAGAATTGATAACTGCCAACTGTCATTTCTTGTTGAGCAGGGAACTCAGAGAAACATAGGCTCAAATATTTTTGTTACAAATTGTACAATAAAGGTAACCATAGGCAAATCAGAAATAGAATATGTAGATTTCAAATCCTAAGAGAAGAGAGGAAACAAAGCCATTATGAGAGGTCGGGGTGACAGAAAAAGAAGAATGGAAACAAAACAAAAAATAATACATTAAGAAGGCAAATGACCATAAAACACATAAGAGTACTGGATCTCTCTATTAAAAGATAAAGATTGAGGTTGGGATCATTTTTAAAGGTGAAATGAGCTGTCAACTACATTCTAGAGCTCTGCCTAAAACAAAATGACATAGCCAGTTTGAAAAGAGACGGATGGACGAATGTATTCCAGGTCAAAATAAAAAACAAAAATCTGGGTCCGAAATCTAATTTTAGACAAAGAAGAATTTGGGACTAAAAGAACAAGGTTAGAGCAGATACTACTCTTTAGGTAATCTAACATCAACTGCCAACCCCTTCATCTTTTTCTTCCTTAAATACAGAGGCTAGAAAAGCTAAATATTCACTTCACCTTTCCAACACCCCATACAGCTCTGGGTGGCCATGTGAATAGGGTGGCCAGATTAAGCAAATAAAAACACAGGAAGCCCAGCTCAATTTGTATTTCAGATCAACCACAAATAATTTTTAGTAAAAGTATGTCTTAGTCAATATTTGGGACATTCTTATGATAAAAAATTATTTGTGGTTTATCTGAAATTCTCAATAATAAATAAATCCTATATTTATTTTTTAACATCTTTATTGGAGTATAATTGCTTTACAATGGTGTGTTACTTTCTGCTTTATAACAAAGTGAATCAGCTATACATATACATATATCCCCATATCTCCTCCCTCTTGCGTCTGCATCCCACCCTCCCTATCCCACCCCTCTAGGCGGTCACAAAGCACCAAGCTGATCTCCCTGTGCTATGTAGCTGCTTCCCACTAGCTATCTATTTTACGTTTCGTAGTGTAAAAATGTCCATGCCACTCTCTCACTTTGTCACAGCTTACCCTTCCCCCTCCCCATATCCTCAAGTCCATTCTCTAGTAGGTCTGTGGCTTTATTCCCATCTTGCCCCTAGGTTCTTCATGACCTTTTTTTTTTTTTAGATTCCATATATATGTGTTAGCATATGGTATTTGTTTTTCTCTTTCTGCTTTACTTCACTCTGTATGACAGACTCTAGGTCCATCCACCTCACTACAAATAGCTCAATTTCGTTTCATTTTATGGCTGAGTAATATTCCATTGTATATATGTGCCACATCTTCTTTATCCATTCATCTGTCGATAGACACTTAGGTTGCTTCCACGTCCTGGCTATTGTAAATAGAGCTGCAACATCCTGGCTATTGTAAATAGAGCTGCAATGAACATTGTGGTACATGTCTCTTTTCGAATTATGGTTTTCTCAGGGTATATGCCCAGTAGTGGGATAGCTGGGTCGTATGGCAATTCTATTTTTAGTTTTTTAAGGAACCTCCATACTGTTCTCCATAGTGGCTGTATCAATTTACATTCCCACCAACAATACAAGAGGGTTCCCTTTCTCCACACCGTCTCCAGCATTTATTGTTTGTAGATTTTTTGGTGATGGCCATTCTGACAGGTGTGAGGTGATACCTCATTGTAGTTTTGATTTGCATTTCTCTGATGGGGAATCCTGTATTTTATTTGGCAAACCTACACGTAACCAGCTCTGGCCAATGAGACATAATTGGAAGGGGTTAAGATGGCAATGCGTCTCAGATTGAGCAACAGATTCAATACAAACCCTATCAAAATCCCAGCTACCTTTTTTCCCCAGAAATTGACAAACTGATCCTAAAGTGTATATAGAAAACCAAGAGGCCCAGAATTACAAAACAATCTTGAAAAAGAAGAATAAAATTGAAGGACTCACTTCCCAATTTCAAAACTTACTACAAAGCTACAGTAGTCAAGATAGCGTGGTACTGGCAGGGGGTAGATATATAGATCAATGAAACAGAATTGAGGTCTAGAAATAAGTTCTTACATTTATAGTTAACTAATTCTCCAAAAGGGTTCCAAGACAATTGAATTGGGGAAAGAATCATCTTTATAACAAACGGTGCTAGGACAACTAGAGAGCCACATGTAAAACAATGAAGTTGGACTCCTACTTCATACCATATACACAAATATTATGTGAAAATGGATAATAGACCTAAAGAGCTAAAACTATAAAACTCTTAGAAGAAAATCAAGGAGTACATTTTTGTGATCTTGGGTTAGACAGCCTTCTTAGGTATGATACCATAAGAACAAATGAAAAAAAAAAAGATAAACTGGACTTAAGCAAGCTTAAATTTTTGTGCTTCAAAGGACACTCCTAAGAAAATTAAAAGACAACCCACAGAATGGGAGAAACTATTTGCAAATTATACATCTGAGAAGGGTCTAGGACCTAGAATATACAAACAACTCAACAATAAAAAGACAAACAACCCAATTAAAAAATAGGCAAAGAATTTGAATAAACATTTCTCCAAAGAAGATATACAAGTGGCCAATAAACACATGAAAATATGCTGAACATCATTAGCCATCAAGGAAATGCAAATGAAAACCACAACGGGATGTCATTTCATACCCACTAAGATGGTTAAAATCAAAAGACAGGCAATAACAATTATTCTTGAGGATGTGGAGAAATTGAAATGCTCATGTATTGCTGGTGAATTATAAAATGGTACAGCCACTTTGAAAAACAGTTTGGTAATTCCTCAAAATGCTGAACATAGAGCTACTCTATGATGCAGAAATTTCACTCCCAGGTATATGCCCAAGAGAAATGAAAACATACATCCACACAAAAACTTGTACACAAATGTTCATAGCAGCATTATTCATAAAAGCCAAAATGTGGAAATAATCCAAATTCCCATCAAGTGATGAATAGATTAAGAAACTGTGGTATATCTATACCATGAAATATTATTCAGCCCAAAAAGAAATGAAATACTGAAACATGCAACAGCATGGATGGACCTTGAAAATAAGCTAAGTGAAAGAAGCCAGTCACAAAAGACCAATATTGTATGATTCCATTTATATGAAATGTACAGAATAGGCAAATAATAGAAAGTAGATTAGTGGTTGCCTAAGTCTGGGGGGTGGGACAGTGGGAGGTAGAGAATGAGAAATGACTGCTAATAAGTATGGGGCTTCATTTTGAGATTATGAAAATGTTCTATAATTAATAATTGCATGACTGTGTATATGCTAAAAACCATTGAATTCTACACTTTAAATGAGTGATTGTAGGCTATGAGAGTTATATCTCAATAAAACCTCTAACAAAATAGAGCCAGCCTCTCATTTGGTGTGCCTTTTGATCTGAAGATGATCTTCTATTATTTGTTTGATAATTTCATCTTCACTTGTTCATTTATCTATTTCTGGAACTTCTGTTACATATAGTATATTTCCGACATCCATCCTCCATTCAAGACCACAACATTGGGACTTCCCTGGTGGCACAGAGGTTAAGAATCAGCCTGCCAAAGCAGGGCACACAGGTTCGAGCCCTGGTCCGGGAAGATCCCACATGCCATGGAGCAGCTAAGCCTGTGCGTCACAACTATGGAGGCTGCGAGCCACAAATACTGAAGCCTGCGCACCTAGAGCCCGTGCCATGAGAAGCCCGTGCACCGCAACGAGTCTCCGCAACTAGAGAAAGCCGACACGCAGTGACGAAGACCCGACGCGGCCAAACATACTTACATAAATAAATTAATTTTTTAAAAAAAGACCACAACATTACGCAACCCGGAAGCCACCACTCACTGGTGGTGAAAGGTGCACAAGCAACCCACCTCCCATCCCACCCCCCCACCCCACTCCCGCTGCCCCAACAGAGTTTTGCACCATTATGGCCCTTTCTGTGCCCGTTATTGTTTGTTGTTTCTCAAAATTTCCCTATGTCTTTTCTTAAGGGTTCTGGGAGAATCCCTTAAGCCTGTCTTCTGACTGAATGGTTCTAAGATCTGGTACCCCATCAAAATGACCTCCAGAAGCTTGTTAAAGATATGGATTCCCAGCCCCCACCTGATGATTCTGATTCTACAAGTCTAGGGTAGGGTCCAGAGACATTTTTAAAATTAAAGTGCACTGGAAGATTGCTGACTTTAATTCAGCTAGTTGGGCATTTAGAAACCACTTTTATAACTAATTCCTCACTCTATAATATACATTCTGCTATTTACTGCTCTACTGAGCATTTCAACAATGTTTTTTATCTCTAAGAACTTTTCGTTCTCACATTGCTCCTTTTTCATGGCAGTTTTTTTTTTTTTTCTATTTTAGCACTTCAATGTCCTCTCAAGTCTCACTGAGAATACGAATTAGGGGTGTGTGTGTGTGTTTTTAAGTTCTCTTCTTTTTTTCTGTATTAGTTTCTGTGCATGCCCAGAGTACTCACATTTTAAGAGACTTTTCTTCTGCCTTGGCCGCTCGTGTCAGGGCTGTGAATGCTCAGTGTGGCGGGCACCCTGTTTACAAACAGGCAATTCGGCATGAAGAAGACTTGAGTTAAAGTGCAGTTATCCCCCCGGCATTGCTAGAAATTCCCATCAACAATCATGCAACAAATACTCACCCAGCGTCTTCTTCAGCAGTGGTTCTCCATCTTGACTGCGTGTTAGAATCACCTGGAGAGTTTTTACAAATCCTGTTGCCTGGGCTGTACCCAGAGCAATGAAACCAGAACTCTCTAGAGCTGGGTTCCAGGAATGGGTCCGTTCTATAAGCTTCCCAGGTGATTCTAATGTGTACTTAAGGTTGTAAATGGCTGTTATTATCGAAATCAACACGTTTCAAACTTTCATGGGATGTGAATCACGTAGGGATCTTAGTAAAAAGCAAATCCTGATTCATGAAGTGTGGCATGGTGCTTCAGATTCTGCATTTCTAACAAGCTTCTGTGTGATGCTAACTAATGCTGCTGATTTCTAGGAACCATATTCTGAATATTAAGGGTCTAAAGCAGTGGGTGGCACAGTGTGATGTCTAGACCAGCAGCAGCAGCAGGATCACCTGGGAACTTGTTAGAAATTCGGGTTCTCCACAAATTTCTCCTGAATCAGAAACTCGGGGGGTGGAGCCCAGCATCTTTGTTTTAACAAGCCCTCCTGGTGATTCTGATGCTTGCTGAAGTTTGAAAACCTACAGCATACCTCTCCACACATGGGCCTCTGACCAGCTTAGTCAGAATCACCTGGCTTTATAACATGCAGATTGGTGGACCCCACCCCAGCTCACCTAATCAGACTCTCAGAGGGTGAAGCCTCAATTCTGCAGGTTACACAAGCTTCCCAGGTGATGCTAATGCATGTTCACTTTAAGAACTACCGTGCCTCACCCTTGCTAGGCTTCTGAAGACATTTCAAAGTCCCAACACCCAAGCAGTTTTGGTTATTTCAATGCCCCAGGGTATTTCTACCCAGTTAATTACCTGTGTAGAAGCTTAACATGATTAATTCAGGTGGATACCATCTTGGAAGTCCCATAGTACCCTATGATTATGTGTGAAATACACATTTAATTTAAACACAGGGGTAAAGATTGCTCTGATGATGCTCAGGGGCCTAAGGGTGTGAAGAGCAGGTTTTGAACAGAGGAGGAAAGCTGTTCCTTCCTAGGCTTATGCCATAGCCATCTGGTGCTGGTAGGATTCTCAAGATTTGGGCTCTCCCATTCCCAAGTCAGTCTTTTCAGCATCCAATCAAGTCTTAGTGCTGCTAGGGGTTTAAGCTCAGAAAAACGACAGTAGAGTCCCATAGATAACACCCAGCAGAGATCTAGGTGTAATTATTTGGATAACTTGACCGCAAAATGAAATGTAATTTTATTTTCCCAAAATGTATTTTTGGGGTCTGAGTGGTCAACATCTCCTTGGTCTCTTGTTTTGTCTCTTGCAGTAACTTGGTCACTGTTTGATTTTTGCAAAGAATACATTTTATTGTGCTGGCCTATGATGTGTTAAACAAATGGAGAGATTTGGGTTCAGAAATTCTTTTTTTCCTCTGTACTGGCCAAGCATTTCAAATGATTTGGCTTTGGTTTCAGTGTTCCTTTGGAGAGCTGATTTTTTTTTTTTTTTGGTAATGCCTTAGGACAAAAATTTAAAAGAAAAGTCAACTCCAAAGTGCCAAAGGAACAGCCAGCGCAACTCCATAACTGCCACCCCACCCCTGGGCAGAAAAAGTAAAATCCAAACAACACAAAATAGCTCAACAGGCTGTCCCCTAACTAACTGAAAACAGGTCTCAGGGGAGTGTTTCCTACCACGGCTTTCTCTCCACTACTGGGTCCTGGCTGAGGCTGGAAAGGGGCCAGGCCTCGGCACCTCCTTGCTTTTGATTGCTGTTTATCCCCCAAAACATGATTGTCTATAATTATGTATAATCTCTCCCTTGTTTACTTTTTTCCACCGAACCTTGAACGTGGTTCAATCTTTCTTTGCTCTGCCCAGGCCCAGCGAGGAAACATTTCCTGTATTTTCAACCTTTTTTTTTTTTAAAGAAATAAAGGCATTAGGTCTCCCTTTGTCCCTTCATTCTCCAAAACCTGACATTCTGGCCATTCCTGAATTGATTCATTCAATATCATTGCCAAGCACAGTGCTAAGTGCCTTGGAGGAGTTAGAAGTGAAACCAAAACGGACCTGGCTCCCAAGGATTTACCAGAATCGGTAGCTTTTGTACAAAATGTGTGATAACATAGAGCATGTACTTGAGATAATAACGGGAAGAAATAAAGCTACTCACGTTCTCTTAATGACAACATATCACTCGTCAATATATTCTCCCTTTCAGTCACTTGCTCGTTTAATTCCAGACCCTGAATTAATCATTAATAGCTGAGCTTATTAGAGGAATGGGCCCAGGAATATCCTATTTGGCTTATTCCATTACAGGCCATCTCTACTACTCTGCTTAAAGAAAGTGATGTAGTGTTCTCTACACGCAAAGCAGATCCCTAAGACCAGAACAGGCACATGGATACATGCTTTCAAGAATATGAATCGTACATGCAGCCTGTGCAGTCACATAGGACTCCATGCTCAGACAGACCCTGTACTTGTTTTAATGCCCTGCTGTCACCTCTGTGACATTCTTAATACTTTTTGAACAAAGGGCAGGCATTTTTATTTTGCATCGTGTCCCACAAACTAGGTATCTATTCCTACAGATACCCCAGAACCCATCTTCTTAAGGCCTTCTCATCCAACTTTGAGCAAAAACCAAATGGAAATTCATCCAGAATCTGATGGCAAAGGAGTCGGGAAAGAGAGAAAAGTTTGTGTGTGTTCATGTGCTAATGACTTTTGTGGCAGCCCGTGTTTAGATTTCTTTAACGTGCCTATTAATCTTGTCAAGTTTAAGCCTAGCTCTTCTGAAATAGAACTGCCACCAGAAATATCCTGGCAGTGGGCTGTTTGGACCCTGCCACCTTTCTCGGGCTTCCTGCTCACTGAGGGCGCTGTTAAGGGGACATCTGTCTCCCTTGAAAGGAAGCTGCTAACTCCTGGAACTGAGCTTGGAGGACAGACTGAGTGTAAAAAACGCTTCCTCGGGGCAGTGATGGGGGCTGTTTGATAAACCATGTCCAAAGGGAAGGGGGACAGAGACTGTTGGCTAAATCACCAGAGAATTACATAAAGGGAAAGCAGGGCCCACTCCCGAAAACCTTAATGTATAGATTCCAAAAGGAGAGAGGGGAAGGTTACTTCCCAAGCTGTGTATAAGTTCAGCCCCATCTCTTGAAAGGGCTGTGGGAGAGGAAGAGTGCCCCAGGGCTGTCTACATGGCCCAGTGGTGAATGAGAAAAGTACAGTTGTCTTATAAGGTTTACTTTGTATTTGGTGAGGCAAATATTGGCAAGGGAATCAGTTTCTTAAAAAAAAAAAAAAAAAAAAAGCAAAATCTTGAAAGCCAAAGCTTTCAAAAGACTGGAAGAAAATGCAACAAAATGTTACGGCACTTGATTTTGGATGGTAGGATGATGATTGGGAGTCTCCCCCCTGCCACGTTTTATTTCTGACTTTTTCAAAAATTATACAGAGATAACCTTATCACTTTCATCATATAAAAATAAGTTTATTGACCAACTATTTAAAAATGGAAGGGTTAAATTTTAAATAGAGAGACGTAGGCACACATTTAAGTATGCTTGGGTCATCTGCTGAAACGGAGAGCTTTTCTCCTGTCAGTTTCCCAACCCGAAGCCTTATGAAGAAGGTAGAAAATCATTGACTTACACATCTCACTTCAGTATTTTTAAATCTTCAGGATTATTTATATGCAAACAGGAATGTGCGCTGATGGCTGGCAGAATTCATTTGTACCTGCT
>NW_006788568.1:482356-485357 GCF_000442215.2 Lipotes vexillifer
TGCTGAACATTCCCACCTGAATCTCCAAGTCATTCCTCTGCGATTTCCAGAGCGGAAGGAAGCAAAGCCATACAAAGCTGGCTGTGAAAGGGGGCTGTCAAGGGGCACAGCTGTCCCACAGAGAAACTGGGTACTCACTTTTCTAAAGGCGAGACGGGCAAGTGGACCATCGTTGTAAATTACCTGGCAAGCGTAAATACTGATGTTTGTGAGAAAGTCTTTCAACCTTTTTTTCCCAAGAAGGTTTGGTGGCTCTTTCAAGTACCAATTATAAATTTCCAAACCCCAGACATTTGGGTGCCAGTCTGAAACAGGGACTGTTAACGCTAAGACTTGTAGTAAATTGCAACAGTTTGGAAAGTGGGTGATTTGTTTCCCAGAGTTCAAGCATGGACTATAGCTGCCAGTGGCATCTCTTCTAGACGCTTCTACACAGGGCTCTTAGCTATTCCAAGATGTGAAATAGCTTTCATAGGCTTCCTAAAGGGGAGGAGTGACCAGCAGGAGACAGAGCTCTCCAGCCTTTGGGCTCTAGGCTCATCAGTAAAAAAGTAACGGCTTAATGCAGCTTCCAGCTATGAGAGGAATAAAAATGAACACTGTGTTCTTCCAAAGGCGTCTAATCTGAGGTGCCCGGGGAAGATACATATGAATGTGTTAAATTTATCTATAAAGAGTCAGGTCTTGTGGATGTCCCTTTATGACTTACAAGTCAAGATGTGTGCAGCAGTGGAAGTTAACTTCACAGGTTACGGCCTTGTTTCAGAAAAAAGGTCACTGGGCTGTCACTGAAAGATTCAGTGAGAAAAAAAAAAGGTGCACAACGCCTCAGAATGGCAGCATATTAACTTGGGTAAACACCAGCATGTGGTGTGTCTTACACATGTATGTTTATACCTCAGTCAGACGAATAGCACCACGAAACTGCTATTTAAGTGATTAAGTGTATTTGAGATTTTATTGATTCTAGAAGAGGTGGCACATGAAAGGAGGGATGGGCAGGCAGAAAGCAGTATGTAGGCTGCAAACAAGAGAAGGATGTGCTGCCTCACTGGGTGGCTGGGAAGTCTTGGGCCAGGAGAGAAATGCTTGAGTTAGCCACCACCATCTGGGACCAGATCCAATATGGCTACTGGCTTACCTGAATATAGACTTCAAAGGTCTAAAGGCAAATCTGGCCATACAACCTGGCACCTTAAGAGTTGACATCAAGACCCACGATTCCCTAAAGAGGAGGTGAAGTCAAAAAGACCTTCTACCTCAAGATAAAACCTCTAAGTCAAAGAGAAGGCACAGGCTTCTTCCTAACTCATCAGAGTTCCCTGAAACAGTAAGCAAGAGACCAATCAGCAGGAGGGGAATGGGGATGCCTGGACTCCACCTGCAATGCTAGGTACCAAAGGGCAACTTGAATTTTGACCTAAGGTGGTACCACTTGAACTGGGAATCGACAGAACCAGGGAAATTTCCTCAAGAGAAAAAGCTCTAAAAACAAACAAAAACCTTGAGAGTGGATGGTCATCTTTTCAGTAGGCATTCAGAGTTGTAACACTCACTACGTGAGGCCTTGGCCAGGGCAGGGAGAGATCAAGGACCAACAGGAAAAAAATCCAAGGGAAGGTGTGACCGGGGGAGCTCTGGCAGCTGAAGGGCAGGTCTTGGAAGGCTTCAAAGCTTTCTCTACTGGTGAAAGCTGGGGCTCGGGATACCAGGAGAAACTAAGGCTATTTAGAAAAGGGTGACAATGACTTGAAAAACTTGTTGCTAAACATGAACTTGAAAGTTACAGAACCAGAAGCATGGACTATGGCATCAAAGAGCTGTGACTTCATTGCTTACTACCTTCCTGAGCTTGGCTTGGTTAAACAATTTGAGCCTCAGTTTAAAATATGTGTAATAAAATATGTGTAATAAAACCTACCTCACAGAGCTGTTGGAAGGATTTAATAACAAAATACTTGCAAACAGTAGGCTCTCAAAAAGTGTTAGTTCCTGGGCTTCCCTGGTGGCTCAGTGGTTGAGAGTCCACCTGCCGATGCAGGGGACACGGGTTCATGCCCCAGTCCGGGAAGATCCCACATGCTGCGGAGCGGCTGGGCCCGTGAGCCATGACCGCTGAGCCTGTGCATCCGGAGCCTGGGCTCCGCAACGGGGGAGGCCACAACAGTGGGAGGCTCGCGTACCGCAAAAAAAAAAAAAAAAGTGTTAGTTCCCTTCTCCTTCCTTCTCTCCCCTATTTAACCTTCTTGATTCAGGTCATTTATTCTTTTTTTAAAAATTGAAGTATAGTTGATTTACAATATTATATTAGTCTCAGGTATACAATGTAGTGATTCACAATTTTTAAAGAATATATTCCATTAGTAGTTATTATAAAATATTGGCTATGTTCCATGTGCTGTACAATATATCCTTGTAGCTTATTTATTTTACACATGGTAGTTTGTACCTCTTAATCCCCTACCCCTATATTGCCCCTCCCCTTTTCCTTCTCCCCACTGGTAACCACTAGCTTGTTCTCTTTGCTTGTGAATCTACTTCTTTTTTGTTATATTTAGTAGTTTGTTTTATTTTTTAGGTTCCATTTTTAAGTAATAACATACAGTATTTGTCTTTCTCTGCCTGACTTATTTTACTAAGCATAATACTGTCCAAGTCCATCCATGTTGTTGTAAATGGCAAAATTTCATTCTTTTTATGGCTGAGTAGTATTCCATCGCATACATATGCACCACATCTTCTTTATCCATTCATCTGTTGATGGACACTTATGTTGCTTCCATATCTTGGCTATTGTAAATAATTCTACCACGAACGTTGGAGTACATGTATCTTTTCAAATTAGTGTTTTCGTTTTCTTCCGATATGTACCCAAGAGTGGAATTGCTGGATCATATAGTAGCTCTATTTGTAGTTTTCTGAGGAACCTCCATACTGTTTTCCATAGTGGCTACACCAAATTACATTCCCACCAACAGTGTACTAGGGTTCTGTTTTCCCT
>NW_006788568.1:485367-503275 GCF_000442215.2 Lipotes vexillifer
CTACATCCTTGCCAACATTTGTTATCTGTGGATTTTTTGATTGTGGCCATCTGACAGGTGTCAGGTGATATCTCATAGTGGTTTTGATTTGCATTTCTCTGATGATTAGTGATGCTGAGCATCTTTTCATGTGCCTGTTGGCCATCTGTATGTTTTCTCTGGAAAAATGTCTATTCAGATTCTTCTGCCCACAGGTCACTTACTCTTCTCCTTCAATTATGTCTTTTCTCAATTTCAACTTCCTCTATTGTCATTCAACGAATGGTGGAGGCTCAAGATATACATCAACTTTCCTTGTCCTTGGCCATGCCTCCAGTTCTGAGACCTACTTCCCCCTTGTTGTCAGATGGGTTAGCCATGCAGAGAACTCCCGGATACCACAGAGCTGGCAGTAGAGCCCCATGTTGACTTCGACCTGTGTCTCAATTCTAGAATAGTCTGGAAAACTGCATTTCTCTTGGAGTAGGCTACTTATAACTTTAAATTGGGTTGTTGTCATTCTTTGGCCTAATAATATTCAGTTATAAGCCTCTTCCAAAAGTCTTTAAGAAATTGTCCTGCTCAGCTGCTACTGCCTGCACTCTTGGACCAAACACAACTGACCTGGTTCTAATTTGCACGGCTGATAACTTTGGGATCAGTTCACTGTTTTGAAGATAGACCAAAACTAGGTCAGCCTCTGTTAACCAAGGCTAAAATCAGCACACAGTGTTGAGGAAAGCAGCCAACAAACATAAATATATAGACAAGTAAGTTTTTTTAGTTCTTTTTTTTTTATTAATGTATTCTCATGGTTAAAAATCAAAACAGTACAAAAGATATAGAGTGAATGTAAGGTTTTTCTCCCACACCCCAGCACTTTGTTCTTCATTCCTCTGCTCCAAGAGACACTTTTTAACTATTTTACATTTCCCTCCATTTCTTTATGCCAATGCGAATATATTTTTATTGTTTTTTCCTTTCTTACTTAAGAGGTAATAAATTATATACCTTCTTTTGTGCCTTTTTATAAAATTTTGCAATATGGCCTGTATATTTTGACAAAACAATATTTAGAGAGGTTCCTATGTATTTTTCCTTTCCTTTCATTTTACAAATGCACAGTATTCCACTGTGTGTCTTTAGCCTAGTTAAATCAGATCCCAAATTATGGACACTTGGGTTATTTCCAGTTTGCCAAGACTAACAATGCTGCCATGACTTAACTTAGGCATCTGTCATTTTGCACATGTGCAGGTGGATCTGTAGGATGAATTCCCAGAAATAGACTTGTTGGGTTAGAAAGTCAGTGCATTTTTATATTAATAGATATTTTCATATTGCCCACCACAGGGTTGTAGCACTGTGAACTCCCACCAATGGTGTATGGAGGAGAATGCTTGTTTTCCCAAATAACTTTGCCTACAGAATATGTTGTCAAATGCTTGGATTATTGCCAATTAGATATGTGAAAAATGGTATCTCAACATCATTTCAAATGACATCTCATTGCATTTCTGTTATTATGAGTTAGGATGAGAATCTTTCCATATCTTTAAGAATCATTTGTGGGCTTCCCTGGTGGCGCAGTGGTTGAGAGTCTGCCTGCCGGTGCAGAGGACACGGGTTCGTGCCCCAGTCCGGGAAGATCCCACGTGCCGCGGAGCGGCTGGGCCCGTGAGCCGTGGCCGCTGAGCCTGCGCGACCGGAGCCTGTGCTCTGCAACGCGAGAGGCCGCAACAGTGAGAGGCCCGCATACCGCAAAAAAAATAAAAAAACAATCATTTGCATTTTTTCCTGTCAACAGTCCATGTCCTTTACCTAATTTTCTATTGAGTAAGCAGTCTTTATCTTCTCAGTTTTTAGACCTCTTTATATAAACAGAGATTAGTCCTTTTTCTGATATGTGTTCATTTTTTTCCATTTTTGTCATTTGTCTTCTGACTCTTTTATATAATTGAACTTACCATGGTTTTCATGTATGACTTTTGAATTCCTGTTAGAAAGGCTTTTCCTACCCCAGTGTTATAGAGGAATTTGTCCATGTTTTCATCTAGCATGACTTTATGTTTATATTGAAACATATATTTGATCCATATGGAGTTTGTCCTAGTGTACAGTGTGAGGTAGGGATCCAATTTCACCTTTCTCCAGATGGCTGCACACTTGCCCCAATACCATTTATTTATAAATCCTTTTTTACCTGCACTTTTTAAAGATAGGCCCTTTATCATCTACAAGACACTCACATGTATTTGGGTCTATTTCTGGACTTTCTATTCTGCTCCATACAACCCTGGAGATGTATCAAGGGGTGATTAAGAGCAAGAGGTTTGGGGTCAAACTGCCTAGATTAAAATCAAATACGTCACATGCTGTGTGGGTGACCTAGGACAATTTACTATCTTAATCTGTATAATGGGATTAAATGTGCCCTGCACTATGCCTGGCACAAGGGCACACTATGTTAACAATGAGGATAAGAATGTTGGTGTGGTTCCCACCCATTGCGATGGGTGATGGGTATTATCTAAGAAGCTGCTGGGAGGGGTGCCTCATCCTTGCCGCCTTTGCTGGGTCCTCTGTGAGAATGCTACTGCTTGTCCTGAAGTCCTCTCTCCTTGGGTTCCCAGTGCTGCCAAAGAAGGCCTATACTAGCAGAGTTCCTTACTGCGTGGGAGCTACCCAGTGATCTCTGGGTGTTCCAAGTCCCTGTGGAAATGGTTCCTTCTTCCAGTCCCTCTCTCCACAGACCTCAGGCCTGAGTCCTTGGGAGAGGAGCATGGAACAAGTTTCCAGCTGACACTAGCTCTCCATAAGCTCCAACCAATGCCTTACGTTTCATACTAAACCTTCATATAAATCAACTCCTTCTTGTGGATCTGCCCTTTGGTTCATCAGACATTCCTGGATAGGTTTGAATCCCACTGCATGTCAAGGACAGGTCTTTCTCTCTATCTTACACACATACACACAGACACATACACAAATGCATATTAAACAGAGACCTGTAGAGCTAAGAATGTGAAGGAATGAGTCTTAAGGGATTGAAGAGAGAGGCAACTTGGGTTCCAAAGAACACTGAGACGGCAGAATGCAAATGGGAGTCAGGAACCACTCTTCAGGCATCCAACCACTTCCCCTGTTCAAGATCTCTCACTGAACAGACCACAGCTAAATTTTGTGGAGGAGAACAAAAGAAAGTGAAAACCTCAGACTTTTATTTTTATTTTTTCAATCTCAAAGGGGTCTCCAGGTTAACATGTACACCAAAACTACAAAGACATACAACAAGTAAGAGAAAAAAGCGTCTGATAGCAGCTAGCCCATGGTACACACAAACACAGATCTGGTCACATTTCCTTCAGTAGTGATTGGAAATCCATACTGAGCAGGGCACATTACTTTTCAGTTGATAATAATGGTGAAGTCTGCTCTAAAAGTCCACAAATACCAATACCATTACAAAACAAACAGCTAAATCAACTTCATATATAGGAGTGCATGGTTAAGGTCTCCTGTGAATCACTGATGAATTTGGGCCAAGTCAATGAAAACAGAGCTATTTAACAGACCAAGCACATAACATGCAGGCAAGCATTTACTTTGTTTCTTAATCCCTCAGGCTCTGTCTCACGGACCCTCCCCAGTTTTAGCTACTCAGCAACTTCAAGGACACAACACAGTTACTGAGAATTCAGAACTCAAATGGTTCCGTATTAAGCATTTGGGGTCAGGATGAGAGTTAAGAGATTTTCCTCTTGTCAGGAATCTCTCATGGTGCATGTGCTTCACTATATAATTTGGGTGGAAATACCAGCCATTGTAACAGCAGCGTCTGGTACTAGTTGAGTCCTTGCTGTGGGCCAAGCACTGTGCTAGTGTGCTAAATGTTTGACTTGGGTTTTCATTTAAACCTAATGCCCTCTGAAGCAAGTACTATTATTACTTCCATTTCATGAATGAGGAAATTGAGGCCTACATAGTTCAAGTGACTTTCCCAAGGTCTTAGAGCTACTCAGTGGCAGAGCTTGAACTCAGGTCTGTCAAAGTCCTTACTCTTAACCTCTTCATTAATGAACTAATTACATGTGACCTTCGAGTACAAGCACAAATTGAATCGTGTGCTAACAGCACCTGGAGGCATCAGTTACACCGCAGGAGCTGGGGCAGGTGGTTTGACCCTATTCTGTTCCAGTTCATGTGGGTGAGCTCATTGCTAAACACTCTCTTTGCCTAAAAATATCAGGCAGTCCACACCCTGGAGCCCCACAGCTGCTCTCGGCAGATGCCCTAGAACTAGAAAGTGCTTCATAAAGCCTTTAGAAAGCCTTTTTGACCAGGGTGATGGTGATGGTAGTGAGAGGAAAGGGAGGGAAGTGAAAGCAAGAAAGGCCAAGAGAGACACTGTAGAGGTCCTGCAAACAAGGCAAGAACTAACAACGTCTGCTCCCTTAACTGAGGTGGAGCCAGGCGCCAAGGCCCCTCCTTGAGGAGTCAGTCTAGGCCAGCTCAGCCAACCACCTTTACCTCTCCCTGGCCTTCATGGATCCCTCCTGAGTTCCAAGGGATAGCTAAGGGTAACTGGCCAATCATTCAATCCTTCTATTGAATGTCTACCATATGCCAGGTGTTGTTATAGATTCTGGGGCTAGAGCAACAAACAAACAACTCATTTCCCACCCCACCCCCACCCCCCAAAAAAATCCCTGAGTGGGCCTCATGGCCCATTCTAGAGAGGAAGGAGGAGCTGCAGAAATCAGACAAACTATAATAATAGTAAGTACATACCATAGGTCAGAGAGTGAGAAGGACTATGTAGAGAAACAGAGCAGGTATGAAGATGGGAAGTGAGAGAGGAGGGAAAGGTGGAGAATGAGGGGAATTGCCATTTCATTGAGGGTGATCAGGGAAGGCCTCCTTCGATAGGTACCTCCTGTGAATCATGCTGCTCTCCAGGAAAAAGTGTTCCAGCCAGAGGGAAGAGCTAGAGAAGAGCTCCAGAGGCAGGGACAGGCCTCACTTATTTTATGAGTGGCATGGAGGTCAGCGTGCCTGGAACACAGTGAGACAAGGGGAAAAGTGAAAGGAGATAAAGTGAAGTAAGAGGGGGCCAGATTACGTAGGGCCTTGTAGGCTGGAGTAAGGACTTCCGGAGTCGACGGAAGGTGATTGAAGAGCTTTGAGCAGGAGGATGACACAATCTTGGGTTTAAAAGAGACCAGTCTGGCTGTTCTCATGAGGGCAAGAGAGACCAGCTATAAAGGTATTTCAATAATCCAGATGAAAGGTGAGGATGGCTTGGACCAGCATTGCAACTGAAGATATGACACAAAGTGATCAGGTTTGGGCTGTATTTTGGAGGTAGAACAGAATTTGCTGAAGGAATGGATGTGAGCTGTGGAAGAATGAAGGGAGTCAAGAAAAACTCCAGGGTTTTTGGCTTGAGCAATTGGAAGAATAGAAGGAGATTTGCCAGGAGGACAGATTTGGAGATAAATTAATAATTTGTGTTTAAAATCTAAGTTTAAGATGCCTATTAGACATCCAGTGAAGATGTTTAGTAGGTAGCTTGGCATCAGTGAAGCCTGGATCTCACAAGAGTTACCTGGGCCTTTCTGTGTGTAGCCTTCACAGAAAGACTTATTTTCATTTGTTCTCACTAGTATAGCCCATTGATTAACTTTGCTGCTATGTTGATTAAAAATATTTCAATATGTTGAAAAAAAATACTCATTGCTCTTGTATTTCATTATGGCCATAGTATTTTCCATTTAGCACTTTTTGCTTTGAATTCAACTTTATCTGATAATAATATCTTAATCTGTTTTTTTCTTGGTTTTTTTTTTTTGGTTTGTTCACATTCCTTGCACATATTTTCCCATGTTTGAATTTTCCATTTTTCAGAGTCAGTATGTTGTAAAAATATCTCAAATAAATAACCCATATAATGTCATTTAAAAAATAAAAACCCAGTGAGTCTTTTACTTTATTAGGTAACTTTATCTCATTTACATTCATTTACATTCATTGCTGTCGAATCAGAACAGAGTCTAGGTAAGACTTCCACTGGTTCATTTGTGCTAAGGTCTTAATTTCAAAGCTCACCAAATATATTTAGGCTTAAAAATTAATAGTATTGGGCTTCCCTGGTGGCGCAGTGCTTGAGAGTCCGCCTGCCGATGCAGGAGACGCGGGTTCGTGCCCCGTTTCGGGAAGATCCCACATGCCGCGGAGCGGCTGGGCCCGTGAGCCATGGCCACTGAGCCTGCGCGTCCGGAGCCTGTGCTCCGCAAATGGGAGAGGCCACAACAGTGAGAGGCCCGCATAACGCAAGGAAAAAAAAAAAAAAAAAAAATTAATAGTATTTAGTCTCATTCCAGAATATGGGTTCACTGATTCTCCCTTCGTTTCTTTTATAAAATCTGTCCCGGTATTACAATACATACATTTCTGGTTAGGAGGCTACTACTCTGACTATCACAATAAAGGCCCTGGGACCCAGAGTTGGCAAAACCTGGCAAGTAGCTTCTTGTTCACAGTGTTTATCTGAACTCATTTTCATCTGGGTACACAATATATTCCAGGAATCATCATTTAACTCTGACTGGTTGGGAGGGACATGAGAAGGTTTTTCAAAGCAGCGGGCATTTGAACTAAATCACAAAAGATATGGAGGATATACAAGTGAAGGCTATTTCATAGAAAGGGAAAAACACAAATGCAGGCATACTCCTGGAATCTAGAGTCCAGAGTGGCTGGAAAGTGGGGAAATCAGTAAAGGGATGTAAAGCTATAACAGAATAGAAGGTTGGAAAAGTAAAGCCAGACTGTGAAGGCCCTGAACACCATGCTAAGGAGACTAGACTCCCGTAAGTAAGAAATAAGGAGCCATGAAAGGTGTAAGAGGGGGAAAGTGAATGTTCCTGACTATTTTAGGAAGATAGTATTATGCAAGCAAGAGACTAAAGATGAAGAGATAGTGGGGAAATTGTTAAAACACCTGGGACGCCAAGGATGGTGCATGCATGGTTGACATACTGGCCCTCCTTCTCCCACGTCCACAGTAGACATCACTCAGTGATCTTGATATTCTTTCCCTGTGTACCTGGATGAGGCCTCAGAATCCTTTTCAATACAGCACCATTTGAAATGGCACAGGAGTTAAATATATCTTCTATCCTTGGTTTAGACAAGAGGTGTTGAGAGTCTGAGCTGGGGTAGATCTGAGATACGAAGTGTTAATAATACAAAAAAAGAATCGAAAGAGATGGATAAGGAAGAAAAAGGTGTTTAGGATGAGTGGCCCGTCTTTAGCCTTTCAGAAATTCTATCATAAAGTGTATAATGAAAGCATCACCCCTAGGGTCTTTGATTCTATCCCATGACTGTATTGAGCTATGCTGATGCAAAGAGGAGATTTGTGTTCAATAGTAAATATGCAGATCAACAAACACAGCAACTCATTTTGAAATTAATTGGTATGAAAATGCAATGTGAAAAAATGTTAAATTATTTTTATGTCTTTTCCAGTCTGTAACTGGTTCTCTTATTGAGTGTTTTATGTTAAGTGCTTTATGACATGGAGTATTAAGGAGATTGCATAAAAATAAAATGGATTATACAAGGTAGACCTCATATACATAACCCAAACTCAACTCCATTTGTCATTGCCTTAAATTATCTTCGGCTATTACAATTTTTTTTTGGTCTTTTGCAGCTCTTCATTGATTTTTTCTTCCATCTCCTCTCAGTGACCTTTATTACACAGTCCTTTCTGTTGCTAGTCCCTCCTACTCCATTTCTTCTTTTCAATTTCTCCCTGATGAGATACCTTATCTTGCTGGTCCTGTTTCAGACAGAGACTGAATTATATAGATTCCCCCAGAGAGCCTGCATCGAACCAAGGAACTGACTGATATTTCTACAATAATACGTCTGAGTTTGTAAAAATGTTCTTTCACCCTGTTACTGAAAATTGGCATTAATTAATTTATTAACTTAACAAATAATTATCTGGCACATTCTATGTTCTAGGTACCACCCTAGGCACCGGAAATACAAATGTCTATCTGCAAGCTCAGTGTCACAATTTTTACGCTATTGACATTTGTAATGGAGTCAAAAATTTATTTGTGCTCCAACTCAGACGTGCGAAGAGAATGTTGCTTCTCTAGGTTGTTCATAACAAATCTTTGATGAGGTCTCACCTACTGGGAAGCCAGCAAAAACGTTTAAATTTTAGGCCAATCTTATAACCTGGTATAGTGGTACAATCATTTAAACGATGTCCTTAAGAAAATGCTCAATCCCTTTAAGTAAAAATGCTCTGCCTCTCAGATATCCAGCTGTTCTCCCTGCTCCTCTGCAAGACGGCACCTAGGTGTGTGAGAAAGGGGCATGGCTCAGTGCCTGTGAGCAGGAAAGAAGGTCTTAGATCCAGATCTGTGTTCCTGTGTGGCTCTCCACAACCTCACTGGCCTCTCTGGCAATGGTGTCTCTTTCTGACACCTTCATTTGCTCTGTGAGCCTCCTCTGCCATTGTCTGTGGTCTGGTCTGAGCCTGAGCAAGCCACAGAGAAGCTCCCTGGCTGACTGGTTCCTCAGCTCCTGTGGGCATCACAGAGCCCTCTGAGGTTCTGCCTTGCCTTCCCCCCAATTCCTGGACAGGTCCAACTCTTTGCCCCTCACCATCACAGGCCCTCCTGCAGGCCCCCCAGCAGGCCCCCCAGCCTTCAGATCAGCTGTGTCTTGAATTTGCACTCACACAGGGGCATGTGGAAACTTCTAGGTCCTACCCATGTCTCAACAAAACCAGCAGCTACTCAGAAAAACCAAACTCCTTCTGCAAACCATGCTGCCCCACCAAACAGTACTCTGATGTAACCCCCAAAGGCTGGGGCAGTGCAGCCTTTGAGACAGCTCCTTCCAGAGTGTCAAAGACGTCTGTCCCCCACCTAGCATCCCCCATAACCCAGCTAACACTCCTCCCCACTCTGAGCTGAAGTCTCCCTGAAGAATTCTGGGCACAGTCTTGTCTCTCCTGCTTTTGTTCTCATTCTTTGTTCCAGTCTCCTAGGCCAGAGGAGAGGGTGTTTCTTTTCCTTCCTCTTGCTGTTTGCCTGGGACTTCCTTCTCAGTAACCTTGGCCAGAAGAGGTGGGAGCCCTCTTCCTTTTCCTCCCTACTTTCCCTCCTCCTCCTTTCAGTCTTATGGCTAAGCCTTAACAGTCAGGGGGGAGGGCAGGAGAGAGAGAGGCTTAAAAATAATTTAACCTTCGCTGAGAGATATTTTGAAAATACCGTCATACATTGAAAAAGAACCAGAATATTTTTTTAACCATTAAAAGTTTGGGTCATAAAAATTTAGTTCTGAAATTCTGGAGCAAAGAATAAGCCTCTTTGTGATTTTCTTGTGATTCAAATCACTCCATGACAATCGTTTCTATCGCTGCATGGTCTGATGGTATATAAAAGTATTACATGAATTTAAACATTATAATGTAATGTTTCAATTATAATCCCAGCCTGTAACAGGAAAGTGGAATAGAAATCTTACATTAGGGATCATCTAATTATTTGTCGCCTCCAAGTAGGAACCCTGACTTTTATCTCTGAGCCCCTGACTTAACATATGAACTCTAAGTACTAAGGAAATGCAACAACTCAGCAGGCAGCCCCTCTCAGAGCTAAATAACTCCCATTGTGAGAAAATTCTGCCTCTCACTGAGTCAAATTTGTCCCCTTGAGACTTCTAGGCGTTTTTCTTAGTCTTGCCCCCTGGAGCTACAGAGGCAAATTGTAACATCTTTTCTCCATAGCGCCACTTAAAATATTCTAATTTTAAAATATTCTGCCCCTTTCTCAATATGTTCTTCTACCATCCATGGAGTGTGTGTGTGTGTGTGTGTGTGTGTGTGTGTGTGTTTCTTTCATTTTAATTTCTGCCCCCTGGATACTTTTTCCCAGGCACATTGCATTCTCTCAGTGTAGTGTGTCTGTCTTAAAATGAGGGGCCTGGACGTGAACACGATGCTTCCGTTGTGGTCCTGAGTCCGGCAGGATATGGATCACAGATTTCTTGTGCCAGAGTCTATTAACAGAGATTAATAAATGTTTGCTTCCCACTCTCTACCCCCAAGACCTGGTGGTTCATTGAAAAACCCCAGCTACACCTGCTGTCATGTAACATGTTTCCTTGGCCAGACATATCCCTGCCTCACTCTACAGTTTATGAAAAATCAGGGGCAGGACTTGTCCAGGCTTGTACAGTTAGTAGAGGCAGAACAAATGCTGAAATAACAAAGCTTAGGGCTGCTGCATTTCATAGCAAAGAAACAACAGTTTGGTTGGGGGGAAGCCTAAGAAAAAAAAATTAAAATATTAGTTTCTCCTTCTTTCCTCTTTGTTGTCCTAGTAAGTCATCTGCCCTCCTCCCTGCCCCTAACTTAAAAAAAACTTTTTTCACATTTGAAGGCACTATGCAGGACTCCTTAGAAAATAAAGTTACTGGGACTTCCCTGGTGGCACAGTGGTTAAGACTCCATGCTCCCAATGCAGGGGGCCTGGGTTCAATCCCTGGCCGGGGAACTAGATCCCACATGCGTGCCGCAACTAAGACCCGCTGCAACCAAATAAATGAATAAATATTTTTTAAAAAGAAAGAAAAGAAAGTTACTAATATCACACTAGGAGAAATGTGCCGATACAATACTATACTTTCTTATAATGAGACACCATTATGGTCAGTATGAATCATTTTGAAATGGATAGATTTGTCAACCTCCCCTCACCAGTATAATATTAAGATAGTCCCCCTTAATACGCACATCTGTAAATAGTTAATTCAGTCCTAATGAAATATTAACCTGTGACTGTTGCATTAATACCTGTAAAGTATGAAATACCTTAGATTATTACTCTGCCTCTTAGGTGAAATACCCTAAGTGAATGCAAAGATGGTGATATAATATTCCCATAAGAACTGCAAATTTTGCATTTCCCGAACTGGGTAGGTTTTAAGTTACATCATTTACTTTGAAAAAAACATATATAAATGGCTTCTGGTTGGCAGCAGAGCGCTGTTCCTGATACAGTTCCCCCTGCCTTCCCATTAACATGCCAGGAGGATAGACCATGATACAAAACTAGCAACAGTGTTGGAAACTATAAATAAGACCATGTCATAGGCTTGCAGTGGGCCAGACAAGAGGAAGGATTAAGAAGCATATTATTTGATTTGCCTCCTGCATGCTCTAACCTCTGAAGGAGAACAGGGCAGATGGCCTAGAGAAAGAAGGAATTACTTAGAGTCTTCCTTCATTATCTAAACATAATTCAGGTGCAGACCAG
This sequence comes from Lipotes vexillifer, assembly GCF_000442215.2. Classification (NCBI taxonomy): domain Eukaryota; kingdom Metazoa; phylum Chordata; class Mammalia; order Artiodactyla; family Lipotidae; genus Lipotes; species Lipotes vexillifer. Next base: position 496,698 of record NW_006788568.1, read on the forward strand.
ACAATCCAGAAAAACAAATTGCCATTTCCTAACTGTTCTGGAGTCACATTCTGAATGAGCTGGGCTCAGCCTCCTGTCAGTCTACCAGCATTCACGTTGCTCTCCAGGCACTTGGAGACTGAAACTCCCAGCATGCAATAGAGCAGGAAGTGGCAGGAGGCAAGCCGAGAAGCACCACATCCTGGACAGAGAGTCACCTCTACAGTGAGAGCAGGTGTGGAAATAGGAAGACTGCTGGAGGTGTGCGGCCTTCAGTCTGACACTGTTTAGAGAAAAGCCACCAACTGCATCTGACCCTCTTGTTTAGGAAATTTACAGGTTGGAATGGATGGCAGGTAGATTGGAGTATGTCTCTGCGTCCAGCAGAAATATGCCAAAAAATGTCTGCTGGGAGCTCCTTTATCAATCCAATCTATGGGTTTCGAGCAGAAAGGGTCAAGCAAATTCCTGTATCTTGTCTGTTGGCAAACCCTGAGTCTGAATCTACTTACTTCATTCATTGATGACTAAACAGAAAAAAAAACAACATGAGTAAAGATGCAGATGTAGAGAATGGACTTGAGGACACGGGGAGGGGGAAGGGTAAGCTGGGGAAAAGTGAGAGAGTAACATTGACATATATACACTACCAGATGTAAAATAGATAGCTAGTGGGAAACAGCTGCATCGCACAGGGAGATCAGCTCGGTGCTTTGTGACCACCTAGAGGGGTGGGATAGGGAAGGTGGGAGGGAGACGCAAGAGGGAGGGGATATGGGGATATATGTATACATATAGCTGATTCACTTTGTTATAAAGCAGAAACTAACACACCATTGTAAAGCAATTATACTCCAATAAAGATATTTTTAAAAAAGAAAAAATATTAATTATAAAAAAACAACGTGAGTTTTATGAAAAGATTTATGCTTTTGCCATTGATAAAGAAATGAAGATTTAAGGATTACTTTTCTAAGCTGAAAGACATTAGTAGAATAGTTTAAACAGAACTTCTGAATTATAAATTACCACAGATAATTCAAGCAAATAAAACATTCCTATTACAGGATGTGGAGAAAAGGGAAGCTTCCTACACTGTTGGTAGGGATGTAAATCGGTGCAGACACTGTGGAAAACAGCATGGAGGTTTCTCAAAAAACTAAAAATAGAACAACCGTATGATCCAGCAATCCCACTCTTGTGTATACATTTGAGAAAAACAAAAAACACTAATTTGAAAAGGTACGTGCACCCCGATGTTCATAGCAGCATTATTTACAGTAGCCAAGATATGGAAGCAACCTATGTCCATCAACCGATCAATGGATAAAGAAGATGTGGTGTATATATATATATATATGTGTATATATATATATATATATATAATGGAATACTACTCAGCCATAAAACGAATGAAATTTTGCCATTTGCAACAACATGGATAAACTTGGAGAGTGGTATTCTTAGTAAAATGTCAGAAAGAGAAAGGCAAATACTGTATGATATCACTTATATCTAAAAAATACAACAAACTAGTGAATATAACAAAAAAGAAACAGACTCACAGATCTAGAGAATAAGCCAGTGGTTACTAGTGGGGAGAGGGAAGGGAGGAGGGGTAATATAGGGGTAGGGGATTAAGAGGCACAAACTATTAGGTATAAAATAATCTGCAAGGATATATTGTACAACATGCAGAATATAGCAAATATTTTATAATAACTATAAATGGAGGGTAGCCTTCAAAAATTGTGAGTCACTATATTGTACACCTGTAATTTATATAATATTATATATCAGCTATACTTCAATTAAAAAAAAACCAAGAAAGCATATATTGCACAATGCAAGGAATATAGTCAATATTTTATAACTATAATTGGAGTATAACATTTAAAAATTGTGAATCACTATATTGTACACCTGTAATTTATAAAATATTGTACATCAACTGTATTTCAATTAAAAAACATTCCCATGATTGTTTTTTGTTTGTTTGTTTGTTTTTGCGGTATTTGGACCTCTCACTGTTGTGGCCTCTCCCGTTGCGGAACACAGGCTCCGGACGCACAGGCCCAGCGGCCATGGCTCACGGGCCCAGCCACTTCGCGGCATGTGGGATCTTCCCGGACCGAGGCATGAACCCGTGTTCCCTGCATCGGCAGGCAGACTCTCAACCACTGCGCCACCAGGGAAGCCCCCCATTATTGTTTTTAATACAACATAGAATATGGAATAAAATATAGAAAACAAAGGAAATACCTATAAAACACAAAAAGCAAAAAACAATTTGATAAAAAATAGTCCCTTTGGCAAAAGATGTAAATAAATTTATATATTAAGTTTCTGTGAATACAACAAAAACTTTACTTGGAGGTCATGAGAAAACACTTGCCTAATGGAGAATCAGGATAATGATATCGTGCAGGTGAGAGAAACTTACTCTAGGAGATTATAAACATTTTATAAAGCTATAGAAATTAAAACAGTCTGGTTCTGGCATAAGAAAAGACAGATCGATGGAACAGAATTCAAATTACTGGAAATCAGATAACATTCAATAAACGATGTTGAGACATCTTGTTGGCCATTTTGTAGGAGAAAAATGGCTAGATCCACATTGCACTTGTTCATATCAAAGTAAATTCATGGGTGATTACAAATTTAAAATGTAAAAACTTGAACCATAAAGATGCCTAGAGAACAAATCGGGAAGTTATTTTTGAAACTTGCCATCAAAGGCAAGAAATGTAAAGAAAAGACCACTAGGGTAACTATCTTAAAATTAAAAATTTCTGGAGAGGGGAAACCACTCTGTAATAAAAGTTAAAAGACAAATATGTGTTTGCAACATATATAACAAGGAACTAATTTCTTTAATATTTAGAGTTCTTATGAATTAATAAGAAAAGATGAGCACCCAAATGTAAATATAGGCAAAAGACATTAACGGGCAATTCACAAAAGAACACAAATGACCAATAGCCATACAAAAAGATGTTTAGCCTTATTAGTAAACAGATATACAAATTAAGTAATCAGTGAAGGAGCTTTTTTTTTTTAAATCATATTGGCAAGGCCTAGAAAGACTAACACTCCTCAGCGATGTCAAGAATGTGGGGAAATCAAATATAGCTCTGCTTCCATCTCTGCTGGACATGGCATCATGTCATCTCTAGCACCAGAGACCACTTCCAATACTAATGTCTCTGAATTAATGACATTAGAATTAGAACAACATTAGAATGCCGTTTCTGCTAAAGGAGCTGACAGACAAGGAGAAAGCAGAAAGTAGCTCCAATGAGGCCCCAGTATTGTTGAAGGGCAGAAACGGTGAGTCATTGGATGAGCAAGATAAGGTAAGAAGTGGTGGTTAGATTAGCAGGATGTTGAAATTAGTGGCAAGGACATTAGTACAGTTTTGGGGAAATGACAGCATCCAAACAGAAACAGTGGGAGGAGATGTCTGGGGTGGTGTCAGAGGGAAGGCCTTTGGCAGTGAAAAAGTCAGTGACTGCGAGACCAAGATTTTGGATGGTTGTTCCTGCGGAGACCTTGAAGTTCCCCAGGATGATGGCATGCATTGGGATGGAGAGAGAGTCTGTGAGTCAGGGACAATGTCACCAGTAAATGAAGGAGAGATACTAAGAGGGCAGTAAAAGGCGGCATCAAGATGAGGAGAGGGTAGTAGGGCTAAAAATGGGCTTCTTAGTTTCACAACAGAATAAGGAGATAATGTTCTAGAAGCAGCCTTTTGGAACAAGGAGGACAAGATGTCAATTTCTGAGGCTGAAGAACAGGAAGCATATAAAAACAAGCAGCCTCCTTTCAGGAGGGCAGCAGAGAAAGTGATGTCTCTGGGAGAAAGTTTGGCACCCGTGAAGATTGGGAATGCAGGAAATATTTGAGGAAAATATTGAAGATGTAAAGGAATTTGGTAATAAAGGAATGGGAGCATCAGAGGAAAAGAGATGGGGTTTGGGAGGGAGGGCAAAAATAGAGTTTGAGTAACAGAGAGGAAGTACTGAGCTTGTAAAGATGAAAGGTCAGGTAGAGAATTTATCGTAGGAGAGTTTAGCCACTTTAGCCACAAGCTAAACTGTTTAGCCGCAAGCCAGTTTAGCTCAAGACTGTAGCTTTGGCTAATGCAGCTGGTGAGTGATGGCTCCATGCAGGGTCTCTTGCCTGGGTTTATCTCCCACTGCAACCCATCGTGGACTTAGGTATGAAGAATTGTAGGTGTGAATACTGAATGAGGAGTGTCACGGTGTGGTGAGTATACTTCGGTTTACAAGTAACAGGACCCAAATTAAACTAACTTACACAAATTTGACCCATGTAACCAAATCACAAAGAAGGGCAAGGGTTCAGCCGGGCCTGAAATCCAGGTCTCTGCTTTTCTCTGCATGCTGGCTTTCTTTTTATTTTCTTTTTTTAAAAAATTTTTATTTATTTATTTTTGGCTGTGTTGGGTCTTTGTTGCTGCACGAGGGCTTTCTCTAGTTGCAGCGAGCAGAGGCTACTCTTCTTTGTGGTGTGTGGGCTTCTCATTGCGGTGGCTTCTCTTGTTGTGGAGCATGGGATCTAGACACGTGGGCTTCAGTAGTTGTGGCTCGTGGGCTCAGTAACTGTGGCTCATGGACTCTAGAGCGCAGGGTCAGCAGTTGTGGTGCATGGGCTTAGTTGCTCCACAGTATGTGGGATCTCCCCAGACCAGGGATCAAACCTATGTCCCCTGCATTGGCAGGTGGATTCTTAACCATTGCGCCACCAGAGAAGTCTGGATCTTAAGATTAAACATGAAAAGAAAGAAATTATTTATTTAAAAGAAAGAATATGGAAGATATAGCATACAACTATTTGAGGTGAAATGTGGACGTGCCATGCTGGCTTTCTTGACTCAGACCAGTTCTACAAACTTATCTGCCAGCAACTCCCAAGTTCACATTAGATTTACCACTCTAGAGACTTGAGTTCCCCAAGGTCAAAAATTCCAGGGAAGAGCCTTTATTGGTTCAGTTTAGATCACTTGCCCATTCCTAGACAGTAAAGAGGACTGAAAACATGGCAATAGTGTAAGCCAAAAAGGGAGATACAGTAGTTATTTCCTCTACTTTTCAATAGAACATGGGGACAACCATGCACCAGCAGCAACCAGAGGAAGCAGCAGCAGTGCCTGGCTAAATGCCAGCACTGAGGGGACTTGAGCACTCCCAAGGGAAGGAGTACAGACCAAAGGAGAAGAAAAAAATAACAGAGCCTCATGCAGTGGACCTAACGTACTTGCTAGGTGCATGAGAGACACCCCAGGTATCTCACTGGAAGGCGAAGTCCCAACCACTGGACTGCCAGGGAAGTCCCTGAATGATTGTTAATACACTCTTGTTACGATGAAAAAGACAATTTATAGGTAAAGAAAGAATACATTCACTTTTACTAACCACCTCTCTCTTGTCCTTTCCCAAACAACGTTTTTCAGATCCAAACCTTTCCTTTCATCGGTGCAGAAGAGTGCCTGAAACTCAACCAATTTATTTAAGAGCAGGGTCCACTAAAGATATGAGCTGTGTATTCTGAATCCCTCAGCAGCTTGTCTTTTTTTAAAAAAAATAAGAAACATACCCCATGTTTCATTGAATCTAAAATACCATTGTTTGTAAGACATGCCATTGTTTTATGTTCTGCTAAGAAATAATAAAGGCTGCCGATTAAACTCTGATATCACGCTGTTTTATTGCTTGGAATTTTTTATGCTTGTTGAAAGAACTCTTTAAATTTATTTAGACATAGATTTGTATCCTACATTACTCTTGTGTGTACATAAAAAGGAGAAATCTAAACAAAATAAATTGGTTACAGTGTTCTTAAAACTTTTCACATTCAGAGTTTGTTTCTGGTAAGTTATTTTTTGAATTAGTGTTTTTTTTAAGACTGTTCCTTTCCCCTCCTTACACATACACACACACACACACACACACACACACACACACACACACACAGAGTATCATCCTTGCTGAAGCAACATTTCTTTTAGAATTTTAGAACTAACATCTCTTAGATTTTCTTCCAAGCCCCTGACCAAATTTTGCTGTGCACATGCAGGCAATGACAGCCCCCTCACCAACTACTACCTGGAGGACAGAGATTTTTAAGACACATCCTGATTTCAGAGTTCTTAAAATATGACAAAAAGAGTGTTTTAGAACCATTGAAACACAGTATTCATAACAGGTTACTGCAGTGTGCCATGAGTTACATCAGGAAGTGCCATGTTAATGTCAAGGGCAAATTTTCTGGTGACATTTAGATTCAAGACGATGCAGTAGTAACATCACTTTAGTAGGTACAATCTTCTCCAACATACTGTTGCCAAGTCTATGACTTCTTTCCCATCTTCTGATAAGACTAACCTTAGTGGTGATGCTGGGGCAATTACTTTTTTTTTTTTTTTTTGCGGTTCCCGGCCCTCTCACTGTTGTGGCCTCTCCCGTTGCAGAGCACAGGCTCAGGACGCGCAGGCTCACGGGCCCAGCCACTCCACGGCATGTGGGATCTTCCCGGACCGGGACACGAACCCATGTCCCCTGCATCGGCAGGGG
>NW_006788568.1:503371-523794 GCF_000442215.2 Lipotes vexillifer
CTGCATCGGCAGGCGGACTCTCAACCACTGCACCACCAGGGAAGACCAAGGGGCAATTACTTTTAAATATGGCTCATGTGACCTTAATCAGAAAGACAAGTCATGTTCTACATACCTTGCTTTTTTATTCACTTAATAATATGTTCTGCAGACCTCCCCTTAAAATGAATTCATTCTTTATAATATCTACATAGCATCCCATTGTATTAAATAAATTTTAAAAGTTTATTTTACTAGTCACTACCAATGAACACTCGGTAACTTCTAGCTTTTTTGTTATTATAAATAATGCTGCAGTGGGCATCTTTGAAAACATAAGAAACCATGAATAGAGGTTGCCTTTTAAGAATGGGCCCACAGATTTGAAATTAGAAGGAGACTTCCTTTTCATTGTATACACTTTTGATTACTTTATTTTTGCAATATAATTTTTATTTTAAAATTAAAAAGTAAACATTTAAAAAAAGGTTTTCCTGGTTTTGATTTGACTGGTGGTTGATGTTTTTGCCTTGGTTTTAGAATGAATGTTGGGTTTAGGCCTTCCCACTGATTCTGCTCTGACCTGGGAAGCCTCTGGCTCTCTGTTGCTTGATTCTTGGCCTTGTTGGACTTTTCCAAAGGACAACTCGTTTCTGCAAATCCAGCTGCTTGATCTCTCCCAACCCCAAGTTAGAAAGAGGCACTTTTTCTTCAAGAGATCCTCCGGGCTGCCTATGGTATCAATACTGCAATTTTTTCTGCATTTCCAGACAGGAGAAGCTCTATCTCTGGTCTACACTACCCTGTCAAGCTTCTGCTCTCTGGTTTGTGAAGGAGCTTGTACCCTTCCTTTTCTTCTCCTTTTAATCCTGAAGATTAACATTCACCTTTCACAAGAGACAATATCATTTTTTCCCTGAAAATTCCCCTCTATGGCCTCAATTCAGAAGTAACTCCCAGTCCTTAGCAAGGCCTGTTGAAGTGGGACATCTCGTGATTTGATATCTTTTCTAATAACTAGTATGTATCACAAAGTGGTTAAAGAGAGGGTATTTTAAAGCATTTTTTAAAATGAAAGACTCCATTAACAATTTCAAAATTCCATGATTTTGAAATGGGATCTAAGCCTTCTATTTTTTGATTCTTTTTTTTTTTGGTATTCTTGCCTGAGAGTACTTGACTTTGTTTCAGACCAGGAGCATTGAACTTCCAGGGCATGTACTGTGATATTTTAAAAATGCATATCTCATAAATAAGTGGGGAAAAAGAGACAAATCTTCCCAAATAACATATATAGATACTCTCTCCTCTCATCCCCCACCACCCAGGATTAGCTGGACTTAGTGACTCACTTGCAAAGCATAGAGTATGAAAATATAACTTTACAGTGGAGAAACTTGGCAAACACCACCCTCATTAAATGATCAAGGTTAGCATCATCACTGATGTCATGTAGCTATCAGGTACCCTCTGATATGGTGTGATGAGAAGGGCACATGACCCCAGTGGTATTCTTTCCAAAAAAAAAAGCCATAACCTCAGTCTGATCATAAAAAATATATCAGAACAAACCCAAATTGAGAAAAATATCCTACAAAATACCTGACCAGTATTTTTCAAGAATATCAAGGGCATGAAAGACAGGGAAAGACTAAGGACCTGCAACAGATTAGAAGAGCCTAAGGAAACATGACAATTCAATGCAATGTGAGACCCAAAACTGGATCCCGGAACAGAAAAAGGACCTTAATGGAAAACCTGATGAAATCTGGGTAAAGTTAGACTATAGTTAACAGTAATGTCCTGATGTTAGTTTTGTAATTTGACAAATGTCCCTTAGTAATGTAAGATAACATTAGGGGACACTGAAAATAGCTGAGGGGTATACGGGGACTCTCTGCACTATCTTTGCAACTTTTCTGTAAATCTAAATTTATTCCGAAATTTAAAGTTTATTTAAAAAATTTATATTTGTGTTGTCTCTTTTCAAGATTGTGAACCAGTGAAGTTATGACTTTGTTTAGCCTGATTACCTTTATCCAGAGCCTTCTATGATATGATGAAGAACCTTGTGGCTGCACCAAAGAGTTCTCATTTCTCCTTTCAGTCTAACAACCAGAAATACTGGTGAGAAGATGACATCAACAGCCAGGGCAAGAGTGAGGGAGTGTGTGTTTCCCGGAAGACCACCGTCTCTGGTCTTCCTGGCACCTGGGGTACCACCATCACTGCAGCTGCTGCTTTCTAACATGCTGTCACATTAGAAGGGGTCACTCTGAGATCTCCAGCTGCTGCCATCTCTCCCAATGAGCTTAGGCTGCTGGTAACTGTGCTGTGATAATTGAGATGGCAGTAGCATCTTCCTCAATGGCATTCTTAGACTCCATCTTTAATAGCAGAGTCTTTTAGGACAATCATGCTAGTTGTTTGAACACTATTAAAATGATAAAGATGCTCTAAACCACATAGAATCAATAACTTCTTTCAAAGGGTTCCAATCCACACATGAGACAAGGAAACACAAACAAACATTTTTATCACTGGGCCAAAGTTCCTGACCCACAGGTTAAAGACTGCCTTCACCCCAAATAAGGGAGATTTTGCAGGGTTTCTGAATAGATGAGAAGATTTTGCTTCTCTTCCCTCCATCCTGCAGAAGAATGAAGGAGATTGATAAGGACTGTGTTGTGTCTCCCCAAAATTCATACATTGAGGCTCAAACCCCCCATGTGACTGTATTGGAGATGGGGCCTTTCAGGAGGTGATATTTGTTAGAAATCATAAGGGTGGGGCCATGATCTGATAAAATTGGTGCCCTTATAAGAAGAAGAAGAGACACCAGAGCTCTCTCTCCACCATGTGAAGACACAGTGAGAAGGAAGCCATCTGTAACCCAGGAAGAGAGGCCTCACCAGACCCCAATACAGCCAGACCTTGATCTGGGACTTCCCAGCCTCCAGAACTCTGAGAAATAAATTTTGTTGGTTAAGCCACCCAGTCTGTGGTATTTTGTTATGGAAGCCTGAGCAGACTAATATAGAGCTTTTTCTCCCTTCTGCTTTTCCTCTTTTCACCGGAAGGGAAGAATGTTATAGGTAAAACTCAGAATAAGGCCATTATAAACAAAGGGACTTCTATCACTTTTGATCCCAATAGTGGCTGCTGGGGAAGAGACAAGAATGATAGAAAATACATCACCTTTCCTGGGCTCTACTCAAACTCCTAGGCACAAGGCAAAGTTTAGCTGTGGCCAGAACACTAACTACTTGTTACTACTATGACTACGACTACTACTATAATAGTAATAAACACTGGTCTTTGGAATTTTCCCCACTTTTTTTTATCCTACTAATCGAATGACCTGGAGTTTCTTCTTGAGTCCTTTAAAAGTATCTAAAAGTGAACTTATACAATTTCCCTATGCTTTCTCCCACTGTAGAGGTCTCTGAAGGCTCTTGTGAGGAATTGCATGAGGTAATGGATGCAAAAGTATTTTGTAAAATACAAAGCATTCTACCCATGCAAGCTATTATTGGAAAGAAGCAGAAGGATGAATTTAAATCCCAGGATCCCCTGAAAATGTGTGAAAGGTGGCCCTGTTTAGATTGCCATCCTCACCGTGAATTTACAGATCGTTTAGCAATTTCTCCAAGTGCTCACACCCGTTCCCTCGGTGACATCCATGCCCTGTGCTGGGTAGAGCAGGGAGAGGCTGACTCTCCCAAGTCTGGCCTGGTGGACAGAAGCAGTGCCTGCAGAGAAAGGGTCTTGGTTGCTAGGAGACCAGCAAAAGTGGGCAGCCAGCTCCCAAGCAGGTTAGAATTCATCGAGGAAGGATTTTAAAAGCCTATTTCTGTCTGCTTCTGATAGAATTGAAATTCTCTTCAGGGTCCAGCCACCAGCGATACAATCTGCTTACATTACTGGTATTGAGAGGCCCTTAAAAGGGATCTATTTGGCCATTTCTTGTGTCTCCCTCCCCACAGTGCCTAGAAAGGCAGGCACTTTAAATAAAAGGGGGATGGGGGTTGGGGGGAGGCAAGAGTTGACAGAGTCCATAGCAGAAGCAGAGAAGTGACTGCAAGAATTAACCCAAGCACGACTCATCATGACCCTTAGACTCCAAAGAGGAAATAATTGTGCTCAAGCTATGTTAAATTACAGTGCACCTTTCACTGCTTCTAAGTACATCAAGGCCAATGGCTACACAGCACTGAAACTGTTTTTCAAGTCCACAAGGGGTATTTCAAGCAGGTCTTTTTTTCTGGAGTTTATCTTCACAGAAACAGCCTGACATATGCTTCTGGGCTAATTGGATGAGGTTGACACTGTATTTAAGTTTTCCCTTTGAGGATTATGAAAAGAATATGATTTTCAAATAAGAATTGTTTGCTTGATTTGATTTTCCCAAAGCATGCAGCACACCCAAGAAATCAAATGCTTTCTCCAACCCTGTGAGCCTTCAGCAAGATACAGGGATGCTTACAACTGCCTAGAACAGAGTATTGAACTCAGGAGGAGTCAGCTGGAAAAACAGTGGAATAATAGGTGCATTTAGAGTCACTTATGGGCTGAAGCTTGACGGTCTTTGTGCCTTGTTACTGCTGGAGCACTGAGAGTAAAGCAGCAGTGCTGATTTATCAGGAAGAAAGAAGCTCGCAGGTGGTATGAAAATAAACCATCTCTGAAGAGGTTCCTGTGCCCTCAGCAGACATGATTTATTTGGTTAAAGGGTAATGTCTAATGACAAAACACAAGAACAGTTTCAGTATTTACTGGGACACGCTGGCTTCCAGCCTGCTTTTACAGGCAGTTGGGGTAGGGTGGGGGGACTCCAACAGGGCACAGTAATTGGGTAAGAGAAGAAAGATTCAGGAAAATCAAGCACATGCATAGGACAGTGTCTGTTTAATGGAGGTGAAGATGGGGGCAGATCTGAAATCTGAGAGTAATGTCCTTCTAAAAGACGGCAAACCCTTCATTGGCTAATGGTAGGAGGTGTGAGAAACACAAGGATGATCAGATGTGGGAATCGCAGCAAGGTGGAGAGATGAAATACCATGATACTATGCGTATAAACGAGAAATAACTGAATCTCATGTATGTTTCTACATCAAGCTCACTGAATGAAAGTACCAAGCACTATAGCCATCTCCCCCTAATTTCTCCATTGTAAAAAGTGGAAATAAGTACTTTGTATATGGAGACTCTTTCTATGAACAAAACAATCATGGGCTTTGGGGTTGCACAGACCTGGGTTCAGATCCTGGTTCTGCCATTTACTAGTGTGGGACCTCGGACAAGACATTTAACCTTCTGAGTCTCAAGTTTTCTCATCTTTTTTTTTTTTTAATTTTACTCTTTTTTTAAAAAAATTTATTTTGGCTGCTCTGGGTCTCAGTTGTGGCACACAGGATCTTCACTGCCGCATGTGAGATCTTTTAGTTGTAGCACGTGGGAACTTTTTTTCTTTTTTTAAGTTGTGGCATGCAGACTCTTAGTTGCGGTAAGCATGTGGGATCTAGTTCCTTAAGTAAGGATCGAACCCGGGCCCCCTGCATTGGGAGCACGGAGTCTTATTCACTGGACCACCAGGGAAGTCCCTCAGTTTTCTCATCTTTAACACAAGGGAGGTGCTGTCTTCCTTCAGTGCAACAGTTTTTGGGGAAAGCCCAGTTCCATCTGTCTTATGACTCTCTGGGTTCCCACTCCAGGTTCAAATACCTGGGAAAGAGGGTCTGACCGGGGATTGTGATAGAAGGGTCAGGTCCCCCTAATTTGTAGCTTCCCCTGAATCACACAGTGTGAGGGAGGGACATTTCTCCAAGATGAAAGATGCCTGGCGGACAAAAACACAATCCCAACAAAACAGCGTGAAAGGAGTTTTTGAACACCTTAGTTCGAAGACCAGGTGAAACTACACTTCTTTGGAAGTTTATGGTAAAGTGGCGGTAGCTCTGCAACTTCAAAGAAACATCACTCTAGGACTTGGGTCACTCTGACAGCACTGGCCATGTCTCCTAAGAGGATACCCAGGGGCTTGTCATCGGGTGTTTCTCCAGGTTTTCTCTAAATACCTGAATACCTTCACTACCCCTGGGTCCCAAAGGGCAAACTTAATGTCTCCTGCTGGGCAGTGGAATCTACAGAACCAAGCAGCTCTGGGAGATGCCTTCTCCCCCTTCCTCAGTGAATGAACATGATTCTGTAGGCCTGGCTGCTCCCCTCAAAGATTCAGCTTTGGGAACCTTGGGTCCCTTCACCAGATGGATGAGGAAGAGCCAGTATTAGCTCTCGGCGAACGCTGCATTTAGGCCTGGTGAGCAGATGGAACCTCAGCTCACTGGTTGCTGTTTTTTCCTTTCAAATAGCACCAGAACCCTAGCAGAAGCAGCTGAGTTTAGGTCGAAAGGCACCTTGGGGCTGAGTCTGTGGCAAGGCTCTAACTGAAAACTAAAGAAGGGGGCAGTTCCTTGACTTTCTGCTCCCTGGGAGGCAGTCTGTATGTCCTGGGTCATCCTGGTACCAGGAGGGGAGAAGGGTAAGAGGTCCCCCAGGAGGAACACCTGCCCAGGTGTGGGTTACTATGGCAGCAGTCGAGGTCTTTTCTGGCTCAAGCATCTTAACCTACGCATAACCTAGCCACCTGGTCCATGGCTAGAGGTGCTTCTGGGAAGAGTCTTATTTGTTCCTCTATCTCCCCCTCTCCAACATGGGCCTGACTAACTTTTGCCATGCCTAAGGGAGCAGACTGCCAAATAAATTATCTATGCTTACATGTCTAGCCGTACATGAAGATGACCCACTTCTTACACTTACCCCAGCAGGTGGAAACCCAGAAAGGCCCCTGTGATGGTTAATTTTATGTGTCAACTTGACTGGCCATGGGGTGCCCGGATTAAACATTATTTCTGAGTTTGCCTGTGAGGGTGTTTCTGGACTGGATTCACATTTGAATCAATGGACTCAGTAAAGTAATTGCCCTCCCCAACGTGAGTGGGCATCATGCAATTCATTGGGGCCCTGAACAGAACAAAAAGCAGAGGAAAGAGAATTTGTCCCCTTTTTTAACTGTCTCACTGCTTGAACTGAGACATCTCATCTCATCTTCTCTTGCCCTTGGACTACGATTTACATCATTGGCTCTCTTGGTTTTCTAGCCTTTTGATTTAGACTGAATTCTACCACTAAGTTTCCCGGGTCTCCAGCTTGCAGATGGCAGACTGCCGGACTTCTCAGCCTCCATAATCTCATGTGCCAACTTCCCATTTTATATGTATGTATATCTGTTTCTCTGGAGAACCCTGACTAATAGAGCCATCCTCTCAATTACCCTAAGAATTACAAAGTATGTAGGGTGATAAGTCTTCTAGCCATGTCAGAAGCTTCAGCACTGCATTCCCCAAAAGCCAAAACCTGAGCCCTGACCCACCATGTTCATCAAACCTTCATGCCCAAGATACTGTGTGCAGGTTTGTGTCCCCATCCTAGAATAATCAGATAGGGGCTGCCTCAGAGGAGCAGACTGATGGAGCAGTACTGGAGTCCAAGTCAAGTGTGACCTGGAAGGCAAGTCATGGGATTGATGAGTTAAGGGAAGATCTGAAAGCAATAGTGAGGATGTTGTAGTGAGGTTAGAAGCCAAGAGAACTGAGTGGTTTATAAGAAGGGTCAGTGGAAGATGAGTCAAGGGGTAGATAACAAAGAAACTAGAGAGAGCTGCCATTTTTCCAGGGGAGGGCTGTGTGTATGTTTAGCAGAGTCAAACCAGGTGAGCCAGTGATATAGAAACTGGCTCCAGGCTGGAGAGGGCCTGGAGGAAGGTGAGGTTGGGCGGGGAGGACAGAGTCCTGGGTTTCAGATCTCAGAGGCTGAGACCTGGTCTGATGGGGAGGGAGGGAGGAAGCACCTGATATGCTGCCAACAGCTGGCAACCACAGGAATTCTCAGCCTGTGCTACAGGAGTCTGAGAACACCTGCCACACCTGAAGTTACCTTTCAGGAAAGTGGCCCAAACCGGTTCTTTCCTGTGGCAGTTGCTATTGCTTATGCCATGTTTTGAGTGAAACCAAATCATTACCCTCACCATAACTGGCTTCATCAGACACAGATGCCAAGCCAAAGGCAGCCACCCATGAGCTGGACATGGTAACTCCCTCTGACGTAGAGTGGCATAAAATCTGCCCAGTGAGGGCACTTCATATCAGAAGGTGGCAAACTCACCTGTTAGAGGCTGACTTGTGTTCCTCCTCCAAAACCATATGCTGATGCCTTAACCCCTAGTACCTCAGAATGTGACTGAATTTGGAGACAGATCCTTTAAAGAGGTGATTATGTTAAAATGAGGTCATTAGAGTGGGCCCTAATCCAACCTGACTCTTGTTCTTCTAGGGAGAGGAAATTTGGATACACACAGACAGGCACCATGAGCGTGCACGCAAAGAGGAAAGACCATGTGAGGACACAGCAAGAGGCAGCTGTCTGCAAGCCAAGGAGAGAGGCTTCAGAAGAAATCAAACCTGCTGACACTTTGATCTTCAACTTCCAGCCTCCAGAACTGTGAGGAAATAAATTTATGTTGCGTAAGACATCCAGTGTGTGGTAGTTTGTTATGGCAGCCCTCGCAGACTAATATACACCCAATTCAGTTCTCCCTTTTAGGGAAACTAAGTGCAAGGTTTGGATCTCTCATAGTACAGTTGGAAGCACTGGAATCTAGACAGAAAGTCCAGCTGAGAAGACACGTCCCTTATGACCCCGCATTCTTAACTCTGCTGACAATCAATCCTCACCAACAAGGATCTCTTGCTTGAAACGTTATGGAGCCAGGTTAATGCATGGGAAGATGTTGAGGGGCAGGACAAAGACTGCAGGTAATGGGCATAGTGTGAGCACCTAGGCTGGGCTGGGCTGGGCTGTGCAGAGTTGGGCTAGGCCAGAAAGACGCTCACAAAGTCCCAGGCCCTGACCTGGAACGGGAAGTACTCTAGGAAAGAAAAACAAGAGAAGGAAAAAGGCTGAAAAGTGTGTGTTCATGTTTATAAGAAACACTAGAGGTGAATGGGGCTCTAACTAGATTTACAGACTAAGAGCAAGCAGTTGTGTCCCAAATTAGCTCTGAGCCAGTGGCAGCGTTCATAGAGAGTGGATGTTGGAGTCTTGGGGGCTGCTGGGACCCTGGAAGAGTAGCTGGGGGTGGAATTTCTATATTGATTGGAAGTGAATAGCTCCTGGTGAGGACTTGCCCTAGTGGGGTTGTAGAGTCTAATTCTTAAGGCTGAATAGAACCTATTTGCTTTCCCTGTCTTCTCACAGAAAAAAAAATTAGATTTCTTTTTATAATTGGCTCACAAAATAGTTAAGCCAGCTGTTGTGCATACTTATTTTTCCCTCTTTCCTACAATGTTGCTTATAAGCATATTTTAAAACTGTTTGGGGGAATATTGCTATTTCGTTACTCCACAGAACTTTGGATTTTTCTGGAGAGATGGGAATCCAGGGAAAGGGAGATAAACTCCAGCTGCCCTTTCAGATGAATTCTGGCAACTGTGTGAAGGAGTTTAAGAGCATGCTGAGTGTGGTAGACAGGCAGCGTGCAGAAAAGGCTGCTTGTGTCCTACAGGCTTCCATATGTGGTCTGCAGTTTTACATTGTCTGCTTTGCTTTGCTTTGATTTTCTTGCTTTGCTCCGCAGGAGGAGGGACCAACACGAGGAAAAGCAGAGGGCGAGGGGAAAGGCACGCTGGACCGGACACATGTGACCAAGACCATCTCCATCTCCTGCTGTTCAGTTTGTCCTTCCCCTTCTCTTCTCTCATTCCTTGAGGGTTGGGCTGGTGCTCCGGGGCAGGGAACAATAAAGCGTTAAGAGTGAAGCTGGTTTTGTAATGGACTGCGGGAGTCTTTAATTCTAATGGGGGCCCAGAAGAGCATAGAACACTTGCCAACAGCTAAATTTATTTTTGTTTTGACCACCCAGAAAACTAAGATTTCTAGAAATTGCCTGTGGTCCTACGGACCAGAGGCATCAAGTAGGCAATCAGCCTTGCACAAGTTGGGCCATGGTGGGCCAACACCTGAGGACCCTTCAGGGCAGGAAGAGAGGGAGCCTGGAGGGAATAGAGTCCCCTGTGGACTTAAGGGGTGTGTGACATTGAATTTCTTGACAGATTTTCTAAAATCATATCCCTAGGGCCTTCCCTGAGAAGGAAAACAAATATGATCCTTCTTTTTTGTGGCAATTCCCAAGGGGTTGTTTGTTTGCTGTAAGAAAACAATTTTAGATATGTAAATAGGCTTCATAGCAGAATAGAGATCTACAATAAGGGAACATTAACTCTCAATTCTGATTAGTTTAGACATTTCCTCTGCTTACAGATAGGTAGGTCGACAAGATGATCTCTTGAGAATTCTCTCAGATCTATGATACTGTATTTTCTCTGGGTTGGGTAATATTCCAATTGTACTACTTGAATTTACGACAAAAGAACTGAGCGACAAGTATCTTTTTATTATGTGCTCTGCATAAATACCCATGTTATGTATGCACACTGTAATGTAAATCTGCTTGCCCACACATTTATTTCGCACACTGGTGCAATACTGTGACCGTGCATTTTGAAGGCATTTCGAAAACTACCTAAATAAAGATAGTTTTTAAGACTTGGATGTATTTCTGTTTAACCATGACCTCTTTAAAAACACCAATTCCTTTGGCAGCAATTCATCTGAGGGTCTCCCAGTGGGCTGCACTGGTTCCGTGTGCTACAAGGGTATGTGAAAGGCTGAGTGTAGGGCTGTTTGAATCAGAGTTTGTTGGAGGAGCGTTGGGAAGCTGCAGTGCCATGGGAGCGGTAATCAAAATCCAGAAAGCAGCCGGTAGCACGTCATACTTGGGCACCAGAAGCCAGGTGACTCAGAGCCCATCTGCCCAAATGCCACCACAGCTGCTCTGTCTCCTGTATGAGGACCAGATTTCACATTTGAGGGATATGGCTGAAAGCACCCTGTCCATTTGTCCTAAATTTCCAAAGAACATATAAATCATACAAGAAACTAGAAAGAGGCAGTATGCACAGAAATTGGCAAGCTCTCCAAAACAGCAAAACAGAAGGCCTAGCATAAAGAAAGGGAGTGGAAGAAATCTAGTACTGTACAAAGAAATCAGGAGTTAGGTAAAAAGAGTCAGGTGTGTACAAATCCAAAGGGCAGAAAAGGAAGAGAAAGTTATTCCAGGCAGGAAGGTATAGTACAAAGAGCCCTAGAATTGCAGAAAAAGGGCTTGGCCTCTGTTCACCAATCTCTGGCTGTTTTTTCTTGGGAAAGTTGCTTGACCTCTTCTCACCACCAGTTCTTGGGCTGTAAAAAGAAGAGCGGGAAAGAGAAAAGCAACCAACCCTCAGCACCTGCCATGAGTAAGCACTTTACACACATGGCCTCACTTAAGTTCAACCTCGTGTGGGGGATATGCTTGTCCCCATTTTACAGATGAGGACTTGGAGGCTTAAAGGAAAAGGCAACTTTCCCAAGGAAGCTTAAAGAGATTAACTGATCTCCCCAAGTTTCCATGGCTAGTGTGTTGCTAGTGAGAATTTCAACCCCGATTACCCGGCCTAGGTCTGGGCTCTTGCCCCTGTAAAACAACCCCCCTCCCTGTATCACAGAAATGAGGGTTTAAAGAGCATAATGTATGTGAAGGCTTTTTGATAATTGTGAAAAGCTAAATAGTTGTAAAGAATTCTTATAATTTAAAGTCAGATCTCTCCAGACCAGCCCACAATGAGATAGTGGAAAATTGTGATCCAGAGAAATGCTCTCACTTGCCAAGTCAGTGACACTCCTTCCCAGATCACCAACAGTAATAAAGTGAGTTAATGACTGAATAAAGCTTTTAATGGTGGGTTGGGCTAGATGACCTCTAAGGTCCCGCCAAGTCAGTATTTCTGAGGATCAGGAATTTTATCAAAGCAGTAAGAATGTAGCTCTGTGCTGAATCTGACCTCCTAGAAAACTGAGAAGTCAGCAAAATGTTTCCTTTTTGTCTCTATTTTCATTTCTTTGTTCTCTCCCCTCACTTTCAACCCTCTTGCCAGGCAGTCATCACTCTCAAGGCTATCGTTAGGTTTGCTGTGCCACAGAGGAGAGGGATTTGATAAATGAATTCAGACGGAGGGAGGGAAAGGTCACATTTGACTCTTGGCTCCTACACTGAGGGCTGTGTGATCTGGCAGTTTGTCATTTAACCTGTCTGGACCCCAGATTCCTCATCAGTACGATGAGAAAAGCTTCTCCTAGAGATTGTTGTAGGAATTAACCAACGTGACATGTGAAGTGCCTAGCACGCAGTGTGAACCCTTTCAGTGTTAGTTCCCTTCAATCTTCTGGATGTAGTGACTGTTAGCAGAGTATGATAACTTCCTCCAAGAGGTGTCTGCAAATTTTTAAAAAACGGTACCTAGAGAAGGCAATTCAGTACGGTCCCATGGTGGATTTTTTTTCCTGCAGTGAGACATCTGGGTAGAAGAGATAAATTGGGGTAGGGAGAGGGGAGTGTGGGTGGATGGGACTTACCTGGCTTTTCCCAGTTGACTGCATAATACATGCCATTTTATAGCATTGTACTTGTAAGACAAACCTACATGCAACAGTATGAGAATATTTCCTTATTTGATTTGATTAAATTTCATTGACCAAAACTATTTTTTCTTATATTACTAGAGATGTGTGAAGAATGGTTGTTTCATGCGGCAATCAGGTAAACCTGAAAAATATGTTGGTTATTTACATAAAGAAATTCTTCCAGGGATTCAGAAATTTTTTGTCCAGAAATGGACCATCCATGGTTTCAACAAATTACTGATGGGTTTGACAAACACTGGTCTGGGCAGAGGAAGAGTTTGGAGAGGGATACTTCTCAGTCCTTTTTTCCAGGAGGTACCACCCAGAAAGAAATTTATAATCTGACTGTGGAAGCCTGGATTTCTTTGGATTCTCGTAATCTTTCATGTACTGTATATACTTTTAGTAAGCTAGTACTGTTAAAGGAACTATGACTTTCTTCTCACAGCTGTAGAGTGCAGGGATTTTCCTCTATTTTGATTGCTGCTGTATTTCTGGTGCCTATAACAGTGCCAGGCAATAAACATTTGTGAAACAAATGAATTGTGAAGGTGATACTTACAAGAAGCAATTCCTCAGATCCACAATAGAGTTGCATTTTAGCAGCCAGTTGGGTAACACATTCTTAGAAATATAGTCGATGTGGAAGGATTTCTTTTTTTTTTTTCCCCAGGCTTGGGGATACTTTATTGTTATTGCTAAGAACTTATATGTGTGACACAGAGCCTTCTATTACAGCCTGTACCTTTTTGCTAATATACAATAAATAATTCCTTGGAAACATCTGCCCTTTATGGGTAATTGGAGAAATGTTTGCTTTGGTGTTACGATGAGAAGGATTTGACCTTTTAACTTTTATTCAATTGTTAGGTGAGGAAAAAAAGGGAAAAATTATAAACTGGAGAAGAAAATCTTCTGGCAAGCTTTCAAAAAATGAAAAACCAGTACAGTTTAATATAGTCCCAAAGCTTTGTATGTTCCAGCTCTTTTTGGCAAAAAATGCTTCTTAGCTCAAAATAGAAGAAATTATTAAAAGAATTCATGAGGTGCTCTTAGATATCAAATAGCACTTTAAAAATACATCATTAAATGAAAAAGGAATAAAAATCATGATTAAATATCCTTTGAAATCCATCTGTATTTTAAAGATTAGGAGACAAATTTCAAGGAGAACACATTTTGTATTCTGTTGAAAACCAAACATTTGAAAATAATTCGAAATAGTCGATTGAACACATACTTTTGTTATCTATATATCTTCCTAACATACATAGTTTGTTTTAAAAAATGGCAGAGCAAGTTACTGTACTTTCTTTTTTAAAATAATGAATTAATTATTTTTGGCTGCCTTGGATCTTCATTGCCACCCAAGGACTTTCTCTAGTTGCAGCGAGTCAGGGCTACTCTTCGTTGTGGTGCCCAGGCTTCTCACTGTGGTGGCTTCTCTTGTTGAGGAGCACGGGCTCTAGGCACGCCGGCTTCAGTAGTTGTGGCACGCGTGCTCAGTAGTTATGGCTCGTGGGCTCTAGAGCGCAGGCTCAGTAGTTTTGGCACAGGGGCTTAGTTGCTCCGCGGCATGTGGGATCTTCCTGGACCAGGGCTCGAACCCGTGTCCCCTGCAGTGGCAGGTTGATACTTAACCATTGTGCCACCAGGGGAGCCCTGTACTTTCTTTTAACAGTACATTTTTAAGTTAAAAAAAGAGGAGGTTCAGCATTCAAGAATAATAATTTAGGTTTCTAGGTTTTTTTCTATAAACGTACCAAACACGCATTTGGGGTGGGACTTGGAGGGAAGAAGGGATGATATAAAAGCTGATTTAAATAATTTATCTGCCTATTTCAAATGTTTGTGTTTATCATTTGTATAGCATCTTATATATATAACATTTTAGAAATAGTTCTTTTATCTCGTAAGTATTCAGAAATATGCGCTTTCTTTAAAAAAAATTTTTTTTGTTGTTTTGTTTTAACTAGACAGGAAGTTAAAGTACCAGATTGTCTGGTTCAGTACCAGACACCTGGCAAACCTATTATAACTTTGTAAGTTCATATAGCTCTTTTCCTGGAAACTTTGAACATGTTTTGTACAACCTTAGTGACTGGGGGGGAGGGGGACTGGGAGATGCCCACGAAGCAGGTCTCCAGGTAAGGGTCTTCCCACAGCTATGGTAAGGCAAGGCCACCAAAGTTATAGGAGGGGAGCCCCCAGGCAACGTCAAACCTGACATTGAGGTGCAGAGGCTAGGCTCTAATTCCGAGGGTTAGTATTCCAAAGGCAGAGCCAGGCCCAAATGGACAGCTGTCAAACCAGCTAGGCGGCTGCAAGTGCTAAACTCAACAAACAGCCAACTGAGCACAGACCAGGGAGAATTCCAGAACTGAGCTGTGATCAGCCATCTCCAGCTTATGGTCAGTCTCTGAGGCTACTAGTATCCTGTCCCTCAGATTTAAAGATATTAGTGGAGGATGGACACATTTGTAAATTCCTTGTATGCTATGTCAGGATCTCATTTAAGAACTGGGATTTGGTGTCACCCAATTCACCACTCTCAGCGAGTGGTCCAGGCAGGATGGAAGCGGTGTGTGTGTGGGGGTGCCCTCCCCTAAAGAGGCAGCAGTGCATGCACCCTTGTTCTAGGGAGATGGGTGGGCCTGGTTGAAAAAGGGTATCCAAAACAGATCACCAAAGCAAGGAAGGGCTAAAATGAGTCTTGGTTGCCAAGGGGCAGAGAACAAAGGAGGTCAAAGAAACTGGAGACAACAGTAGGGAGTAACAGGTTAAATAAACAAAGTAGGAAGTAGCCTTAGTGAATTCTGGAGACTGGGCTGGAGCTGGCATAAGGAGGTGAAGATTATATTAGCAAGATTACTTACTGGGGAGAATATTGGTGTTGTTCAGTGTCTCTTTGGGTGAGGGTGAAACCCCCAGAGGGTAGGCTTATGTAATAATAAGTGGTTACTAACTTGCCTTCTAAAGAGGGTGATGGGTCCAATAACTGCAAAGCTTTTACTGACGGGACTCTGCAAATGAGAGGGCAGAGCTGAATTTAGAGCTGTATGGATGAAGGGTAGAGAGCAACACAATGCACATGTAGATGATGTCTGGGGGGGTGTTTCTGGGTGGTGTGAATGTTATTTCTCTTCTCCATTCCTTCTCTCTCCCCCAGTGAAATCTTCAGCAAAGCTTACGTTAATTACTGAGGTTTTGTGCCAGTGGATGAAACAGGGTTGGTGGACGGCATAAAAAGCCGCTAGAGCTGCATCAAAGCAGTGTGTAGTAGAAACAGAGCACACACATGGTGACAGCTGACAGAGGGTCAGCTAGCTGAGGGTCATTGGAAATTTATGAACTTTTCCATGAGTGTATTCAGCCTCCTTGTCTTGATTCACTGGGGACATCTTTGGGTGTTGGTGAGCTGAACGTAGGGTTGAAAATGAAGTGGACATACCTGGAGAGGGGTAACTACTATTAAAAAAGAATATGCATTGGTTGACTTCATAACCTCGAAGGACTCACAGTTATCAGCTTGAGCAGTCCAAATACGTTGTTTTTTGCTGTAATGAGAGAATAATCCCTTCTGGATAAAGTGAAAAACATGGTGAAAATGACTTCCAGACTGAAGTGGAGTAAGTAAAGTGCCAGTCCTTATTAAGAAGTAGATGATCCAACGGTTAGTGGAGTGGCTGTTTTGTGCCAATAAGTTGTGTTCAGCAATCAGGAATGGAACACATTTATCCCCTCCCCCACAAACTTCTCCTCACTCCACGCAAAACAAGTTGGAGTGAAACAACACCATCTGCTCATTTCACACTCTGAAGAAGCACGTCAACTCCTTCTCAAGGTTAGGAAGTCCAAACTCAAAAAGACACTCTCTAGCTGTGCAGTAAAAAATGCTTCCTGAAAGCCGGAACTCCATAAACTTAGAAGAGTCTATTTCCTGAAAGCTGACACTGCAAGGGCTGAGCTGATGAGGGCTAAAAAGCCAAGGGCTTTCTTACAGGGGCATCACAGAGGCTTTACTTAATGGCAGAACGTCCTGTTTCCCTAGTAAATTGCATTTCCATGATTTGGGGCCTCTGATTTAGATGAGAAGAATAACAGTAGATACTACTAATCTACATAATCACCACAGTTCTTGAATCCCAGCACTGAAAGGAAGATAAGGAAATAGAAAGGTGAGTCTTTCTCAATTTGAGTCCTGTTTTATTCTGATATTTTTCTTTGCTGTAGCAACCACTTTTTTTGGAAATCACTGTAAAAGACCCAAATCCCTAATGAAACTTCATTATTCTGTTCAGAGATGATGCTTTGAATTATAGAGGAAACTCAGCCATTTGATTCTAGTCTGTTTACTTTACTCAGCTAAGCTCTGGGCTCAGAAGTAAAGATAAGGGAGTGTTCTTACTAATTCATAGGAACACCTCCGGAGATTAGAAGGAGGGCAGGCCTTTGGCTTTGGCAACAAATCTTAAGCTCCACACGGTTCTAACTGGTTGCCCATTAAATAATGCTGCTCCCAGGAGGACCCCTGGAACAATAGTGGCTGGACTTGTCTTGGAGACCAGACATTTGCAATACAAAGTCCGAGAAGAATCAAGTCTCTTGCTACCTACAGCATGCCTCACCGGTATGTATGTTGGTAAGTTATGATCCCCTGGGAGAAACAGGAGATTAATATAAAAGGATAAATTGTGACATGCTAAGTGCCAAATGAGTGTACATTATATAAAATTTTACCTCTTTTTATTCATAAAGCTGTTGTACCACAGTTTTGAGGTTTTGTGAACAAGGCCACATTAACTTGAATTCGTTCATCCATTCAACCATCTGTTGGTGTGTCCATCTGCCCAACAAACGTTACCCTAGCATCTACAGTGCCAGCCCTCAGAATTAATGAGAAATATAAGGTGTGGTCCCTGCCCTAGTGGGAGAGCCAGACCGGCAAATCATAATATGGCAAAAAGTACAATCACAGAAGTGTGTTCAAGATGGTAACTATAAAGGAGGGAGCTGTATGATGGTGGGATTGTGGGAGTATGGGGTTTAGGGCAAGGAAAGTTTCCTAGAAGAGTTGATATATGAAAGAGGACTTGGAATTTACCAGGCATACACATTCTAATCAGAGGGCACAGCTTGAGCAAAAGCATGAAAGCGTGAAAAAGCATGGGATAACTAAGGAGCTAGAAGATATGTGATAGTGCTGCAGGGTTTCGGGTGGCAGTATTGGAGATGAGCCTTGGAAAGTAGACAGAGACTAGAGTAAGATGGATCTGATAGGCCACGTTTTGACATTTCCCCGTAGACAATTGGCATCACTGATGGGATTGAAGGAAGACATGTGTTTTGAATCATCTTTATGATGGCTATAAGGAAAATGGACAGGAGGAAAGTAAGAGCAGAACAGGAAACCCAAGAAGGGTGAGTTGTCACTGTGTTCACACCATATCTTTTTAAAGTTCTGGTCCTATTTTAGCCTTTGTATTTCTAGACTGAGAAATGTCAATATTAGTAAACCCATTGTTTTTAATATCTTGGATCTTATAGAAACTGATAATATGTTTACAGCGTGCTGGGGTTGAACATTCTACTGAGTATGCTTGTGACCCCTCAGCCACCCCAAGGGCTGAGGAAATCAGCATCTCAGCTTCACCTGTAACCCAGTGGAAATACTCTGAGTGCCTCAGCGGCACTCAGAGTCTAGCTGTATTGGAAACAGAAGAAGTAATAATAAACAAGTTCAACTAGAGTAGAACAGGAAGCCAAGCTTTGGCCTCCTGACTCGTGTTATACCTTCTTTTCCTCTAATTCATCCATGCTGCCTCTTGGAGCTGTGCTTTAGGAGAATTACTCTCTCAGGATGTAGAAAAATGGGCAAATAATTCATCATGGCCAATCAGGCAAGCTGCGGATATTCAGGGCTGACCCCCTGGAAGAAAATCATGTTTCCTCATAGAGTATCTTTCAGTACCAAAGTCAGAGGAAGAAAAATGAACTATGTAGTTCGTAGATTACTTTCTACATTGATATGGTCCACCTCATCGCTCATAGTTGTTGAAGTATCTCTGGAATCTGGCACATGTAGCTACAGGGAATTTGGGTCATCTATGAAAGTAAACTACTGAGTGAGTGGCAAAGCTAGGCCCACAAAAAGTTCAATTCTTTTGAGTTGTGGTTGAACTATTCTACTTGCCATGGTTACCCTTTCTTTCTCTTAGAGTTTTTGTGTTGGCGAAAAAGGATTGGGCAGTAATGCAATTTTTAATTTGCTATTTAGTCTACGAATAATTCATTTAAAATAAAATCTAAACATCTTTGAGCTCATTTTAGGGCCCAAAGCATTGATGAAAATAACAGCACATGGCAATCCTCAGGAAAATGTCTTCCTTCCATGTGCCGTCACACACTTCCAGTGGATTCCTTTTGCATTATATCGTATTGAATTATATTACAACATTTCCTTCTTGCCATTAACTTTACAATCCAATTATTAAAGGAATCCTCTGATTTTTCTCCCTAAATGTTTGCTTCACTGTGATTAAAAGAGCTAAACTGAACATTTTGAGATATCTGTCGAGTTAGCTGAAATTGTAAAAGTTATATGTCCTCACCTCATTTTTGTCTTCAGAGCACCACATCTAGGACTGAGAAAGGAATGTATGCTGTTGGTAACCTTATACTTCTTATTTGTCTTGCTGGGACTGTCAACACAGTACCCAAACAACTGTAATAATTTCTAGAAGGCATTTGTGCCATTGACATTTGGCATATTATGAACTACACCAAACCCCTCTGATCATTTCATATGAGTCTGAAAGTGGCTGTCAGGCAATAAATGCTCTCAATTGTTACTGACTTGGGCTAGGTTTGTATTCTACTTATAAATTTCCATCTGGTGTTTCCATTTGTTTTTTGAATCAGGGCAAAGGTACATTTGGACTCTTAAAATTCGTTCCGTATTTCTTTTAATCAATACAAATCAAAGGCAGCCTCAGAAATGCTTAGCTGTCAATATGTCCAGCCAAGTCACAAGTAAATGTTGTGGCTTCTGAAGGTTGCGTTTTCTCAAGGAAGCACTATTCAGGCATATTTGTTACCTCAATTAGTCTGATTTAGTGGTTCAGTTGGTGAGCTAGAGCCTCTGGCAGCCAGCGGTGTAATTTGATTTCTAAGCTGCTAGTAAGGGACTAAAACTATCCAAAACGATGACTCCATCGTCCTGAAAGCAGATGTACAGATCTTGACATTCTTGGTGGCTTAACTGTCAGGGAAATGTGGTAGTCTTTGATTCCGTTTTCATCTAGGATCAGTACGCCTCAGTGTCACGTGCCTGGAGAGTGTGACTTTGACCATCAATTCCCTAAGAATGTTGGGAGGTGACAGGACGGATGTTCCTTTTGGAAAGTCAGTTCCCTGAAGTGATTCTTTTTCTTCTCTAACTACCTTTATCTGGCAAAAGGTACAAGCTGACAGTCCTGGGGACAGCACTGCAGGGCATGTTTTAGAAGGGGAGTAGTTTATTCTCAAAGGCTACCAATCTAGTCTCTTTTCCTCTCACTTCATCCAGAGGCCATGAAACTAATTGGCTGCTGCCCAGATATGTGCTCTGGAAAAGTGGTCACATTGTGACCAGACCACCTATGACCTCAATCCAGTGGGAGAATTGGTGGCAAAAGAGGTGAGGGGAATGGGACCTAGATAACCTAAACTAATGTATTGTATTCTTCCCTCTCTTAGTTCTCTGATGAACTGATCTGGCCAATATTACATCAAAAACAATTATGTATCACCTTGAGAAATTGGAAAGCTATCCCACTTGCATTCCT